>NW_008360326.1:701015-713991 GCF_000622305.1 Nannospalax galili
AAAAACTGTACCCGAGGTTGTCCTCTGACCTCCACATGCTTGTGCACAAATGTGCAAACACACACACACACACACACACACACACACAGGAAGAATCACTCTACACAACGACAAAATGGAAAACAAACAACTTATACTACTGCTGCAATTTTTGAAGACTTAGGTGGCAATTAGATCAATAAAGAAAAGGCTTACTGCATGAAACTCCAACAGAGCAAAGAGACAGTGAAATGAAAGCTGGAATGTGAAATGAGGCTAAGTGCTCCATTCCTGCCATCATAAATGCCTAGCTGAGGACATCACAGAAAGTACTGTCATAGATCAGCAGACTTTATGATTCCATTTAAATACTATTATAATAATCATTTATTTTGCCGTCATTTTAGCTAATATTTTAGTTATAAGCATATTTATACGCAAATATACACATAAATATGCTGAATTTACTTTACTTGGTGCATATGGAAAAGCAACTAGATTCTATCACAAAACATATTACTACATCATAAAATTTTCTTAAACAAATCTTGGGTATCAATTCTGACACCCTGTATAATGAATAGTAATAGCAAAATTGTCTGTGTAACAAACTTAATCTAATGTCCAAAAATCCTCACAATAATTATAGAGACAGGGTCTCCCTGTAGCCCCAGCTGGCCTGTAATTCACTTTGTAGACCAGGATGGCCTCAAACTCAGAGATCCGCCTGCCTCTGCCTCCCAAGTGCTGGGATTACAGCATGAGCCACCATGCCCGGCTAAGTCAAATGTTTTTAAAAATCCAATTTATGTAATTGTCTGTATCTGCAGTAAAAATTTAAAACATCTAATGTATCAGGTAGGAGACAATCACATGTATAAGTTTTAATTTCTCTTTTTAAGATCAAAGCCTTTAGCTGCCCAACTAATCTTTGTAAAGACTAAAAGGAAAATTTGTTTTTGTTTTCTAATTAAGAAGTTGGAGGTTTGAATTATTCCCAGAGAACGTGATTTTAATAAAACAGGCAGAGAACTCTTTTTAAAACTATCAAAAATGAAGTGGAAGCTGGGCATAGTAAACCATGTTTATAATCCCCACACTCACATTCAGGAGAAGCAGGAAAATCCAGGGTTCAAGGCCAGCCTGGGCTATACAGCAAGCTCTTGTTTCAAAAAAGAAAATCAAAACCACGGTCTGTAACCCACTAACCCATACCACTGTTTATTTTTTTCTGTATGCATTCACAAATTTCTATTCTGTCAAAAGTAAAGACAAAGATGGTTGATGACCAGAAGGAAACAGATTTCTGTAAGCAATTTCATAATCAGGCTTATGTTATAGAAATGTTTTGGTAAATCTATTTATGCTTCAATAATTAGAAAAGTTTATTGTTCATGACAGAAATTGCATTTACCTTTAAAATAATACAGCACTTTTAAAAGTCCACTTAAAGAAGAAACTTTCATAGAAAAAAATGAATTCGTTGGCCTAATTATGAGATTGTTTAGTGGTTGTGTTTCAGGGTCTATCACTCAAATCAACCAACCAATCAATCAATCCAACCAAGAGGAAAACAAATTCAAAAAGTCTGATACCTGGCCCTACCCTAGTTCGCAGATACAAGTCTAGTGTAGACTATCTGTAGGTGACGGACTTTCTACAATTTCTAGAGCTCTGATGAGAGAGAGGAAAGGGGAAGATAAAAGAAAAGACAAAAGCCTAGATGGTCTGTCTTCACAACGATGTGAGAAATGAGGATACAGAATTACATTTTTAAGGTTAAGGAAATTTCAGAAGTAATATACTCAAAAGATCAAGAGGGTACTAATATACTCAAAGATCAAGAGGATAATAATATCTTACAGAAGGCTAATTATGATCAGAAAGATGCAGTTTTATTATATTCAGATTCTACAAGATTAGTAATGTAAATTATTTCTACAGCTTCTTTCTACAACTTCTATTCTTTTCTTTCACCTCAGTCATCTCTTTAATTACCAAAATTCACCATTGTACAAGAGTGGTTGGTTGTTAAATGCCTATGAAGATTAGTACTGAACTAAGACTGGGATAGAGACTTATCCACAGTTTTATTTTCTACTTTTTAAAAAGTGTTGGTGGTACTAAGGGACTGAAACCAGACTCTTGTGTGCCAAGCAGGCACTAAACCACTCAGCTACCTCCTACATCCTCCAAAACCTGATCTTGGAGGAGGAACTTTTCCTATCTATATCTCTTATTTCTGAAAACATAAAATGAACACCATATTGTAAAATTTTTAAAAATTATAATTGCTTGTCCAACAGTATTTCTGATCTATTCTCAGAGCCCTTATTACCCATGGCCTCCTAAGATATTCTGTATATATAATATATGAAAATGAGAAATAGTCACTTCTAAAGAGAAAACTTTTCTTTCATTCATTCATGCATTCATTCATTCATTTATGAGACACGATTTCTATATAGCCAAGGCTGACCATGATCTCACAATCCTCTTGCTTCATCTTCCACAGTGCTGGGATTTTAGGCATGCATCATTCCACTGGCTAAACTGAAAATTCTGACAGTTAAACTTGGATCCACTAGATCAAAAAAAAAAAAAAATTCTGTTCTGTAATTCTACTGTTAACTAGAAAAATAGGTCAATAATATATTGAGAAAACTTAGATTCAAATTTCTATAGAGGGGATAAAAAGATGGGTCAGTTGGTAAATTGCCTGCACATAAGCATGAGGACCTAAGTTCCCCCAGAATAAACTGGGTGCATTTATTTGTAACCCTAGCACAGTCCAGGAGAGGCACTGTGGTAGTACAGCAAGACAGGCAGATCCCCAGAGTATGGTGGTCAGTCTAGCCAATCTGTGAGCACAAAGGTTTGGTAAGAGACCTTATCTCAAAAAATAAAGTAGACCACAATTGACGAAAATACCTGACATCAAGCTCTGACCACTCCCCCCAAGTATGTGTATACACATACACTATACACACATGTATATACACAGAGACACACATGAAATTTGTCTTAGATCAATTTTGTTTATGGACAATACCATAAAAAGTTAATATTAAAGTTGCTAAGTAGTTCTTCAAATAAATACTTATCCACAACTAATGCTTAGGCTCAAACATAAAACTCAGTTTTAATAAATGATACATCTTTATAATTAACTTCAACAGCATTAGTCTACATCATCTTCCTTTAGTATATATGATTTTCAGACAGTTTTGATATACTGTGAAACAATTTCTAATCGAACTGGGATGCTTGTCACTAGAAGCAGACTAAGGAATCTCTACTAGGAAAGGTACTTGAAAGTGTGTGCCTTCTTTTTGTAGTCATGTGACCCAATGACTATTTAAAGTAACTGTCTCAAATGCTGAACCTGTTTCTCTTTGGACTCTACCTTAGAAAATACGAGCATATGAACTTCAATAAGAGATTTTATCCATTTTTTATCCTAAAAGAACCACTGGTATTAGAGGATGTTATTCACTACTGTGAGAATCACCAAATACACTATTAAGTCAGCTTGAGTCCATCATTGATTCTATAAAAATGACATGGGCAAGCCATTAAAGTGACAAAACTTCCATTTCCTACAGAAGGTAGATTTTATGAAAATGAATCACATAGACTGTATATGTAACCAAATGCCAGTTCAGCAAATTCATAAAAACTAGACTCAAAGCTAAGAAGTGTCTTATTATTCAAAATCCCACATGGTTTCTTTACGACTGGCATCTTATTATGAAAATCTACTTCATATAGCCACTGGCGGTGCTTCTGGGCCAGGTGTTGTACAAAAAACTCCACAATCACAGGGCCATTTGGAGTTTTTAAATATTAAGGCTCAGATAGATCACAGACATAAAGGTAAAATAAAGTCCAAAAACAGACATAAAGTGAAATTTTCCTTCCTATGTTAAGGCCAATCAGCCCAATCATCATGCTTCTCAAACTGGTCTTGACTTGGAGAACTAATAACAGAACAAAGAGAAAAGAGGGTGGCACTGACGTCACAGCCACTTATCTGGACCCAGGCACAGAGATGGGAACTGGAGTCACAGAAAGGAATGAAAGCTGATTTTAAAAGGACAGAATACTAAAATAAAACTGCTTCTCAAATCTAATCAAGACTTCAGATTACTTAGGATCCTGGTAAATCATTTGACCATAAAGCCTTCAAAACAATTTTAAAATTTTAATGAATTTTAATATACCATTCGCTTCTTTGAAATATTTTGTTAAATATACCCCCTGTTCTTTTGTGATATAACTGCTGCTACAGGAGATTTCAAAGAACCTAGACACCTCATGCATCTCTCCTCCAGTGTCCAACGCTAATATCTTACACAGTTCTAGCACAAAACCAACAAACTGACTCTGATAGAATACACATGGCATGGAAGTATATAGGGTAGGTCTATGAAATATCTTCCCTCAGAGCCTTGAGCATCATAACCACCATCAAGACTCTCAACTATGTATTATAAGATTGTCCATGTTACCTTTGTAGACATTTAGCTTTCCAAAGAAATTGCTAACAAAAGCTGGTGAATCTGCCGTCATATTTAAGCTATCATACCAAAAGTACACACTTCAAGTAACAAGGAAAAGAAAATAACTAGAAATGTGCTATTTTAGTACTAAATGAAGCCATAGTTAAGAAAAACACAGTGATGCTGGGCAAGGTAGAAGGTAGCTCTGAGGGTGCTGGTATTTGTCAACAAGAGAGAAATGGGAGGCTGAGGAAACAGTCTCTGTAATCACCCAGATCAGGAAGAATGAGAATATCCAAATTTCTCAACAGCTGCCTTAAATGACTGAGCACCCAAGAGATCTGAAGGACATTATGAAAGCAATATTCAAGAAATATTAATAGGAGAGTAATAAACAAATTTCACTTCATAAACTTGTGCAATTGATTTAAAACATAAGCATACTTTGCTAAATATATCATTTAACATAGTATGGCTCATTTTGGCTTCAGTGCATTTACTCTTTATTAAAATAGTTGATATTACAGAATAAAACTACTTTAAAAAATCAGAACATATTTATGCACATTCACTAAAAATATTTAAATGGTACTAATGCTAAGTGAATGTCTTTCAAAACAGCAACTAACAGAGAAGGATCAGGATACACTAACTAGCCTCATAGTTCTCCCAAATCTAGTACTTACAGTCAAATGTTAGGATCCAGCATCCATTGAGAATCCCAAGCATACACTTCAAAGTACTTTGGGCTTCTTCATCAGGAACAATGACATGAGTTACTAAAACACAAAGCAAGAAAAACAAACATAAACAAAAATAATTCTCTGAACTATTTTTATAACCACTTATCTATTTTAATTTTTTTAATATTTATTTGTTTTATATGTATGTTTTGCCTGCACATATGTATGTGCACCAATTGTATATAATGTCCATAGAGGCCAGAAGAGGGCATCAGATGCCCTGGAACTGGAGTTATGGTCAGTTATTAGCTATCATATGGGTGCTAGGAACCAAACCTGGGTCCTCTGCAAGAGTAATCAGTGCTCTAACTGCTGAGCTATGTCTCCAGCCCCCAGTAGTCTATTTTATTAACTTAAACTTGAATTTTCTTCAGAAATAATTTTTACACCTTAAATATTCTTTTATTTAGTATTTTATAACTGCCTCCAATAGAGTTAAATTCAAACTTGGTCTACACTACACAAAAAGTTATTATTAACAAACCCATCTGTCCATCTCACATGGTTTTGTCCTAAAATAGTTTAAGGTTTTAACTTAACATTTCCTATTGCAGATGTGGTTCAATGATAAAGTAGTGCTTAGATGTACAAGCCCCCTGGGTCCTCTCCCCAGGTACTTAAAAAACAAGTAAGCAAATAAATCATTTTATGCTTCTTAAGTATACTAAACCTATAAACTACACAAACATTTTATATTACAAAATGCCAAATATATAACCATATCCCTAGGTTAAAACATAAGTAAATTATCAAAGGTAGTTCTCCAAAGGATTTACTAATCTTAATTTTTGTTTTCCAAAGAATTAAATAGAAATAAGAATCCTTACCTGTACTGTCAAACTCAGCACATTTTTTAGCTTTAAGAATTGTGGCAAGTTTGCTGAGCATTTTCTGTTGTTCTGAAGAAAGCCCACTGCCTGTAAGTATCAACGGCCGTCCACTCTTTCGCTGCGTATTCACCTGTTATTGAAAAACGGGGAGTCGCCACGGTAAAAATATGTGAAGACCACAAAGAGAAGCAACCCACCTTCACCAGAGAGAAGCTTTAATTTTAGTAATCACCTTACTCCACAATAGTTCTCAATGATTTCTATTGAATCTCCACCCAGAACTTTGATGCTCGGTGCATTTGAATAATCATTTTCAATTTCTTTCTTTTCCTCCCAAGTAAATGTCAACTAGAATAGCTCTCTCTACCCAGGGAATCTTGTTTAGATGATGTTAAATTGGATCTCTGTAGGGTTTCATAACTGCATTCTGTCACTAGTAAACCCTTTTCTCCCCAAGTAATCTAATAGCCACTTAAAATGGCCAATTTTCTATCCCTCCTCCAATAACTGCCTCCAATAGAGTTAAATTCAAACTTGGTCTATTTAAACTAAGATTATTTTGAAAAAGAACACTAACTCCAAAGAAAGAAAACAATTTTTTACCATTAAAACAAAAAAGATGAAATGGGCAGGACAGTGGAAATTTAGGAGAGAAACTCCACACACAGGAAGAAGTCCTTGCTACTCGTGAGAAGGAAAAACGCTAACCATCAGAAGTGTGCTTTTTCACTACAACATCTAAACTCGGATCTTACAGGAGACAGGAAAAAAAAAGGGAGAGAGAAGGCTCCAGTGGACAGCATGAAAGATCAGAAGTGAAGAGGCAGAGGCACGATGACACAGTGGCTGTAAGCACAGCCAAAGTCTTTAATAAACAGAACTGAGAGGAGAGAGAAATGCTGCCTGGCAAAAGAGAAGTTATGATCCCAGTGGAGAAGAAAAGGCAAACCAGAACTACTGCATCGAAGCACAAGATGTCAAATCAATACTCTTCACACAAGACATGGGCTTTGTGTGCACTGACAGTTGGGCTTTCCAAAGAGCACGAAGGAAACAACAGAGGCAGAGCCACCACTGGAGCTCAGCAACTTGTAAGAGAAAGCTAGTACTCAAATATTCACATTAGAACAGTGAGGATTCACTCAGACTCCCTATATATATTACATGGAAATTGGTGGCTGAGCTCAATAATTCATTCACTCAAGACAAATTCTGTGTATGTATTAAGCAAGCTCACAGAAGAAATTAAAAAAATTCTCATAAGAAGTTTTTTAAACAACTATGCTTGGCACTTAAAAGTTCAGCTCACTAAATTATTTCTTTAAGGTTCTGACAGCAAAGGTTGACTGGACATACACACAGATAACGAACATAATTATAATCACATTTCCATATAAATACCTTTTCTAGTCTCTATAATATCACTATTCAAGCAGTATAAGTACTCCATAACATAGTTTTAGAAATTGTTCAATTACAATATTAAGAAACAATTGTCAAAAAATTCTTGTCAGTTAAATAAGTGCTATTAAAAATATCTCTGTAGAGAATACATTGCCTCTCAATTTACATGACTCCAGTTTAGCTAAATAGTGCTTTGCATAAAATTCAAGTGTGAAAATACATCATTTCTAAATATAGCATATGACAGTATCTGTGCCAACCAAGGAAAGCACCAAAGTGGGTGAAGTATTTTCTATCAGTTTTTAATTTGCACAAAAAATTAAAACTGGGGGGCTGGAGAGATGGCTCAGCAGTTAAGAACACTGGTTGTTCTTGCAGAAGACCCAGGTTCGAATCCCAGCACCCATATGGCAGCTAACAACTGTCCATAACTCCAGTCCCAGGGGATCCGACAGCCTCTTCTGACCTCTGCAGGCATTGCACGACACAAGTGCACTTACCTACATGCAGGCAATACACGCATACATATAAAATAAAAATAACATAAAATTTTTTTTAAAAACTGGTACTAATTTTTCAGTTATGGAATGCTATAATAAAACAAAAAGCAAACAGCTCCTAAAGTCATATGTCTGATTTGGGATGGTCCTGCATGGGGGTTGAGAGTTTAAGTCTGGCAAGAAAGGATCCCGAGACCATGATACTCATATATGGCTAAAAAAACACCCATAGGGTTTAATACACAAATTTCATAAAGATTAGAGATCATGTGCCTTGGCATTATCTCCTATTTAAATTCAATGTAGTACTTCTCTTAAAATTATTAAGTTATTCTCAATAAATTTTTCCGACTAGTGGGGTTATAGAATCTGGAAATAGGGATAGCAAGATGGCTCAGCAGGTAAAAGCACTTGTAGCCTGCCTGAGGTCCTGAGTTTGATCCCCAGGGCCCAAGTGGTAAAAGAAGAGAGCCAGCCCCTACATACTGTCCTTTGGCTTCCACATGTGTGACATACATACAAATAAATAATTTAAAGATGTATTAAGAATTTGGAAAGAATGAAAAGGATAAACATATGCTTTAAGGGACCAAAGGCAGAGAAGTCCCAAAATGAACCATGCAAAGACCTCTTTGTTTAACTACAGCTTGCTTCTCAACATCAAAGCAGCACCTAAGCTTTACTTGAAACAATTCTGAATGAGACGTAGAGGGATTCAACCTCGCCTACTTCTCACGCTCCCTTCCACTTCCAAGCTGCACAGCTTCAGTTGTCACCTTGATACACCTGGGAAGAAAGAACCTCAACTGGCGAGCTGCATCCATAGACTGACCTGTAGGCATGTCTGTGAGGCATTTTCTTGACTGTTGAACGATGTGAGGAGGGCCCAGCCCACTGTGGGTAGTTATACCCCTGGACCAAATAAACTGGCCAGGCATGGTGGCGCACGCCTTTAATCCCAGCACTCGGGAGGCAGAGGCAGGGGAATCTCTGTGAGTTCAAGGCCAGCCTGGTCTACATAGTTGAGTTCCAGGACAGCTGGGGCTACAGGAAGACCCTGTCTCAAAAAGACAAAAAAAAAACAAAAAAAAACAACAATCAAATAAACCCTTTCCTCCCCAAATTTATTTTGGTTTTATCATAACAACTGAAAGCAGACTAGAACACCTTCTGCACACCCCCTAAAGCAGCTTCTCAGTATAGTTTACAACACACTGATACAAATTTTCCAGACTGGGATACCACACACCCGCAGGTAACTGGGGGAGACCAGTAAGCACCACACCTGTCACACTCATGCTTGACTGACTCCTCATGTACTCAATGTGCATGTAACTGAGCACCCAGGAATTGTCACACTCCTCTGCCTGCCAGACCTGCTACAGTAAACATGTCCCTACCCTCAACAGAATTTATATTCTAGTAGGGAAGAGAAAATAAACTAAAATAAGAACATCTGAAGTCAACTGATCAATGTGTGGTAAAAGAGAGCAGAGGGTGGGAGGGATGAGTGGCACTGGAACACTGGTAGTTTAAAGAGTGGTCATGGTGTCATACAGCTCTAAAGCCAGAATTCTTGAGGCAGAAACAGGTGGCTTGCAAATTCAGGGCCAGATTGGGCAATATACTGAGATCCAAGCTAGCCTGGGTTACAATGTGAGAGCCTATCCAAAACAAGAAAGACAAATGATGATAAAAAGCCATGCCACATGTCACACAGAAAGTGTGTGTTACTTAGATTTCACAATCAAAATGCTTTTCTCAAGGGCACTACTATACTGCCTCTAAGAATACCACAGAGACAGCTATATTTATAACACATTTAAAATAATCCTTCCCCAGCTTTTACATTAAAAAAATGACAACTTAGATATGCTATGTTCTGCCAAGAGATTTCAAGTACAAATGAAGAAAACAAGTACCAATTTATAGTGTGGTGGAACTGAATGAGAACTGACCTAAGACTGAAGAAATCTGAGTTCTAACTGCTCCATTAAAAAAAAATTTTTTTTTAATGTCTGGTTAATAATCATGGGCAAATCACAACCTCTCCAGGTTTCAGTTTTCTCATTCATAAAGGAGGAAATTAAAGTACTGACTTCTAGGCCCTCTTCATTTCTAAAACTGTAATCTGGAACACATTTATCAGACTGTAGTCTAAAACAAAAGATAAAAAGGTTTTCAAGGTATAAAGGTTACTTGATATGATGGGACCCATGACCACATCGAAGTCTAATGATCTCAGGCTAAATCAGTAACTTAAACCATGGCGTCAGTCCCTACTGCTCTGCTCTTAACAGGCATACGGGCTCCACAGAATGATCCTTGCCTCAGCACAGCCTGCTTCCCCTTTTTGAACAACTGCGAAGTTACGGTGCATCTGTCCGTCTGTGTCTCTTTTCTGCATTCTCACACCACCTGTAATTCCAGACCTCCCTATTCTATGCTTAGACTCTACTACAGTAGCCTCCCAGTCAGCCTCAGTCTCTTCTGACTCCTAGATTATCTTGATCCAGGTACAAACACACTGATGCTGTCCCATGAAATCCAAAGTCCTATCAGGGAAACCAAGGCCTTTCATAGGCTGATCCAAAGAGTCCTTACCCCTAAATCCACGTGAACATTCCTTATACTCCTCACGTTTTTGTTTGGAAGCCTTTTTATAACTTCTTTCCTCTGAGCAGCTGTGCCCCCGATGTGGACTGACTTCTCCACTGCTCTTAAACACTAGATGGGGTCAATGCTGGCTTTCCACACAACTCATTCCTACCGACAGAAGTCTGATGTTGTTCAGGTAACTGCCCTTCAAAGTCTGTCCCTATCTCTGAATATGGCAAAACCAATTTGCAGCTAGTTCTAATCAATAAAATACATGAGAAATAGTAAACATAGTAAATAAAGGCTCCTAGGAGAGGCCTTTCATGCCTCTTTTTCAGCTGGCCACTTTCACATCTGGAATTGTAGCAATCATCCTACAGCCACAAGGAAACATGGGTAAAAACACAGCCACCAAATCAAGGATGACAAGTAAAAGAAAAGAACTTGGGTTCTCAGTATAGTCACAACTGCCAATTAAGCCAGGTGCACAGCTAGTCTACATTAGGATTCTCTTTAATAAATTGTCTTTAAGCCCCTAAGTTTTCTTTGCAACAGCATTTTATTAGATACCCTCCTAAGTCTCATAACCTCAAAGACACCTTCTCTGTGAATTCCTTCTTGAGGCCTCCTGAAGCAAACGTCTTCCTTGAATCCACTGTACATCTTATAGCTTCTATGATAAATATGTTACAATGTATATAAATCCATTATTTCTATACTCCACTAAGCTATGGGTTCCAAAGGAACGCCTTCTTTCCACTCACTGCATCTCTCACTTCTACCTTTCTTTTAATCCACGGGCTCATGTATACTCCTACCTATTCAACATCTCCATCAACAGACAAAGTGGGCCCAGAGGACTAAGGATTCCCATTCCCATGCTAACAAATGGCACCACCATCTACTGTCTCCAGTCATACCAATTCTACTCATTTCTTCTTCCTCTTAGAAAATTTTGTTGGGAAAAATGTGAACTTCTCTACTTCTTATAAGCCTTCAATGCTACTCACTTAGTTCAGGTCATGTTGGCATGACTGTCACAATACTAAATGAGATCTCTTTCACGCTTGCTCACACCCCACAGTCCACGGTTAGTAAAGAAAAGTGAATGCTCAAAACCAAAATTTAACTTCTACCATTCCTGCACTTGGAATCTTTTAATGGTTTCCCATTCTCAGACACTCACTGTGTCTCCAGCCATAATTAATTTTCCGTAATCTTGAAACATGATCAATTCATCTACTTGAGGGCTTCTACACTGTGCTCACCAGGAGGCCACCTGGGCGCTTCCCCTAAGAATTAAACTTTTAGTACAAATCAGAATCCACAGCCCTAGCTAATGTACAGACCTTCAGGAGCCTTCCCCCTTTACCCAGTCACACTCCACAAAGCCATCCTCAAAGCACTAATCTACACACTCCTGAAATTATTTGGCTTACTATCAGTCTACATATTCACAGTCCTTTTCCTTTGCACCTCTCACTAGCAGAAAACTTCCACAAAGAGTTGTGTCAGTCATAGCCACTACTGTCTGAATGCTGCCTAAAATACACTAAGTTCAATAAACATTTCTTGATGGTCTTATTCTAATTACATCTTTGAATCCACAGTATCAAGTACTCAGGAAATGTTCAATATTGGTGAATGGAAGCAATCTGCTAACTGGAAATTTTTCTATTATGTGCCTTTCATAACCAAGTTCAGTAAAAGATACAAATGTCCTGAAGCTAAACCCGTACTTACGACTGAGCAATGGTTAGTTGAGGATGATTCATTCTTCTCTGGTATCAGCAATAATGATTTTATATTTTCATTGTCTGTACAATCCACAGGTCGTATACCAAATATGTTACTGGAAAACAAGTGCAAATGGTTTATGTAAATAAGATGTTCAATTTCATTCTTAACAAAGTAGATGCACTACTAGAACAACTTTTCAACCTCCTCAATGATACACAATTTTAACTAAATAAATGATCCATAATTCACATTAGGCACAAGGATTAGTATCAAAATCTGCTGAACTCAGTGAAGGAAAAAGTTGTAAAACTTCATTTTGAGTGAAATCATTCTAGGGAGTATCTTTAATCAAGTATAACTTACATGTGAATTTTTTTCACAGTTCTGTATTCTTTGCATTCATATTCATATTTTAAAAATGATCTCCTAATTATTAATTGCCATGAATGAGATGTTTCATGTACAATTATAAATCATTTACTGAAGCTGTTATTAGTGCTATTATCTCTTCTAACAAAGACAAAATTACTCACAGGAAAGCCATTTAGATCCTTTAGAAGGAATACTACAGACAAACAATTCAATAAAGTAGTGAACAGGGCAGGTTAAAAGTATGTGTGTGTGTGTATATATATATATATATATGCACACTTCAGTCTTTTATATATATATAATATACA
>NW_008360326.1:714102-719322 GCF_000622305.1 Nannospalax galili
AACTTGATGCAGATTTCTTAAACATGTACTGATTTACATACGACAGAATATTACATTGGAGGAGACTTTAAAGATCACAGCATAACCCCATTATTTCATAGACAAGAAAACAGAGAGCAAAAGTTTCCAATGATTTGCTTGTTATATATGTATTTCATATTCAGTATCATTTAATATTGCCCATACTTAATCTCTCAACTGTAAGTAGCTTGTTAAAGATATGAAGCTTGTGATTAACTATTCGCATTACATATGGTTTCAGAATATTACCATATTGTGGTGATTAAATTTTCAAAATGAACACAATTTTTATAATCACTAATGGTTTTTAAGATTATGCTCTATCTATATTCCTCTGAAGTTCATAAGGGCTGGGTGTGGTACTATATCAATTTTGTAAATTGTACTGGATGTGTAGAAAAGGGTCTTAAAGGAAAAAGTGAAACGTTAGTGGGTAGTTGAGGAGGAAAAGTGTCAGCTGTGTTTGATAAAGCATACAATTCACAAACAAGGGTTTCAACCTCTCTGGGGTCCAGAGACAGTATCACCAATGACTTTCTGAAAGCTGCTTTGATGGCATCATAGGAGAATGAACTAGTGGATTAGGATAAGAAATGAGCCACATCGAATCTCTAATGACAGCTATTCGTGGCTACCAGGCTGAGCTACTCTTTCTTCTCTGGACAGTGCTGGATAAACAGTGGCAAGTTTGTATTCTCAGATTCCCCTTTATACCCAGGTCCACACCATTTACCTTTGCCTGGCAACATTCTTTATCCAGCCAAGGCAAAAGGAAATCGATTGCATTTCAGCTTCTAGATTTACAGCAAAGACACACAAGCCACTGTTCACATTTAGAGTAATCTCGGAGTATTTCAAAAGATTCTCATGCATACTACTTGAGGTTTCCTGAATTCACACTGTATTATGCTCACATACAGACTATAGCACCTTCTCATATACGCAGGCTAAGTATGACAATCAGAAAACAAAAATCAGATTTCAATAATCAATATTCTACTTCCTAAACCATCAAGTGTAAAAACCAATAAACCAAGTCATAGCATATGCCATTATAAAAAATACTGCACACTTTGGGACCTTCTAACAAGTACAAGCAGATTTCAGACCTCAAATATATAAAAGTTGTCAAGTGCAAAGTGCACTTTAATGCAAACCAACTGATGGCATTAGCCTAGTTCTTTACATAAGCAGAAAGAGAAGTCCACTATGATAACATGAAAAAAAAAAAAAATGTTCAAAGTGCTTCACAAATACCACCATCAGCTACTCAGGACTTCAAACCAAAAATAACAATAACATGACCTGAAACAGTCAAATGCTCTTGCTGTCTAAAGAATTTCTCCATAAAATGACTAGCAGGATTCTAAGTTAAGATCCTTACTACAGCAAAACTATAGAACAGCATGTTACAGCTACCACAGATTTTGGAAAGGTTAAGTCCAGTCCTGCTTCCCAGCAGATACAGCCTACAGAATTCTGTCATATTGTCCTGCTTTGTCATCAACTGCTAAAATATGGAAATAGACACAGATTTACATGTAGAAACTTAAAACACAGCAAAGACGGCATATTTCTTTCCTATTGTTTGAATACAGAAGCAGCATACTTCTTTTTCACGGTATGTCAATGGACTAACACTTGAGTTAAGGGTTTAGTGTGAATAATAAATATTACTGGATTTATTTCTTTTCTGAAAAACAGGCGAATTAAAAGTAGCATGTCGCTACATCAGGCACTATCGATGTGACTACTCATTAAGACGGTGGTAAATTAGTTATTCTCTATCACTGTATGAGGAAGGCTTTTTTTCTTAGATTTATTCTAACAATATGAAATCAAAATAGACAAAATGTATTATTTTATTAATAAGGGTTACAATGAGATTCTCTAAATAGAAAAATGTTTTCTATTTTCTAGCACGAAAAACAAAGCTTTACCACTCAAATCTCATACAAAGATAGAATTTATAGAACTTTTCCTTAGGCACTCCAGCCGAGAGAGGTGTGCGAAGGCATGTGTGACAGCAAAGCAAACCAGAAACTGAAATGGAGAGAGAGACAAAGCAGACACACGTATACCACAAAGAATGAAGCGGAAGCAGGAGCCGTGGCCAGATCAGGAAAGAATAAAGGGATGATGTCACAGGTTGGAACTTCCTCCTCCAACAAGAAACCCCAAACAAGCCTCTAAACAGCTGTGGGCAGGAGGGACGGTCCATGGAGCATGAGGGCAGAGAGCCAGCTTACAACAGAACACTGCCTGAACTTGAATTTCAGTTCTGTGATGAGCTGTGTGACTTTAACTACTTTAAACCTCTTGTGCTTGTTTCCTCATCTGTGACACACAGCTAATATAACCTATTTTCTAGGATTAGGAAGGCCAAATGAATTAAAACACCAGAAGTGCTTAAGACAGAGCCTAGCGGATAGCACCAGGTCAGTGACTGCTACTAACAATCCTAGATCTGCACTGCTGGCAGACAGACATAAACTAAAAATAAGAAAGTATGCCAGATCATAACTGGAATGTTAACTATATTATAATCACCCACTTGATGATACAGTTGATAAGTATATTTGTACTAATAATTTGGATGTTGAGTAAGGGACAGTATATAGATTCACATTGCTTTAAACATTAAGGAAATTTTCATTTTTCTATATAGTACAATCTAAATAAACATAAAGAGCATGAATCAAACAACTCTGAAAATCTTTTTCCTGACCAGGATTTTACTGATCACTAAGACTGATTGAAAAACACTTGTCAAAGAGTTAACCTGGAGTGTTTACTGCTTCAGCTATACTCAAAAGGCAGAGTTCAAACTATAATAAAACTCTTTAGTGCCCCTTTCTCTACAGGAATGGCAAGGTAGAAGACATCTGTCTACAACTGTGACCTAAGTCAGCTGTAGCAATAGGAAAATCTGAGGAAAAGAGATGGGCAAATGTAAATTTATACTTCCACATATAGATCATCCAACATGCAAAAACACACACAAGCCATTGTTATTGATATTAAACCTATCACACAAGTTAGGATGCCAAGACAGTCGGTGAATGAAATCCTTTGTGAACAACTGCAAAATTGCAAACACAAAGATTTCATTTTCAAGTCACTTTGACTACTCTGAGCAGGCAAAAGCATAATCATTTAAAAAAGCAACGTGTTTTTTAAAGCTATAAAACATAAAATTATCCTTGCTGTAGATGATTTGTTTTTTAAAAAATTAACTAGGGTAGGCAGGAAGATAATTAATAGGTCCAATGGTCCAAATAATTTTAAGTACTTAAGAATTCAATGTCCTTCCAAGGAAAAATCTACTAACAGCAGACTAAGCACCAACTCTTAAATCCTTCAAAACTGGAGTGTATTGGGGTAGAGCCCGAGATGTTTCTGATGCACTGTAAACCGTTCTAAGTGACAGCAAGAACGTCAGTCCTAGGTTTGCAGCAGGTGCAGAGAAGGCAGTGCGGAGACTCCTGGCAAATAAGGCTTTGAAAGCTGCAGACAGAAAAATCCCCAGAGAATAAGAACTTTAAAGGATATACATATTTTTTCTATTATCCAAGACTAAAACAGAATTAATTTTTTCTCTTGGACAATGGATTCTTTGTACACAGGACATAAATTATCTACAATTAACAGAGTTAAATAAAGTAGCACTATATTTAATACAGAAAAATGTAAAATATTCTCAATTTGTACAACAAAAGCTCAACATACACTATAAAAGACTAGCAAACTGTGACCTAATGAGATATGACAAGATTAAAATTAACTCAAAATGTAAATGTGATAAAAATAGGAAATATTAAAATTAACATAAAACCAAAGATCAACTCTGAAATAGATACATTATTTTCTATTCTATGGTCATTTCCTCCATAATAACAATTTAGGGTCAAAAACCCTGTAATGGGAAAATTCAGAGTCAAAGAGCATAGATTCTATGGGAAAAATAGAACAGGAACAATTTTAATGATGAATGTAAGTTAAACAAGTAAGATGGTCAATAAGGAATATCAATAATATATTTGTATTGTATATGACTGATTCCTAGCTATTGTGCTTTGCCTTATATTATTTCAAAATTTTCCTCCACCTACACTCAATACAATGCCTATAAGTCCACTTCTTTTGCAATAGAAAATCCTCCATTCTTTCTTCTTCTATGTATGACCTTCCATTAAACATTCACTGCCTAATTGTATTACCAAGTTGTTGATTCTCCCCAGTTCCTGGGCTGCAAAAGAATTCACTCATTTTTACATTTTATAGACATCACTAAAGGGAGATGGGTGAGATGGCTTAGCGATCAAGAACACTAGCTGCTCTTGCAGAAGGCCCAGGTTCAATTCTCAGCATTCACATGGTCACTAACATGGTACTATAGCAGGTATTCTGTTATGAGAGTTCATAGGAACTGTGTAAGGATGAATTTAATGGGATTAAAAAAGCTCATCTTCTCCATGGGACCTGATTTAGCTATTAATACATTGGTATTTCAGATGACTACTAACAAAATGAGGCCGTGTCTCTAAAAATTACACCTGAATAACTAAAAGTGTCTGGCAAGTACAGCTCACTTCTGTATGGAACTCCATTCATGTTCTAGAGAAGAGAAGGACTGAAAGGTTTTTCTATTTCTTTTCTAAAGCTATGAATAGTAATTTTGGTACCAAACTCTGAGGACAAACAAATGAAAGACAAAAATCACAAACCACTCTAATTTATAATTTATGCAAAATCCTAAATAAAATCCTAGCACACTGACATAAAATGTTAGCATTTTAAAAACCAGGTACAAGGGTATGCACCTATAGTCCCTGCTATAAAGAGGCTGAAGCAGGATGGCTTAAGGCTAGGAGTTCAACAAAATCAGCATGGGCAACACAGCAAGACCGTGCCTCAAAAACTTAATGAAGTCATAGTCTACTATATGAAGTCATGTTTATCCCAGCACAAGAAATGACTGATATAAATATACCCATTAAAACAAGAGGAAAAATATAAAATCATTTCACAAACATGAAAATCATTTAATAACACAAAATATAGTCTTGTAAAAAAAAAAAGTACATTCATTGCTGGACAGGATGTTGAGAATAAAAAAAGTTGAAGGATTAGGCCTAAACAAGACATTTATATCAATCCTTTAAGGTTTAAGGAAGAATGATGAACAGAAGATGGGAA
>NW_008360326.1:719347-752382 GCF_000622305.1 Nannospalax galili
AATAACACAAAATATAGTCTTGTAAAAAAAAAAGTACATTCATTGCTGCACAGGATGTTGAGAATAAAAAAGGTTGAAGGATTAGTCCTAAACAAGACATTTATATCACTCCTTTAAGGATTAAGGAACACTGATGAACAGAATGTGGGAAGAGGAGCTCAAAGATATGGAAAGGGCTACAAAATGCCACCTTTAAGTACAACATGGTCATGGCACACAAGAACTCACAGAAGCTGGGCCTCCTGGCCTTGGGCCTGAACACTGGGCCAGCCCAATAGTCAACTCTGGAGGGAAATGGCTCACAGAGCCTAACCATTTACTGATGAACTACTGGCAACTAAAGGATTCTGGGAGGGGAGAAGGATAGCATTCAGTTGTGCACCCACTGGGAGCCCACCAGGCTCCAGTGGATAGTTCCAAATGCACAGTCATACAGACAGACAGCCTAGGCCCTGGTTAAACTCTGTAGAACAAAACACAAAAAAGTCATAAATACAGGAAGATTTGTAAGGAAGGGGGCTGGCAGGGGTGGGAAGGACATAAGAGAGGGGAGCAGGGAAGAATGCATCATATACATGTATGAAATCATCAGAGAACAGAATTAAAAGAATAATACAACCAGAAGGAAGCTTCCACAGGACAAAAACATTAGTGACTACTTAAACTATACAAAAAAAGATGCTTTTAAAGAACAAAACAAGGGCCAACAAGATGGTAAAGCCATCTGCCACCAAGTATGCACTGAATTTGACCCCCAGGATCCACATTCTACTCCTAAAGTTGTCTTCTCACCTCTACACATGCATGCATACACACACACACATGCACGCACACAGAGCAAAAATAATACATAAAAAAAACAAAGCAAGGAAATTATATCATTAATTGTGGAAGCTTCAACAATTTAAGAAATAAAAATTTAGGATGGGTGCAGGCCTTCGATTCCAGCAGGGAGAAGCAGGTGGATCTCTATGAACCTGGTCTATGTAGCAAGTTTTGGGCCAGCTAGGGCTATAGGGAGGCCCTATCTCAGAAAAACCAAACCAAAAAAAAAAAAAAAGGAAATTCACATATTCATACATGATAATTAATCCCTTAATATAAGAAACTAACTAGACAGAAAAGCTGTTAAAATCAGCAGTTTCCATGCACACACAGATGTACATACTCAAATATATATGAGAAATAATAAATTACGTTTATTAACAAAGCATCTAATTCACTAGGGCATCAAAAAAGTTAAATACCTAGAATCATCTCAATAATAATGTGTGCATCTGTATGAACACACATACAGAATAGATTAAGAACTTTCTAGGGTACATATAGGAGTAGGCTTGAAGAAATGAGGAACATGCCATCCATTCAAGCGAAAAATTAATCTTGCCAACTCACCACAATTTGTGTTTCTACTTAAAACCTGACAAAGTCACTCACTCTTAATCTTGAAGAATATATTAATAAACACAGGTGATGTCTGTGCCCTCTCCTCGGTTGCTACTCTCATCATCTCTGCATGGGATTATTAGACTCACCTCACCTAACTCCCTGCCCATAGTGGGGGAGCAAGTTCTCAATTTACAGCGCTACTCTTCAGCATACTTGACCTGTCACTGTCGCTGCTCACCTTCTGTTGCCTCTCCTCACATCATCTATCCACTTTCATTCCAGTCTTATTAACATAAGGTCCTAGAATGAATGAACACTCTGCCAGGCCTTATAGTACCTAAGCAGCCATTTGCCGGTCTTTCTGAGATCCATCCCCCATTCTCTCTTATCAATCCACCAGCTGCAGTGCTTCTCTCTCAGAATGCCCTTTGCAACTTCCTCTAGAATAACTTGTAATCCCTACTTTAAATTTTCATAGAGGCTTGGGACTGTGCTAAGAAGCCATATGCATAACACTGTTCTATGTCAATGGCTTCACTCTCCATTCACTCCTATCATGACTGCCAGCAGCAGCCAGCTAGAACTGGACAGTTGGAGCAGTGATGAAGAAAATGAGAAAGCCTAATGGACAAGGAAGACACTTAAGTGACTTCAACCCTGAAGCATTAAGAAGACAGTCTAAAAGTCTAGAACTACAGAGAGTCCTTTATAAATTCAGAATAAGCAAAAGAACCTTGACTCTCCAATCGAGGTGGCAAGTCTTTAAGAAAGGCAGAGTAAAATGACTTTTGGCCCTTCTAGGTCTTACTCTTCTAAAAATGGGAACAGTCTAGATGTGGTTATTTAGAAAAGAGTTGAAGACCACATGAGATATAATCCAGGTGTGCATGGTGGCACACGCCCATAATCCCAGCATTTGGGAGGCTGAAGCAGGAAGGTAAGGAATTCAAGGTCAGGTTCCACATCAGACCTGTCTCAAAACAATAAAAATGGGACTGAAAAAATGGCTCAGTGGGTGAAGTGCCTATCATGCAAGGGTGAGGACTGGAGTTCAGATCCCCAGAACCCATATAAAAGCTGGGTGGGTATGGTGGCCTGCCTGTAATTCAGGGCTTGGAAGGTAGAAACAGGATCCCCAGAGCAAGATGGCTAGTGAGATTAGGCAAATTAGAGAACTCTGGTGAGAGAGCCTTTCTCAATATAGAAGATGGAGAACCATCAAAGACACTCAGGGTCAATCTCAGGCCTCCATATCTAAATACACAACATACACACACAAAAAGCAAAGCAAAAGAAAAACAAAAAATAAACCAAAACAAACAACAAAAACTCTACACGAGATTCAACAAGCAGAGAAAGAAAAAGGAGGCATGTTTGTCAACACAAGTACCAGGTCTAAAACAAACAGCTTGAAAGGAACAGAACAGTAAGGACCCCACACAGATTCTGTCCTGGAAGTCCTCTCTTCCCAGATTTCCTTAAGAAACAGAGGAAGGGCTGGGACTCTATGTAGCTCGGTAGTAGAGACCTTGACTAGTATGCACATAGTCTTAGGTTCAATCCACAGGGCTTGGAAAAAAAAAAAACAAAAAGCCCCACAATTTCGGGCTGGGAAATCTAGGAGGTCAGTGCTAGTCTCAGAAGACAAGGAACACTGGCAAACGGAGAAAGAGAGACCTGGAAAGTACCAAGACTACAGGAAGTATTTTGGAAAGCTACAATCCCACAAAAGGCTACATACTATGCTTGCCAACTGAGCAAAAGATTAAGGATTCTGCCCAGAGTACATGATGCTCCCTAACTGCCAGCAGGAACCAGCCCTGCATCCACTGTAAAGGTCCAGTTAAGGGAAACTTGGTTTCAGACACTGTCACACAGCAAAGCTTGTAGCAGAAGAAGGTGATTCCCATTTTCATCTCATGTTTTATGGAGAGGAAAAATATCCTTTTATTCATTTAAACACTGATTCTCGCTACATATAAACATGGGTTCAGATTACGTTAACTTGGTAGAGACTGGGAGGGCGGACATGGTCTCTGGTCCACGAGGTCTCTGGTCCACGAGCACACAATCTATTGAGAAGATAAGAAACTCTAAACTCTATGACAGGGATAAGCACCATATACAGACATCAGCACTAAGAAAGGCAAAAGGAAATGAAACCTAAAATGACATCAAAGATTAAGCAACTGGTTATCATACTACAGACCAAACCAAAGCACTACAAAGGCCAGGAGGTAGCACAGCCTTTTGCTTTAAGAAAATAAAATTTAAAAAGGCTAGTACAAAAGCACTCAAAGAGAAGGAGGCAGAGGACTACGGAAAGACTGAGAGGACTGGAGAAGTCACTAGAACCAAACCATGTAAGGCCTAACCAACCATATTACAGAGGCTGAAGCTAGCTGCAAAATCATTCCGAGAAAGCCACAGCAGTAAAGATAATTTGGTCAGATTTATACATTTTTTAACATGACTATGATGTTTAATTCAATCGTTCTACCCAATTATACAGTACAGGGGATTAAAAGCATTTTGAAAAGTCAACAGGAAACTGATAAACAAATGAACTTCTATTACAAAATAAAACACACACATATACACACACAAAATGGGTATTTCACCATAACCAATAGTCTGTGAACAAGAAAAACATTTAGTTAACAGCGACCATACTTAATAGCTGAGTATCATACTATACCTGAGTATTAAATTTACACCTTCATCTACCCCATTATTCTTTATCCAACCTTAATTTCAACCTCTTGTCAAACAAACCTTCCTCCCCAAATGTCCTCTGTAACCACACATGTCCAACACAGGAATCACTAGACATATAAGGATACTTAAATTAATTAAAATTTTAAGATTCAGTTTCTAAGTGGTGACAGCTGAATTTCAGGTGTTTAGTAGCTTCAGGTGGCTACCGGCCCTGAAGGCCAGTCACTGATACAAACACTTCTCTGGATGAAGAAAGGTCTACCAGACAGTACTGAGTTATACCTAAGGCTGTCACTCTGCTAGGTTGGGCTATTTATTATCAAGCAGCACCTGACCTGTCTGAGAAAGCACCTGTGAAGGCTGGCTCATTCCCTGCCTCCTGCCCACTCCTTGTATATTAATAAGTCCTCACGGTACAGTGAAGAATCAGGGTGTACAAACCACAAGACAGGCTCTGTGTTGTGGCTCATTAATCCTCACTATGCTCTCAAGAAATAGAAAAGCAGCAGGCAGCACCATGTTTTATAGGTGAGGACACCAAAGCACAGAAATTAACCTGCCTGAGGCTATAAAGTCAATAATGGAGTCACAAATAAAAGCTGGATTCCCTAACACCCTGACCAGAGCTCCATTCATTAAAGTAGTCACTACTGATTTAAGAACCCTAGGATGGAAACTATTCCATTTCACCTGACCCAAGCAACCATTTGCGTTTTCAAATGGCTTACTACACCCAAAGAGGGCCATAACTGTAAGGTCCTCACACATTAGAGGTTCTATTAGGTTCATGTATACAAATACACACATATACTAAGGAAAATAAAAAATGGGAGATTTATATATAAAAAATTATTTCCCCCAAGTTTGACCCCAACTATCTTACAACATCTCATAGGAAATAGAGAAGACACACCAACCAAAAGCACCAACATATGGTATATTCTTATATTAGTAATCAGTTTTTCAATCATGTTAAATGGGTACCTATTTCTAAAAATTACAACTTCAAAGGTCTGCATTTTTTATTCTTATATGCCTCATAACAAGAGGAAGGCTTTTATTTTGCTCTTTTAGAACCTACAAAAGCAGTGGGGGCCCAGAGAGGCAATGCTTGCATTTTTGTTTCAACTACCTAATTAACTGAAAAGAGTGAAACAATATAGAGACATGAGCCAAGTTACAGATTAAAGATATAAAATCTACATACGGCATTTGCTTGTGATCCTCTTGACAATAGCAATTTAAAATGCATCCACCAGCATTTGCTAATGCTCCTCTGTGCCCTGACACTGCAAAACAATTTACTCAGTCTTATTTGAATAATGTGAAAAATCTAGAAAATAATTCAGTTGCACTTGCCCAATATCTGAATTCTTATATACTTTAACTTCTGCTGTACAAAATATGCAGAAAGGGCATAACAGAATATTTAAAGTAATTCTAAAGAATTAGGTAGCATAAAAATAATTAAAACTCTGATTCGTATTAATTAAGTCTGACTCAATCTACAGAATATAAACCCTAAATGAATTTGTCTGTAAAGTCAAAGTTTCTAAAATGAATCTGAAATTGTTTCTAAAGAGAACAAATCTCCTCCAAATAGGTACGTCTTAAGGAAGACAGCATGAACATGGTTCTAACTATGCACCCTGATGGTCACGTCTCACTTTAGCTGTGGAAGCTGAGAGAGAAAAACGCCAGTTTGGGTGGTAGCACCTTTCTTCTGTACATGTCAGATGACTACTCACACGGCATTCCTGGAAGCGCCATAGGAGAGCAACAGCTTCACTATGTCCACATGCCCATTCTTGGCCGCATCATGAAGAGGGGAGTCATTCTGATAGCCAGTAGTGTTCACCAAAGCATTGTGCTGGAGCAGCAATTCCACTATCTTCAGGTGCCCATGGCTACAGGCTTCATGCTAATTAAGTCATTTTTAAAGGTAGGAAATAGAAAGTGGGATGGGAAGAGAAAAGGACATTAATAAACATGCTTTAGAAAAATCAAAGGGAACTTCAGACACTAAATTTACGTAACTACTTACATAACGACTCTGACCTTTGGTTGTTGACTGAGTAAAAGCCATTAACAGTAATCTTTGTGGTAAGATACATGATGATCAAAATCATGGGCAAAAATAGCCCTTGAAGGTCACATGCAACTACAGCTCCCAAGTTGTTCTACAATAATTTTTAAACATTAAGGAAAAAAAAAATCTTAGTATTTAACAACCAGACGACACATAAACTCTGAAGCTCTCCAAGGCTGCACAGAATTCAGTGCATCACTTCATACACTAACGATACACCAGCACAGACACATAACAGCCCAACAAAGCTAATCTCCCGGGAGCATTTATAAGCCAAGTTCTCTATGCTGAAGCCAGAGACTACTGGACAGCTGGCGTCAGTGACAACACAGGTAACCATGAGTGGTTTTTAAAAGAGCTTACTGAACCAACGACAGTAACGACAGAACTCCTAACAATGGTAGGAGGGACGGTCTAGGAGGAAAGTAAGCTAAGAAAGACAGTCAACCTTCCTTTGAAAAAGCTGGCTAGCCTATGGATTCCAAACAATAAATACTATGTATAATCCAGACCAAGTCTCCTTGGGTTAAGATTTTGGCAAGAAGTCATTTTATATAACTTTAATGCATTTTTGCATCTGCCAAATGAGTCTCGGTTTCTGTGTTCCACTTCTAGTTTACAAGATAAAGGCACCCATCTCCTTGTGCTTCCTGTCTTAATTAGCCCAGGTAGAAATTGTTTGCAAGTGTGTTTCCCATTCTTTTTCCAGGGTACTCTTCACATTGCAATGATAATAATGATCAACAAAGACTTCAAAATTTTAAAGATATTCAAAGCTTTCTATTGCCATGACCTCTATTTGACCGATCAGGCTGCACGGTGCCAAAATCAAACTGGTTCTAGTGGCATGCGATGCTGCAGTTGGAGCATGATGTTCACTGAGCAGCTACCTGCACAAGGCTGAATTCAACAATGCAGTGAAACTGGACTCCTATATCCAAAAGCACTCAAAAGGTAGCCAATTACTTTCCTGTCACACTGAAAAGCTAGATGAAAAATAACTATTTTTTCACACTTGGTAAAAACATAAATTCTTCAGATGAAGAAGAGTTTATGTGGCAGAGGATGATATATGGACAACCACATAACTATAAACTAGAGCCATACGCATAAGAGAATGAGAACAGAAAACAAACAGATCTACAGCACTGCAAAAATATACAAACAGAAAACTACCAACGGTGTCCATCCAGCATGGTCTTTAACGTTGGGGTCGTTTCCACTTTGCAAGAGGTAGTCAACAGAAGGTATATCGCCCTGGTAGAGTAACAAAAAAATTAAAAGGACATTAAAATGTATCATGAATGAAATCAAAATAGCACAGATTTGTTTTGTCTTAAAGACTGCATTCTTCAAATCAAACAAATCTTTTCCTTACACCTTGACTACTGCTCACAAGCCAAGAAATATTATCTATAGTTCTAAAATGTCAAGTTATTTTGTCTGGACTTGAATATTCACCACAAAAACCTTTATTAATAATCTATATTCAAAATTCAAGATCCAAAATAAAGACCCTGAGACAAAGATCATCCTAAAATTCAAGTCACCATTTCATTTGTGAAAACGTCTTTTCGGGCATACATGAGAATGATTTCTGGGCATTAAAATAAACAACTGTTTAAAAATCTCCAAAAACGTTTCTTTACTGGCAGTGACTCTACTTATCCTGTCACTAATTTAGCTTAGTCACTTTATTTTCTCTTTATTTGCTCCAAAGGTATCTTCATGGCAGACGCAGCAGTTCTGTTTAAAACGGCAGGAAAGGGATTAAGAGAAACATTCACAACCACCCACAAAATGAGCATTTAATTTTTATCCTCTGCCTCCATACCAAACCACTACCCACTGCCAATTAGCTCAACTACAGGAGATGCAGCTTTCATTAATTCTATGATATCCCTCACAAAGTTTTTAATAACTCCCTTGTGTTCCTAATGCAACAATCTAGAAATCCATGCAGTAAGTTTCAACACTGGTTCATCGATATAGTGAGGGCCAAAAGGAAGAGAGAGAAATAAGAACTGTCACTTCACTGGGGCAAAGACTGTTTTCAAAAGAGATGGACAAGATGTCGAGAGTAACTGAATTAAGATGAAGCAAAACTAACAGTCCACAATATTAATTCTACCTTCAAGTTATTACTATACTTTCAATCATTCAATGACATGAAAATTAAAGTCTCCTTCCAATTTAAAGCTTTCTGTGCCCGATGTGACCATATCCAACTAAATCCTAATATAGGTGAATGAACCTTATAGGCTCCTTTGAAGGAAGAAATGTTTGGAAACAGGATTCCCTTTAATGAAAGTGAACCCTGGAGTTGAGGCTGGGAATTCATCTCCTGCGGTCTCTATCAGGCCTCTGCACGCTAGGCATGTTTTCTACCACTTACTTATACCCCAACCTTCCTTTCTGTTCTTTTCTCAGAAACACACTCGCCAATCTGCTTAACACTTTGGTCTCTTTATCACATACTTAATAAGCACAGAAGGATCTGGCATCTATCTGCCACATTTGAGAACATATTTCATTAAGAATTGGTCACCCTTTAAAAAAAAAAAAAACAAATTTCTAGCTATAAAAGACATTTCCCCTTTTAGAAACAAAGTAAAGCTTTAGAACAAAAGGATAGCATTTATGTTGTGAGTTGAAGGCAGTATTTTCTGAAAACTATTACCAGTCACAGCAAGTTAACTAAAATCAGTTCTTTTAGGATAACAAGAAAGAGACAGGATCTATTCATGAAGCAAAGCAAAGCAAAATAATAGAACAGACTACCTGAAAAAGGCTGAGCAAATAAAACTTCCATATGACAAGAAGTATATAAACATGCTGTGTTCAAATAGTTCTGTGAACTACTTCTTTAAGGAAGAATGGAATCTCCCAATTCCAGCCCAATACTCTTTTATTTATTTTTAACTGAAACATAAAACAGTGCATATTAATGAGGTGCCTTTGGACTTTTTAGTAAGCATAATACTGAAATCACAGTAAACGTATCTATCTCCTCAAGCATTTATCATTTCTTCGTGGTCAAAACATTCAGCATCCGTTCTTCCAGCTTTTGGACACACAGTGCACTGCCATTATTACAGTCACCCTGCTGTGTAACACTCAGTAGAGCATCTTGCTCCTCTCCAACTATAACAGCCCAATCGTGTTTCTGAAATAAATTTCTATCTCCACTGGTTAATAATGTATAAGTCAGTTAAGTCCCTGGCTATATTAGTATTTGCGTTTTATTTCTCAGTGTACTGCCTTTTATAAATTTTGCTTTTTAAAAACTTGTGTCTGAGATATGGTTTCACACAGCCCAGGCAATCCTTAAACTCCTATGTAGTCAAGGATGATCTTGAACTTCTGATCCTCCTGCCTCTATCTCCTGCATGCTGACAATTTAGGCACTAGTGCCACCACATCAGGTTTTATGTGATGCTGATCTAAGCCTAGGTAAGCACTCATATCAACTGAGCTACATCTTTAGACCCTAGAAACTTTCTTTCTACTTTCATATTTTGGGCTACTTCTCATATTTTAAGCTACTTTTTATGATGATAGCTTAAATTTTTTCTAAAGAAAAAATTCATATGCATATATATTCAAATGTTCCTAAATTAACTAAACAACTTTAAATGTTTAATAGCCTAAAAAGAAAGTATTAAATTTGTTTCAAATTGACAGCCCCACAGAATGAACAGTCAATATGGCTACACTACCAAAAGCAAGTGACAAATTCAATGCACTCCCTATCACAACACCAATGGCTTTCTTCACAGAAATAGAAATTCTGAAATTCACATGTAAACACAAAAGACCCTGTAGAGCCAAATGAACAATGCTGGAGGCACAGAGCCACGGAACAAAACCTGACACTAGCAAAAAAAAAAACAAAAAAAACCTGACACACGTACAGAAAACTCCCGTATGGTACTGACACAGAAACAGACACAGATCAGTGGGGCAGAATAGAGGACCTGGATGAAAACCCACCACACAGCTACAGCCACCTGAATTCTGACAAGGATGTCAAAAACCCTGGCTAAGGACAGCCTCTTCAATAAACAGTGCTGATGTTCAAGAATATAAAACAATGAAACCAGATCCCTATCTCTCACCCTAATTCTATGGTACTGACACAGAAACAGACACAGATCAGTGGGGCAGAATAGAGGACCTGGATGAAAACCCACCACACAGCTACAGCCACCTGAATTCTGACAAGGATGTCAAAAACCCTGGCTAAGGACAGCCTCTTCAATAAACAGTGCTGATGTTCAAGAATATAAAACAATGAAACCAGATCCCTATCTCTCACCCTAATTCTATTCAAAATAGATCAAAGGTCCCAAGACTTCAAACTCTGAAACTGTTAAAGGAAAACAACAGGGGAACACTTCAAGTTACAGGGAGAGGCAAGAACTTTCTTAAAAAGAAATCAGGAAATGAGCCAAGAATTGACCAATGGAATCACACAAAATTAAAAAACTTCTGTGAAGCAAACGAAACAAGTGAAGAGATGGTCTATAGATGGGGAAAAAAAATCTTTGCTAACATCTGACAGGGGATTAATATCTATAATATATAAAGAACTGAAAAAAAAATGACAAGAAGAACAACAAAAATCAAACCCAATCAAGAAATGGGCTGATGAAATAAAGTTATCAAAAGATAAATTACAGGGCCTAGAAAGATAGTTCAACTGTTAGGAGCATTTCCTCCTCTTATAGAGAACCCATGTTTTGTTCCGAACACCCATATCAGGCAGTTCATAAACACCTTCCAGGGGATCCAGTGCCTCCTTCTGGCCTACACACACACACACACACACACACACACACACACACACACACACACACCAGTCAATCTTAATGAAGGATGAAATTCAAATGGACAATAAGCATGAAGAATATTCAACGTTAGTTGTTGAGGAAATGCAAATTAAAACTACACTGAAATGCTACCTTACCCGAGTCCTAAACTAAATAGTAAGCACTAATGAGGATGCAGAGAAAGGCGAACCCCTATATACTGCTGGTGGGAATGTACGCTAGTCCAGCCATTGTGCTTAATGAAGGATGAAATTCAAATGGACAATAAGCATGAAGAATATTCAACGTTAGTTGTTGAGGAAATGCAAATTAAAACTACACTGAAATGCTACCTTACCCGAGTCCTAAACTAAATAGTAAGCACTAATGAGGATGCAGAGAAAGGCGAACCCCTATATACTGCTGGTGGGAATGTACGCTAGTCCAGCCATTGTGGAAATTTGTATGGAGGTTCATCAAAAAACTAAAAGTAGGACTGGCAAGCAAGCTCAGCAAGTAAAGGCAGTTGCTGCCATTCCTTCCAACCTGACTTCAATCCTTGGGACCCATAGGTAGAAGGAGAGAGCCAACTCCCAAAAGCTGTTGTCTGCCCTCTGACCACTACGCATGTCATGTGTGTGCCCACTGACCCACCCACCCACTCAAATAAATATAAAAAACAAAGAAAAAGCCTAAAAGCAGACCAACCATATATCCTAGCTATACCATTCATTCCTGGTAGTAACCAAAGAACTGTAAGTCAATATACTACAGAGATATTGCTACAATGATGTTTACTGCAGTACTATTCACAATTAGCTAAATTATGGAATTAACCAAGATGTCTGTCAAAAGAGGACTGGAAAAATAAAATGCACGTATGCACAATGGAATTGTATTCAGTCATAAAGATGAATGAAATCATGTCATTTGCAGAAAAATAGATGCAACTGGAGATTATCACATGAAGTAAGACAGCCTCAGAAAAACAAATGCCACATGTTTTCTCTCGTTTGTGGATCCTAGATTTTTATAACTTGAAATAAATATATAAAATCATGTATGGAAGTAGAAGCAGAACTGCCTAGAGGACGAATGGGGAGTAGGAAGAGGATGAACAGGGGAGGCAAAGGGAGCACAGGGAAATGGTCAAAGTATGTTATATACTTGTATAAAATGTTATTATGAAACTCAATACTGTATACAGTGAATACAGGCAATAAAAAATGCTTGCCCTAGTTAGAATTAAAAACATTTACCCCAAATCTCTAAGGACACAAATTCCATACTTCATGTAGAAGTTAACATATACTTAGTAACTTATGTTCTAATTCAAGTTAGTCCTAAATGAATTCAGGAACATCTACCAAGATACAAATTTGAATTCTTTTGAAAATGCCCTGAATACTACAAAAAGGAATTACCAGAACCACACACGCACACTAGCTTCAACAAGAAAGCATCTACAAAAGTATTCACAACAAGAAAGCATCTACGAAAGTGTACACACACACACACACACACTCACGGAGACACACACATACACATGGCCCAAAAATTCTCCCATTTTAATGCTTTGTAGTAGTAACAGAAATATACTTAAGAAGTCCAGGAAACCCTGTAAACACAGTGTGAACAGAAGTCCAATCAGAGCTGCGGGCAATTTTAGAGAACATGAGCAGAGTCCTGGTCTGCTGCTACCCTCCTTTCACGTCCCTTCCGCCCTTCTCAAAGGCAAGCCTTCACCAACATTCCACCCTTGAAACATACAGCTGATTAGCAAACTCCTTCCTTTTAGAGCCAATCTCCTTGCTCCTCCCTAATATTTAAAAGTGTGTCTTTTGATCTTTCTACTTTATGTAAATCTAATGTCATGCACATAAATAAAATTATGATAATTAGATAGGGTCCACAGTAAGTGAATAAGCCTGCACCAATATGAAGTTTCCAGGAAACAAATGAACTTTTGCTTCTCACTGCTTTAAATTACTGTCTTCTCTAGCCATTTTTTTTTTAGCAAAAGCACTCACTCTTACTCTTTACAACTTAAAAGAATAATAGAGATTTCCTTAAACTACTGCAAAAAAAAAAAAATCATCTAAGAGAAGTATTTATGAATACTTAGGAGAAATTTTAAACTGATCTGATATTTCCAAGTAATACTTTAAAGGAAAAGATAAAGGAGTGTGTGTCACACTAATTTTTTCTACTTGTAACTTTGTAGTGAAAAGATTATTTATATAGTATCACATCCAACAATATAAATTAACTTTCCAAAAGCATACAAAGAAAATCTTTTTCATCATTTATAAAGATTGATTCATTAATATCAAAAATACCATCACTAAAAAATACCTTCATAAAGACAATATAGGACTTTACAATTAAGTATAAGGAAAATTACGGACTCATCACAGTTAATTTCCACTGAAACCAGCTGCCCAAGCAATTAAATGTCATTAAAAAAAATTAACCTTCTGGAACAATGATTTAAAATATGGGAAACACTTCTCTGACTTCTTAGAATTTACTGATTAAAGTAATTTCATATATAATTATGACCTAGTCAACCTTACAGTAAGTTACTAGTATTACATAGACTGAGGTGGGTGACTGACAGAAAGAGGCAGATGCTGACTCCAAGTGGTATTACAGATGTTCAAATCTTTTTTTATTATCATTTATTATTTTTACTTTATGTGTATGAATGTTATGCCTGCATGTTATTTAAGTGCACCCATGTCATGCAGTTACCTGTGGAGGTCAGAAGAGGGCATCGGATCCCTTGGAACTGGAGCTAGGACAGTTGTTAGCCACCATGCAAGGTGTGGGAAATCAAACCAGGGTTCTCTGTAAGAGCAGTCAGTGATCTTAACTGCTGAGCCACCATGCAAGGTACGGGAAATCAAACCAGGGTTCTCTGTAAGAGCAGTCAGTGATCTTAACTGCTGAGCCGTCTCTCCAGTCCCCAGAGTTCAATCTTGGCACATCACAGATCCTAGTTTTCCTGGGTGCCCTTTACTTCCTTATAAACCCAGTGTGAAGGACACAAAACTTCATACAATATGTAACAGGATGCTGAATCCTTTCCAGGATTCTCTCTACCCAGAGTTCTCAGCAGGTCCTGCCTTTAGATTGTCATCAAGATATCCATGATCTGCATGACATCGTGCATGCCAGATTTGGATACTTCACAGAAAGTTCACTACAGTGGCATCACTTACAAGCAACCATTTCCATATTGCTTACTTTCACAACACTATGAATAAATACCTGAAATAAACAACTTACAGAAAGATTCTACTCATGGAGTTTCAGCCCATCAGGGCAAAGAAGTAGAACAGAGCAAATCACATCATGGTGGCCAGGAAGCAGAGAGGAACAGGAAAAAACAGCAAGAGGCCAGGGCAAGATACAGCCTCTAAGGATACATTCCCAGTGACTTAAGTCCCCCAAGCAGTTCCATTACCTTAAAGTTTGAATTTATCAATGGACTGACCATTCTTTCTAGGTCAGAGACTCACGACCTAATAGACACAACTAGAAGAGGAATGCTTTACTAACACCCAAGGTGTTTCTTATTCTTGTCACAGGCTTTGTTCATTTGTTTGAGACAAGGTTTTACTATATAGTGCAAGCTGGCCTTGCATCGGCTATACAGTCCAGGTTGGCTTCGAACTCACAGTAACCCTCCCTCGGTCTCCAGAATGCAAGGTTCACAGGTGTACACCACCAGACCCAGCTCCAAAGAGGCTGAAAAATCAAGACTTACCACCACAATTGCCATGTTAAGAATCTGTTCTATGGAACTTGGTGTTTATTTTAGTATCTACAAATTCCCAAGCATCACTGATATAATAGAATTGTTTTAATGCTCTAATTATTTTGGTTTTTATTAAGTTTTCATAAACATTATGAGTGTTTTCTTAGTTTCCATTGAGGCATAATGCTTTTCATAAAAATCTTCCATAAATAGGGCTAGGAAGATGGCTCAGTCTATAAGTGCTCATTGCACAAGTACAGGTCCCTCAGTTCAGATTCTCAGCACCCACAAAAATCTGAGTATGTGGGCATGTACCTGTAATTCTAGGCCTAGGGAATCAGAGACAGGCAGATGCATAGAGCTTGTTGGCCCGCTAGTCCTGCCAAACAGATAAGCCCCACCCACATTCAGAGACAGGCCCCATCTGAAAAAAAAAAAAAAAAAAAAATCAGAAAATTAAGGTGGAGAGTGATAGAGGAAGACACCCAACACCAACCTCCGGCCTCAGTTTGCACTCCCACACGTATAAAATCTCTCATAACATGACCTTAGTAGCATTCTAACCATTGTTGACAGACATTCAAATAGGAACATCAGTTATAAAGATATTCACATAATCTTATCAGCCCACAGTAGAATGAAATATAAATCAACATAAATACAGACTGAACAATGCACTTTTGAGAATGAGTCACTGAGGGCTGGAGCGATGGATCAGCGGTTAAGAACACTGATTGTTCTTGCAGAAGACCTGGGTACAAATCCCAGTACCCACATGGCAGCTAACAACTGTCCAACTCTAGTTCCAAGGGATCCGACAGCCTCTTTTGTCCTCCACAGGCATTGCACGACATGGGTGCACTTACCTACATGCAGGCAATACATTCATATACATAAAATAAAAATAATAAAATATCAAGAAAAGAAAAGAAAGTCACTGAAGAACTCAGGGAAGAAATTTAAAATGTCCTGGAAACAAATGAAAATGACAGCACAACCTACCAGATCCTTCGAGGAGCATTGACAGCCCTAAGGGCTTATAATTTAAAAACTCAAAGAGGGTCGATGAGATGGCTCAGCTTGCCGCAAGCCTACCAGCCTGAGTTCAATCCCCAGAACGTACATGGTAGAAGAAGAGAAGCAGACCCCCACATGTTATCCTCTGACCTACACACAACACAAATATGCACACATGCACACACATAACAAATAAGTATTTTTTAAGAAAAGTCAGAGATGGCAAATAAACAATGATGCACACTCAAGGCTCTAGAAAAACTAGGCCAAATCCAAATCCAGTAAATATAGTATGGAACAAAGATTAGGACAGAAATTGATTAGAACAATGCATAGAATCAAGTAGTTGGTTTTTTTAAAGGATGAACAAGACTGACAAGACTCCAACCAAACTAACAAAAAGAGAGAAGACGAATAATAGAGATGAAAGAGAAGCTGCTACAACAAGAAGATTATTTTGGGATACTTTGAAAACTTACATTCCAAAGGCTAGAAAATCTAGAAGAAATGGATACCTGTCTAAACTTGTGATCTATCAAAATTAACACCGGAAGATAAAAACAAGCAATGAAATTGCAGCAGCAGTTGAAAGTTTTCACACAAAGAAAGGGCCAGGACAAGATGGATTCACTAGTGAATTCCTCAAACTTTTAAGGAAAGTCTAACACCAATACTTCTCGAACTAGTCTACAAAACAGAAAGGGAAAGAACAATACCAAACTCAATTATATGAAGTCATTATTAGCCAGATACCAAAACTGGATTAAAAAAAGACCTAACAACAACAACAACAACAAAACCACAGACCAATTTCCAAAGACATCCTTCACAGAACTAGAAAAACCATCCTAGAAAAGAACATAATTTGCAATGTGATTCAGGGCATGAACACTGGGGATGGGGAAAGTACTTTGCCTGGTCCAGGCATCTTTGATCGAAGTGTGGGACTCCTGAAAAGCAGAGAGCCTTTCCAGGTACATCAGAAGCATGAAAGGGGTCAAAGAATTTGAGGACGGAGCCTGCTGTGGCAGGATTTGAAGATCAAGGAAAAGGGCCACCAACTAAGGAATCTGACAGTCTCCAGAATCTGGGAATTGTCTCGGCTACAGAAGAATAAACCAGAAATTCAAGAGCAACAAAACGCTGCTCCCAGCTTGATGGCTACGGAGAGGCTATAGCTAAACATGATGCCTAGAGGTAGGTTTGGGGCAAGATGTTAAAAAATATTAGAAATAATGTTCCCAAGTTCAAAGATCATTCTGGAAAGCCCTAATTACAGTAAGCAAAGGAACATAAAAACTACTGCTGTGTTCTGTTCTCTGCCCAAATGTATGAAGCTGAATGGAGTGACCGTGGGTCCAGAAGCCTTAGAGAACAAATGAGCCATGGAAGCTGAAAGCCTGCCTATGCGCTTCAGGAAAAAATAACCACAGCAGCAACCAAGAAAAACCTTAGCTTTTGAATGCACAAAACCTGGTACTTCCCTTTATTTGCTTTGGCTGCCTTAAAGGTCACTAAATCTAAATTCATTATGCAGAAATAACTTTCCTGCTTTCCTGCTCCTTGCTACATTTTATAGAAGCTTTAACATTAAGGTGTTTTCAACCATTTTCTGAAGCAGGTGGGCACATGGCATAAATAAGACAGTTGAACTGCAGTATCTGGATTCCTAGTATCCCTAGGTAGTTCATTCTTGTCTACAATGAGAAAATCAAGGTAAGAATTAAATGAAAACTATTTACAAAAGAGAACTATACTGACAAACCCACTAATTTCCCTCTCCTAACTCTGTCTACCAAAATCAAGCTTAGGAGTTGAGAACACAGCTCCCTGGTAAAACTTTTTTACCTAGCATGGTAAGGGCCTGTGTTTGGATCTAAAAACAAGACAGCAAAAAGATAAACAGGTAGAGATTTACATTTAGCTCATAAATTTTTAAAAGAACAATTGTTAATTAATTCATGGCTTAATAACAAACAATAGAAATCAATGCATCGTCTAAATGTAGTAAATCAGAATCAGTCAACTAATGACAATACTATCCAACAATTAGGTTCAAGAAAACAAAATGGGCAGCTTTAATTTGGGCAAGACTTTCTAAGTAAACTGACAAAACTCATACGAAGCAATCATGAACATATCAACGAAGAAAACTCACCGAGACAGAATCACACCACTATTTTTTCCTGTCTGTTCTTTTTTGACTTTTTTCCATGTCTAGAACACCACAATACAAACTATGGTTTGTAGGCCAGCTTCTGAATTCAAGCTTTATTGGTTTATTTAATGTCTACGGGTGCTTTTGCTCTAGGATGGAACAGGTGAACAGTGATATGGACTATCCAGCTTGCAAAGCTGAAAATATGTCCACTAGTACCCCCTAGTCTAGACTTTAGGCCCTAGAGATCCTCACTAACAGAGATACATTTTCTTATACGTGGAAGATAATTCTCTACCAACATAAGTGGATGCTTGGTTGGTGGTCTGAACATTCCCAGAAAGAAAACAAACTATAGCACCCTACATTCTTACTAATAATCTGAAAAATGAATGAAACATACTAATTAACCAGCTATTTATATTTATGAAGCATTAACAACATTAAGATTATAATCACTTGTATATGTGTATAAAATAGATACATGTAACAAGGAGGCCAAAAAGTCATACTTTGCAGAAATCACCTGGAACATCACCACAGGTAACTCCAAAGCTCTGAGTTGTCCAGAGTATGAAAGCCCTAGCATGTGGCTACTGGCAGATTCTCTTTCCCCACCTCCTCACTGGCATCTAACTTACATTAAGGTCTTCAAGTCACTGGGCATGAAGAGAAAGTGAGATTCCCACCCACTCCTCATTCTCTCTTTTGCTTCTCAACCATGAGGCTTTGTTCCACCGCAAACATACCAAGATACGTCCAAAGTAACAGGGCCAACCAGTCATGGGCTGAAACCTCTAAAACTATGAGGTAAGTAAACCTTTTCTATTATCTCAAGTGTTCACTACAGTAACAAAAAGCTGACTAACAGTCTCATTCCAAGATTGTATTTGAGTAAACATCCTACCTTAATAGAAGCAATATGAAGCAAAGTCTCTCCTCTGTGATTTCTTTTCCCAGTCACACGGCTACTGGGTGACAGCTTCACTGTGGAGGGGCTTGGCATCATTTGTCTGTAAGTTGAATTATTCAGTGTAGCTGTGGGTGTACCGGGTGAAAGGCTAAGGGAGTCATCTGAAGCATTATTGCTTCTCCCGAGTGAGGCATCAACCTGAAGTTTGCCTGAAGGTGGGGAGGAACAGTCCAGCAAAAGTATGCTTTCTGTACACATCCTTGGTTTGACAAACTCTCTCCTGGTGCTTGGAATGTTGCTTTCAGATCTTTTACGAGTGGGACTCGAAGGTCTGCCAAGGCTTTCATGATTTCCACTGTACCCTGACGACAAAGATGTCTCTGAGCAACGATCCTGCACACAGACCTTGCTCTGAGGAGTCCCTTCACTGCTGCTCTCAATCTCTGGAGACACAATATGCTCAGCCAGTGGTAAAGAGCCTTCAGTCAAGCTTCCAAAACATTCAGATTCAGCTACAGAGCCACTTGCTAGTAAGTCTATTTCACTGTTTATCTGTGGACTCTCAATAACAGACGGTTGGCTACAGAAAGACACCAGTCTCTCCTTAAATTCTTGTTTGGAATCAGGTTCACTACCTTCTTGCTCGGGCCCCAAATTCCATTCTTGGTTAATCTCAGCTAAAGTTTTCTTCTGCTGCTTTTTCACAGATGTAGAAGCCACTTTAGCTCGCTTAGAAACAACGTCAGGAGGAGTTAGAGAAACAAAGTCAAACACTGAGGTTTGCTGAGTCTTTTGAGGCTGAGTTTGTGCTGAAACTTTATTCACAACATATCTGACCTTCTTCTTTCGAGGACTAAACCACATTTTTATTGAATTCTTCTTGTTTACTGCATTACTAAATAAATCTTCCCCAGATGTATCTTCTGGATCTGACAGAAAAAAGGAAAATAAATGTGCTCCCATCTTGAGCTATCAACAGATTTTACTTATAATTCCCCTTATAAGGGGTATCACCTGTTTTTATTTGTATATCCTTTTCTCTACTCTTAGACTACAGTCTCCTGGAGAAGAGGCAGATAGTCATTCATTTAACAAATGTTTACCAAATCCTACATATGCCAGTGTTCCAGAAACAGGATATAAGGCAAGAATAAAACATGGAACTTACAGTCCACTAATAATACATAAAATTAAGTGGAATAGTAGAATATGTACGTATTATACCAGATACCAGATGAAAGCTAAGGAACAGAAATATCGGGGGGGGCGGGAATGAAAAGAGGATGAAAAGATAAAATGTAGAAATAATAAACAGGGCATACTAACTGATACTAAAATTTTTTTAAAGATATTTACAAATTAGCAAGGTACGGTGGCACACGCCTTTAACCCCAGCACTTGGGAGGCAGAGGCGTGTGGATCTCTGTGAGTTCAAGGTCAGCCTAGTCTACATTTTGAGTTCCAGGCCAGCTGGGGCTACAGGGAGACACTGTCTCAAAAAACAATAAAAACAAACAAAAGCATTTGCTAATCAATCAATATCCTGCAATAAATCAAAAAAAAATAGTAAACAGAAACAAGAAAGAGAAGACCACTCACCCTGGCATGAAAATAAAAATCATTGCAAACCACTTTCTCATAGGAGCCTTTTCTTCTGCATTAAGGTGTGTTAACCTCAATCTTCACATGTTTGAAAGGTCACACTTTTCTGTGAACTCCCAGGTATGCATCTGTTTTTGTTAATCTGTTTTGTTGTTTTTCAGTTTAATTCGTAGGTGCCCACGCAGAAAGCCAAGAGGGTCAAGGCGAATCCTTCCTACCTGACAACTTGAACAAGACATCTACTCCTCTACTCTCTGATACTTAAGGCCAGCTCCCCTCAGGTAGTGATACTTTGGTTTGGTTTTTAGGTTCACTCATTTTTCTTTTAAAAAAAATAATAATAATCCTACGGCTAAGGCGCATAACTCAGAGGCAGAGCATGTGAGAGATTCCATCCCCAGCACCACATAAAAAAAGTAAACCTGTTTTGGTTTAACTTTCACTCTTTCCTCTCCATCTACCTCATATAAACACAGATAAAACCAACCCAGTGGTAAACCAGAGATGATGCTCAGTAAAAATTGATGAATAAATTCTTTGATATCTTTTTCAATTTGACATTTATAAAGAGGCATTAGAATTAATTTCACAGGAAGCATTGTAGTTCAGTGGTATAGCAAAAACAGCATATGTAATGCTCTGGGGTCAAGCCCCACCTCTAAAATAAAATAACTAATTTTAAGGACTAGGAAACAACTTGGAGATTCTCTAGTCCAATTTTCTCATTTTAAAAATGAGGAGCCAAGGGGCTGGAGAGATAGCTCAGTGGTTAAGAACACATGGTACTCTTGGAAGGGACCCAAGGTCTGTTCCCAGTACCCATTTCAGCAGTTCACAACCACCTGTAACTCCAGCTCAAAAGTACCTACCACGTCTGGACGTGTCTGGTTCTGCTGGCACAGAACGCATATGCTCATCCACACTTGGACACATACACACACATACACAAAACACAATCATTTTAAAGATAAATCTTTTATAAAAATGAGCCAAAGTTTGTTTAACCAAGAAGCAGAGGGACAGAATATAGCTTCCAATGTGCTACACATCCCTCCGCCAAAAGTGGATCATCAAAAGGTCAATTAAAGTATAAGAAGAACACAAGTAAGGCAGGGTTCCTGGAGAAGCAACACCTGACAAGACCGCAGCAAGTGGATAACAAACGACTTGTGTGGCCTATTTTCACTCTCCAGTTTAACACATACAATGTAATTCCTCTGATCAACTTGGCTAGCGCAAGTGTTTTTCCTACTACAAAAATAAAAGGAAACACATCGATTCTAGTTTTATCACCAGAAGTCACTTTTCATGGTAAGAACTCTGAAAAACCTTTCTTATATCACAGAACTAAAGAAATGTTAACAGCAGAGCTCTAAAAAAGAGTATGAAAACCAATGCCCACTAGTGCATCTCATTCCTCAGGATTTGTAATATCAACAGTGTAAAAAATAAATAAAAATATTAACTAGGCAGGGTGGCACGTGCCTATAATCCCAGCAATTGGGAAGTAGAAGTAGGAAGATCAGGAATGAAGACTATCTTGGGCTACGGAAGACACTGTCTCAAAAAATAAGGACCCACCACGTCTTTAGGCGCACCTTTAATCCCAGTACTTGGGAGGCAGAGGCTGGCAGATCTCTGAGAAGGAGGCCTGCCTGGTCTACAAAAACATTCTGTCACCAAAAAAGGAAAGAAAATAAATAAACATGATTAATTTTAAATGGGCCTACTCTTGAGAACATTTATTATTCAGGGTAACATAATTAAATTTGTACTGTTTTTTGAAAAGAAATTTAAACATTCTCATGCCTTGATTTCTCAATGTTATCAATTTTTACTGCCTTTTTAAAAAACACTTTTTATCACACAGAGCATTGTTTTGTTGCTTTGCCAGCTTACCCAGTTATTACCACACTAAAAATTAACTCAAATATCAACTCTTAAATGTTCAGAATAATTTCCTTTGTCTGATCTTTCTTTCACCTCCCATTTCTTGGCTACATGAGTCTGTCTTTATAAACACATCTACCAGGTTTAAAAGCACCCTAAGGGAAAAGAAATGGAAAATACTGAGTGTTAAGAAATAAGTAACGAGGAGCTGGAGACATGGCTCAGAGGTTAAGAGCACTGGCTGCTCTGGCAGAGGACCTGGGTTCGGTTCCCAGCACCCACATGGTGGCTAACGACTGTAACTCCAGTTCCAGGGGATCTAATGCTCTCTTCTGACTTCCACAGGCATTGCACAACACAGGTACACCTAACTCCTTGACATACAAGCAATACACTCATACTCATAAAATAAAAATAAAATATTTTAAAGAAATAAATAACTAGCTTTCAACCCTGTAGAAATTTCAGATGTAATTCTTGCCTAACAACAACAACCATTTTAGTCAACTTATACTCTAAAAGCTGACACTTCCTCCTGGTGAAACGGAAGCAGTACAATGAAGACAAGCAACAGTTAAGCTTGTCAAAAGCGAGACTACAGCTAAATGAAGGCAGATTCCTACATCTTCTTCACCTTTGAGGTCATTACTCAACAATACATGGTCTACAAAGTGTTTCTGAGACAGGATCTTAGGAATCAAAACAATCAGAATAAAGTGTCCATTCACACAGAAACTTTACATCTAAATTCAACAAGGTCTTGTCTTTGCAGTGATAAGTAGTAGATTTCAAAACCAAGCCACTTCTGATATAATCCCCAGTCTAGAGAAAAGGTCAAAATGAAATGTTACCAGGACTACTTTTTAAGAAGGACTCAGAATTACAAAGACTTAAAGGTTAATTCTCAAGTAGTCTGTGAAAAGTTGTATTTGGTTTTAATTTATTTTTTAAACACATGTTAACTTTTCAATCAAAAACAAGTCAAATTCTCTGTTTATAGCAAAATTAAGGCATGTCAACAGCAGTGACACATTCAACTGACTAAAAACCCCAAATCTAAAGAAATAAACTTCATTCTCAGTAGATTATAATTCCTAATTTATAAAAAGAGTAAGCAAAGAGAGGGGCTGGAGACATAGCTCAGCAATTAAGAGCACTGATGCCTCTTGCAGAGGACCCAGATTCAGTTCCCAGCACCCACACGGTTGCTAACAACTATCATCAACTCCAGTTGCAGGGGATCCAATGCCCCCTTCTGGCTTCTGCAGGCACTGTACACACACGCAGGCAAAACACTCATATACATAAATCTTCTTAAAAAGAGAATACATAGTGAAGTAATTTATATGTACACAATCATTTTATTAACTATTGTACACCTTTGCTCAAAAAGATTTTAATCATTTCACTTTATATAACAGAACAAGAGCAACCACAAACACAACTATGAATTCTGAATTTTATGCAGCATATGTAAGATAAAACTGAAAAGCAAAACACCAGTTGCTAGAACATAAATCATATTAACAGATACAAGTGTTTTTGTGGGTGAATGCTTCTAAGCCTAATAAATTATCATATTCATTTCATGAAGAAAAAGATTGGTCCTTCCTCTACAGAGCAAATTTCCTTTTGAAAAGCATTTTATTATATTTATTTTATGTGTGTGTATGAGTGTATTGCCTGCATGTACTTAAGTGCACCCACCATGTGCAATACCTGCGGAGGTCAGAAGAGGACATCAGATTCCCCCAGAACTGGAGTTACAGGCAGTTGTCATCTGCTATGTGGGTGCTGAAAATCAAACCCGGGTCTTCTGGAAGAGCAGCCAAAGCTACTAACCACTGAGCCATCTCTCCAGCCCTCATAGCAAATTTCTTAATGATGACACTTAAAAGAATCCTATTCTCTGAATTTAAATATTTCGGAATATACTACAAAATATCAAGGAACAGAGAGAGACGCATGTGTTACTAAGGAACTGCTTAGCCAAGTTTTTTCTTAAAATTTAATAATAAGCTATAGAAAAGAGAAGCAATTAGAAAATGTGATTTTGCTATCATTAATCTACATCAAAGGATAATGATGTACATTGTATGCCTTTCAAATTATTCTCTATTATAGGTTTCACAGCAGAAGTTAGAAATCTCTTTAGCTAACTAGATCCTTTAAAAAAAAAAAAACAAAGGAAAGCACTTTGCTTACCATCTGTGTAACATTAACGCTTTCACTGAAGAATGATTACTATGTAAGTTAAGAAATATTTAAGTCTATTTAAAATAACAACAGCAACATGGCTATTCAGGCATTCATCTCCTATTATAAAAAGTCAGAGCCTATATGAGCTATGTAATCACCTCAGAGGGCCAGCATCTTTCTCTAGACCAGAAAAAGAGAAACACAAATCATGACCCTATGAAAGCAGAAGCAAAGCCTTCTTTACATTGTTACCAACACGTTCCACAAAACTTGACCAGCACCTGCAAGGTCTGATTTAACATGACGGGGTCCAAGGGGAAAATAAAAACTTTAAATTTAATTCTATTAGTAGAAAACAGATTATGTTATAAAGAATATGATAAAATTATCCATAAACGGCCATCAGAAAAATCTGACCATCTCTTCTCTTTAAAGTACATTGAACCAAGAAAAATATGTTGAAATGTTTAGAGGCTCATTCGCGTTTTCCTATAAATCAGGCTTCTTTATCTCCAGTATGCCATATACTATGTCCGTGATTTGACAAGTTCTTTCTAATTACCCACCTTAATTACAGTAATTATATAGTTTATAGTAAATGCAAGTAACAAGGTTCATTTCGAAGATAAATTATGAACTACAGGATTTTTTTTTTTAAGATAGAGAAAATGTGAGATGCTCAACCATTCCACTGAATTCATCATCAACATGTGATCATTAACAGTTACATAATTTTGGAGCTAGGCCTTAGGAATCATTCAGACTCACACCCTTATCTCTTTTTTTTTCCAATTTTTTGAGACCGCTCACACTATGCAACTCCAGTTGGCCTGAAACTAGTTATGTATACCAAGGTAGCCTAGATCTCAGAGATCTACCTGCCTCTGCCTCCTGAGTCCTGGGATTAAAGATGTGCACTACCATGCCCAGCACACACCTTTATCTTAAAGTGAGATCATTTTTCCATTACAAAGAAGATCACTTATTCACAATTACCTATTTTATACCACTTTAGTTTAGTTTTAAAAGTACCAGACCTCATTAAATGTACTAAATGAACTGTAAAAAAAAAAAAATGCTACAAAAAAATTAAAACTTAAAAATTAAAAAACCAGTCACAGCTGGTTTGCTCTGAAATGACTTCGGAGGAAAAGTTGAAAACAATACCATTTAAAGTAGAAAGCCTTTACACCACAGAAATAGAGGTAGTCAGAATGTTCATGCTCTAAAATGCTTGTCATTTTTCTATCAAAGTAGCAAAAAAACACTGCAATTTCTTCTTTTTAGATTTATTTGTGTATGTGTGCATGTGTATGCGTGTGCACTTGTGCCTGCCTGAAGGCCAAAAAAGGTGAAACAAGTCAGAAGACGGTGTCAGATTCCTCAAAACTAGAGTTACAGGCATTTGCAGATGTCCAGCTTGTTCTGTGGGAGCTGGGATCTGAACCCAGTCCTCAAACACAGAGCAAGCTCTCTGAACAGTTAAGCCATCTCTCTAGTCCCGCAATGCCAATTTCTATCCAACTTATATCAACAAACGTAACAAATATCAACCAAACAAATGCTCAAAATAGAAAAACAATGAGAAATATACATGATATCCTGTATGGTGCTGAATCTACTGAGTAAAGGAATCAAGATAGACCCCAAAGTACTTACCTTCTGACTATGTGTTATCTGAAGAGTTTTCTAAAGAAATTCCAGTTCATCCTAAGATACTGTTGAAGACAGCACTGGTAAAGGCTGATAAGAACTAAAGGGATAATTATTCTTGATATATAGAGATATAGATAGATAATACATGGATGGACGGACGGATGAATAATAGATTTCTTTCTACAATGGAGACAGAACCCAGGATTGAGCAGTTCACTGACTCATAAGGAAAACAAAACCAAAATGACCTCTGGAATATGAACTGCCACAATTCTTCCATCTTCTCTTCTACTTAAATGAGAAAATCATATTCTAAAAGGTCTCACGTCCCATCTAGAACCCTGTTTGAAACTCAATTTCCCTAAATATCTTACTGATGAAATATTAAGGTGTTTCATACTCCATGGTCTACAAAATATAAAAGCTATACTATTGATTCAAACATCCCTCACTATTGCAGAATTCCTAGGAGTCTTATTCCTTTTTGTACCCCCAAGGAACCTAATACTCTAATGAGCCATAGTTGATAGCAATTAACCTACAAGGTTACTCTGCTCTCCTCCCAGTTTATCACCATTAAAATTGTCAAATTACATATTTATGGATTAAATTGTGAATTTCTTTCTACTCCCTGAATTTGTATGCTGAAGCCCTAACTAACCCCTAGTACCTCAGAATGTAATCAACTGGAAATAAAGCATATGTAATCAGTTAAGATAAAGCTGTACTAGGGCTATTTCTAAGAGAATTCTTGTATCAACACTCATGCAAGGAGGATACACAGTGAACCTCAAGACAGCATGTGAGGGTGCTTGTGGAGGCCAGAGGTGTTAGACTGTGGATGTTGGGAACGCAATGTGGAGCCTCTGAAACAGTAATACATGCTCTTAACTGCTGAGTCATCACTCCAGCCCCCCAAACACATTCTTAAAAGGCTATCACCACAATATTTTTTAAAGTGAGGATTTTACAAATACGTTTATATACTTACATCTAATAATAAGTCACACTAGCACTGTTACATATTGTATCATTTTTAAAGAAAGGAGTCTAAGCTGAGTGTGGCTTTAATCTAGCACTTGGGAGGCAGAAGCAGGCAAATCTCTGTGAGATCTGGGCCAGCCTTGTCTACATAATGAGGACCAGGCTACCTAGATCTATATAGTGAGACCCTGTCTCAAAAAAAAAAAAAGTTGAGTGACTGGAGAGATGGCTCTTGCAGAGTACCCAGACTCAATTCCAAGCACCCACATGGAGGCTAACAGATATCCATAACTCAAGTTCCAGGGGAATCCGAGGCTGTCTTCTGATCTCCATGGGTACTGCAAAACACAGGTGAACTTAATCTACACCTAGCAATACACACATACACATAAAATTAAAATAAAGTATTTGATCTTCGAATTAGCTTTGTAAAAAAAGAATCTAATACAATGATCCAGATGCTAAATGTAAACATCATAGGTTAACTATGACTTTAATTCTTAATAATATGAACCTCTGTTACAGCACTTGGGAGGCTAAGTCAGCCTAGTTTACCTAGTGAGTTCCAGGTCAGTCAGAGCTATACAGTGAGGCCCTGCTCAAAAAAACAGAGAGGGGGAAAAAGGACCTCTGTTCAATAAAAGTATTTGCCTTTACTAGTAGCTGACAGTAACAACGTCATGTCAGAATCTAAAGAAAAAAGAGCTTTGAAATATAAAGCCAAAAATTTTACATTACCAATCTCTTATGGCACCCTGCCAGACAGAAGGGGTCTCCTATAACACATGCTAAAATGATATGATCTGGTCAATAAAAAGACAACTCCAATATCCAATTACGAACATTCAAAACACTTTACTTTCTTTTCACAGCTAATTAGTTCTCAGCAGAAAGCACGATGGGAAGATATACAGTTAATTCACAGAGTCTTAAGAACAATTTGAAAAACATTAACCCCCATTTAAATAGAAAAAGAAAATGAGTATTAGAATTTTGTTCTTTTAAAATGTACTCATCTAATTAATTCAGTCTAGAAAAGTGATCGTTGGACGGATATTGTAGTCTATCTTGCAATAGTGTACTTAAATGAATTAAGCATTATTACAAAGAAAATCACTATACCATATATATTCTACAGAAATTATCCTAACTGTAAAAGGCAGCCAGTGTAAATTAGGGAGAGTCTCTGGACTGACAATCAAGAAATGATTTCTCTTGCCTCTGTATTAATTCTAGATGTGACTGTAGGCAAGAGCATTTCATTTCTCTAGACCTTGGTACCTCCTCTATAAAGGAATTAGACTTAATTATCTCATTTCTCAAAATGATTCCTCAAAGCCCCCTCCCCAAAATTGCTTATCTTAAAATCTGTCACTCCGAATTCCTGATCTTCTATTCTTTCTTCACATGATCATTATCATTATTAATTCATGTGCTATTTAACAAAAAGATGAAGGAATATTACTCACCTGAAAGTTTACTGTCATGTAGCAAATTCTGAAGTTTACTATAAAGCTGGATCATACTGTCCAATTGTCTGTTCATCTTGATGTCTAGTATCCAGGCTGGGGTGTGACACACTGGACATGCTGATCCAACACAGTCCCTTACACAATCACTTAAAAAGAGTTTTTTAAAATTCATCAGAATCTGAACTCCAGAAAGCATATGAACAGACATAAACAGAGGTTGTTCTAGACAGAATGGTGAAACAGTGAGCTTCAGACAGTATGATACACACGCAGAGCAGTAAGGCCCCTCCCCAGTAAATTTACTATGATGAGACATGCGTTACCCTGACATCAGTTTTCAGTTCCCAGCAAACAAATCTATGGCTTCTAACAGAAAGGGTACAGGCATGTAAAGAAATGTAGTTTCAATGCAAAGGACTATGAACCAGAAACTTCTAAAACAGTGAGCCAAAATAAATCCTTCCCCCATTGATACCAGTGGCCTGAATGTGAAACATTGGCCACAGACTCATGTGTTGATTACTTGGTCCTCAACTAAGCAGTGCTATTTTGGGAGGTGGTGAGAACTTTAGGAGATGGAGGTTAGCTAGAGAAGACACTGGTGGTATACCTTTGAAAAGGTTATGGCTGGTGCAAAATCCCCAGCCTCTCCTCTCTGTTTCCTTCCCACAATGAGTAAGCAGCTTCCACCTCTACACGCTCACTCCCAGCAGGTCGCGTTCTGTCTCACAGGTACCCAAAATCAACAGAGCCAAGGACTAGAAACCTGTGAGATGATGCACTGCTTTTCCTCAGTTAACGGCTGGTACCACAGCAGCAAATATCAACTAATATACACTCTTCAATTATCTAAATCACGTACTTTGTCACAGTGATGGAAACCCTCACTCACACACAGCCAGCAGCCTACACATTAGGCAGGAGTCATGGAACAGTGTCTCCCTCAGAGTTCAGAAGAACAAGCCCTGCCCACATATTAGAGCTTAACTCCAGAACAATGACAAAAAAAGTCTACTGCTTTAAGTTACCCAGTCCTTGCAATTTTATTATGGAAGGCTTTGGAAACTAATACTAACTACAAGAATTATTTTGCTAAGTTTTCAAACACTATGATTTTGTTCATTCAAAACTGGGAAATTTTAAAGGGTTTGTTTGAATTATATAAAAGGTATTATTTCTTTTACAAAAACTTAACATAGCTATTTACTAAGCATTTAACTTTGAACCTTATCCTCTTTGAGCTTTATTTTCTTATTTGTAAATGAAAAGTGATCAAGATCAACTCAAGATAATGAATGACTGCCATCTAGTAAAACAGCTACCCAGAACAGCTCTAACTACTTACCTACAGAAGATGTGCTCACATCCTCCTAAGCACACAGGCTCCCTCAGAATATGATCACTGATTAAAGAAAGGAAAATAGTCAACCGTAAGTCATTGTCAGACAAACATTTCATGACCAGTATGTCACAAACCCAAGGCCCAACAACACCTTATTTCTCTTTATCAAAGCAGAAAAAATTAAGAATGCATTTTTCAAAAGACTTTTAATGTGCTAGCTATATACTTCATTAACATACTACAAATAGCAATTATCAAACAGTGTAAATTGAGTATTTGCTGAGAGGTTAGAAGGAGTAACTGTTATTCCTGTTAGAATTTCTATAGTTCCCATAATAACTGTTCAAGGACTAATAAGCACCTCTGAGTGCAACACAATCAGCAGTGGCTTCTTCCAACTGCAAAGGCACATCTTCCCTGGCTGATTCAAAGTGAAGACCATGCATATATGTGATGCACTTACACACAAACAGGCAAAACATTCATATACATTTAAAAAATTAAACAAAGTGGAGGCCGTGAATCTCAAATGTGAACTGCAATTAAAATGACTGTATACTATCAAAATAAGAGCATTTTTGATAATAAAGGGGAGTAATTTATTAAAAAGGGTATTGGGACAAGGAGAACGAATAAAGACTGTTGCAGAAAACGAGGACATTAGGTCACCTTAATCATAATAATCCATGAGTTCCCATAAAAACAACAACAACAACAAACAAACAAACAAAACCCATGCTTGTGTCTTGGTATTAAGTAGCCACGTACTTTTACAGATGTTGACCAAAATGAACCATTCTTTCAATCCACATCAAGTTGACTGGTTCTTGAAGCAATTGCAAATACAAATCATCAAGCTGGCAGTTGCAGACTGAATTGAGAGAAGAGACAGAGGCAAGAGATCCCAGTGCTGTTCCTCAGAAGACCTGCTGTCTTTGACAGTCTTGGGGAAGAACTGGCACTTACTCATGTACATGCTTTAAGTCTTGACACTCAGCGGTAATGCAGAGAGCACCCAGAGAAGCCTTAAAGGATAAACACTTCCTATGTGCCGTTTATTATACGAACCCTAAGACCTTTAGGTATTCACACCATTATTAGCCAATTACCTCTGCACACAAACCACAGATCAGTAAAAACAGTTCTCTTGAAAGATCAAAGTTTTGCATTGCACATTTTAATAGATATGAACATTAACGTGAAACTGAGCTTTCATAAAGAGTGCTAAGAACACAGTAAACATCCAGTTAGCTCAAGCTACTGATACTGAGAACGCTGCTCACTGACATTATAAAATCCTTTACCTTCAAAAACTTACAAAATCTTTTTTCTGCCACACTACATAGAATAGACTGATAAACAGGAGTCTGGGAACTAGAGGATCTTACAATGCTCATGCTGCTCCTGTAATTTCTATTATTTGAGCCACCTAACCTCCTCTTTCCTAATCAAGTGGGCTAAATTCTACCTTGTCAAGAGGTCCCCCTGTAACATAGCAAAAGGGGTCATTGTTGCACTTCTTTGCATATCTTTTGCTACATCAACCTGGCCAAACCCAACTGTTTTCCACCAAGAGTAAAAACCACTCAACCTTGAGGTTCCACCGGTTCCCACAGGTTTAAAAATATTCAGAGCCTCTTTTGATAGTACCCACCCACCTCTAAGACACTCAAGAATGTCTGTCCATGGTGCTACATACACTGCAGGGCTTCCTTCTTTGTTTGCCCAGGCTGTAAAGATCACAATAAGGCAAAAAGATAGCTCAGTGTGGTGATGTACACCTGGATTCCCTGCACTCACAGGAAGCAGGAGGGTCTTAAGTTTAAGGCCAGCTTGGGTTATATAACAAGTTCCATGCCAACTTGGACTATAAAATGATACCCTACCTTAAGGTGGAGGCATCCACACCTTTGCATCTCTATAATGTATTAGATGATCCATCCATGAGTAAGAAGCTAAGCAATGACTAAATGGTGGCCACTCCAAGCTATCTATGCTCCTTAACTGCTTCAAACATGTGAATTTGAGACCCCCCCCCCCCCTTCCCTTGTTACCTCTTTCCCAGTAATCTTACTCTTCCCCCTCAGGACTAAGAGGGAAGCCCTCCTTACATCATTCTTCCTTCTTGACTCAGGTTGCTCTGGTCCCTAGCTCCCCCATCTTCTACTACATCTTCCCTGCTAGAAGTACATAATTCTCACCAATAGAGTCCCCTTTCTTCTTTCACTAAGAGCTAAGCATGCACAGGTAACCTGAGAAAATACTGCCATTGGTTCCTGCCTCCCATTCTGCCATCTGTTCTGACTCCTCTGATCTTGAACAGATAAAAGCTCTGAAATCAGTGTTCTATACCAGCAAATGTCATCCTCTCCATCTTAGCACTGACTCTCACCACAACAAAACTGCTCTGCAGGGTGCTTTAGGTCTTTCTCCTCCCTGACCTCCCTGTGACCATGCACTGACCTCATTGTCCTCCTGAAGGCTCTCCTTCCACCAAGTCTTACTTGTCTCAGCACCATTATCTGTCTATTTTGGCACAGCCGTAGCCATTCGTTGCCTACCCCCAATGTCAACAGATCCTCAGGACAGTCCACAGCCTCCTGGATCTCTCTCGTAATATTGGACTCAAAGTCTAGATTCTGTTTCTAAACCTCACATTTCCTTCCTGATTCTGAACCCTTTATCTCTATTTCTTACCTTTCATTCTACCAATGAGATGCCCTCATGCAATTGGCTGTGACATAATATCCAGAAATAATTGATCAGCAGAGCTAATTGTTCTAATCAGTGAACTAGACTGCATTTTTTGAGGTTCTTCACAAAAGAAACAAGACATAGGAAATGTGAGTGAGAAGCAGGTGCAGGAGTGTGCCAGGGAAAGGAGCAGTAGGGGAGCATGATGGCCATGTTGGGAGAGAGCAAGGCCAAGGGCAAAAGCAGGCAGGAGGCACACACCACAGAGGTGGGGCTCATCCATGTCAATGCCAGACTTCAGGGATGTCGTCAGGTTAGCCAAGAAGGTACCTGAATGA
>NW_008360326.1:752432-761797 GCF_000622305.1 Nannospalax galili
AGATTAAGAAATAATATAATTAAAATATCATATATAGTGTTTAAAAAGAAATCTGCACACAGGACTTGTCAAGGGTTACAAGAGATATGACAGAATAGTAGAATGGTATTTATAATAATAAAGTTAAGTTAAAATAATAATGGAAAGTTATTTTGTACTTGGGAGTGTTATATCCTGTCACTTTCTATAGGAGAAAGTTAATAGATAATAAGAGCAAAAGAAGTAAAAAAAAAACAGTTATCTAAAACAGTCAAGAAATGGGGATATGGACATTACTGTTTGGAAACCTAGAGGTAACAATTGAGTTGTGTCTAAGAAGTGAGGAGGCTTATACCCATGTCAACTATGTTCACACATCACTTAAAACATGATAGGAATATTCACTCCAGCACTGTTTATTACAACAAAGGACTACAAGTGCCTTAAATTTTTACCAATAAGGAAATGGTTAAGTAGGTCATGTTCTATCTGTTTGATGTACAGCATCCTCCCAGGTGAGGTTGAATTCATAGAGAATGCAGAGAGTTTCTTCAAGGACACACAAGAAACCCATAATCATAAATTATCCAACAAGATTTAAACTTATCTGCCATTCATTTAACAATATTTAATAACCATAAGTGGTATACTGTCAATTCTCTCATTATTAACTTCAATTCAAAATAATTTTTAATATTACAAAGTTCTTTAAAATAGAGTTTTAACATTACAAAGCTCTTTAGAACCTGGTAACAGCCAAGCTAGGCAATAACAACCTTTTTTCTTGTTGGTCCTCAACAAAAGTTCTGCTATGGTTGAGCCAGTATCTGTATCAATTCTCAAATATTGTATGTTCAGCTCCAAACCCACAACTTTGCCTGGACTGTTCTCCAAGCCTAGAATACACTTCCTTCCAACCAGCAAATATTCATGTCCAGCACACTACCTAAAGCACTATAAGGGACATGAATAAAAATGACACTAAACAAGTAGGGAAATTCCTGAATGTTAGTCTCCATCCCATGACTTTAGGCAAAAGCCATATCACATACCAGACACTCAAAGAGCACTAAGTTAACTGACTGCTGTCATTCTTTCCTAAGGGACTAGCAATATAGTTGGGTGGTGTCCTAGTTTGTTTCTTCATTGCTGTGACAAAACACTCTGACCACTACCAACCTGGGAAGGAAAGGGTTTATTTATCTTACATCTTCCAGGTCATGGTTCATCAGGGAGCCCAAGGTAGGAACTCAGGGCAAGAACTTGGAGGCAGAAGCTGGAATACAGCCATGAAGGAACACTGCTTACTGGCTTGCTCCTCTGGCCTCTGCTCAGCCTGCTTTCTTATGTAACACAGGCCCACCTTCCCAGGGGTGGCACCACCCACAGTGGGCTGGGCCCTCCCACATCACTTAATCAAGAAGGTGCCCATGGACATGACCACAGGCCAGTACAATGAAGGCAATTCCCCAACTGAGGCTCCCTCAACCTCAGTGTGTCAAGTTGACACTAAAGCTATCCAGCACAGGTGGTTATATAAGACGCAAAGATATAAAATATTCTAATGTTCCAAAGAAGAGCAATGGCATCTAGTAGAGGTTTTAGAATCTAATGCTGAAAACAAATGCTTTTATCTCAACTGACAGATTCTCTATTTTCCTTGTCTCCAAATAGACTCTAGCCTTTCAAACATGAGACCTTGGTTTAAATTTGAGCTCCCCAACCCCATTACCTGCCTAGCAGGGTGCTGGACAGCTGCAGGTTTTCAAAAAACCCTTAGGGAATGAACCAAAAGGAAGAGTTCATGCAAAAAGCATCTATATTAAAAAAATTCGCTCTACCCTTACCTTACCAAGTTCATATGTCAGAAAGAAAAAAAAAACAATCCAGAAAAATAAGACATTTGCATGACAGCAGGATTTCTGAACCTTTAAAACTCAGCAATTCTGCCCTCTCTCCATCTACACTCACTTCTGTAATTTTATATGTAATTGATCTGGGAAGGTGGTCCAATCAGTGCATTGTAACTTAGAAATAAACTAAACAGAGCAAGCAATTTTAAAAACTCTCACTGATTCAAAATTTTCTTTGCAAATAAAAAAAAAAAAAACAGGAAAACTGAATTCAGTTGAGATTATGATGGAGCAAAGTATGTAAGTGAATGGGTTTCCTAAGTCCCCATGAGGTGTCACCTTAGGCAAAGCAAGAACCCCAGTGTTCTTCTATTTTAGTGTATCCTCAAGGCACTTCTAAGTTGTAGACTAACATGTTTAATATGAAGTTGTACAAACTCTCCAAGCCAATTATGCAATTTGTTATGTTTACCTTTAGGAGATTAAACAGAGTTTTTAATAAATAAGGTAAATTAAAATAACACTACCACAGAAGGATTTTTTGTTGTCCGGCTTTGGGTTTTGTTTGTTTGTGGTAGAGTCTTGCTATGCATGCAGCCTAGGCTGATCGCAAACTCATAATGCTCTTGCTCCTGCCTCTCAAGTACTGAGATTACAGACATGCACCACCATGCCCAACTGGGCATCCTGGTCTTTATGGCAATTTCAGTCAGGTTCAGGTAAATCACATAGGGAAAAATTAAATTTGTATCTAATTGTTTAGTGTCAGTAAATGTTGAATGAATGAGAAAATTATCCTAAAAGTAAATACACACTAGAATTGTATTAATGACTAAGTATAGTAGAACCTAACATGGGAATCTACTATACAAGCTCCAGAGAGCATCATGTAGACAAGTCCAAACAGTGCTGTGTATTCTGTCTTCTATCCCCTTTCCTCCAAAGTAGAACTCTAAGTGACTGCTGCTGTGCGGGTCCTGTAAAGCTTCACCTCTTTACCTACCATTCAAATGCTGAATTTCAAGGTTCACACCTTCGCATTCCTTTCTTCCCTTCTCACTTCCGGAAACAGACTTCAAATGCATGATGCCTGGAATTCTGTGTCCACTGCCATCCCATAATCTCTCCTCGGAGCCCAGACCCTTTACCAGAAACTTCACTTGTAAGGTGACTCTAGTGGCATGGAGAACACTAAGAAGGACACCCAGCTGCGCACAGTGGCATACACCTGTAACTCCAGCACTGGGGAGGCTGAAAAGGGAGAATCACTGGAGTCTAGGAGTTTGACACCAACCTGAGCAATGAGTGAGATCCTGTCCCAAAATTAATTAAATTAATAAAATGTGTCCCATGTGCCTGGTAAGTTTCTCTAGCCGTCACAAACCCTACATAACACCAGCTGGGTGTTCACACCCATAATAGAGTGTGATAGTTCTATAGTTCTATAGTATGTGTGATAGTTCTATAGTTCTAACTCTGAAATCTCAGAAGACAGACTGACCTACATCTACATCTGCCTTGAGGCTTCCACCACTGTGCAGTACTGATAATTAACCCTACAAACCAATGGAAGATTGTCTGTGCTCTTGGTGAATCAACTGTGTCATCCTGGAATTACTTTTGAAACTGGGCTCCTACTTGATCTAAATTTAACACTAAGAAACATTATTATCGGGCATTGCAGCTAAAAATGCGAACCTATCTTTAGGAGAAATATATTATAATTGAAGGAGGCAGACATCAATCTAATAATTAAAATGTCACATAAATAAATGCCATAAATTAATTCTAGATTGGCAGATATGAGGCAAGCTACACACTAACATTCTTAGCCCTTTATGCTAAATTTGATAAAAAGCTTAAAAAAATATTAATAATTATGAAATCTGCAAACTGCAGACAGTCTTAAAAATCAAATAGTCTCTTTTCATTTTTTCAACCTTTAGAAAACATTTAACATTCATAATATATTTGGATCAAATCACACCCATGATTCCTAGTTCCTGGCCCCTCTAATCCCACCCCGTGCACACCACTTTTCCCTCCCAACTTCAGTGTCCACTTAGTGCTGCCTGTGTGTACATGAGTGTGGGTCCATCTACTGGAGTATGGGTAGTATCTCAGAACAAAACTGACTCCCCCTCCCCCAACAGCCATCAATTGCCAATAGCTCCTCAGATAGGGGGTGGGACTTCATGAGCCCCTTCCCCATCCATGTTGGTCCATCTCACCCACTCCATTTATCCTATAATTCTTAATATACAGTCATTTGCTAATAGCCCGTATTAGTCACTTTTCTGTTGCTGTGATAGAAACACTGACCAAAGCAACTTATGAAAGGGAGAATTTATTTGAGCTTACAGCTCTTGGCCAGGAGGCACTGCGGCAGAGGTGGCTGGAGGCGAGCAGAAGTTAAGCTCTACGTCTTCCAGCAGGCACAGGAAGTAAGAGAGATCTTGCCAGAGATCTGGCAAGGCTTAACCACTTTCTAAGCCCACCCCCAGTGACATGCTTCCTCCAGGATAGCCACACCTTCTAAAACCTCCCAAAACAGCACCATCATCTGGGGACAAAATGTCCAAATATTTGGAGCCTATGGGGGAACATTTTCATTCAAACCACCACAGCCCCCCACCACCACTGTTAGATGGTTCCATTAACAAAACTCTACCCATACCTCAGATGTCCAATTGCAAAGCCCATATAGCTTTCCTCCACTAGACCCAGCTATAGCGTTCCCCTCAACATGTTTTGTACACATTACCTCTACATGTCCATCATAATTTATCCTGAATTCTGTGTCCCTTTAACTCCTTGAAATTAACCTCATATGCCTTAAGGGTAGAAGTTCATCACCACTACAATAATGGTTTCTTGTTCTAAGAAATAACCAGGGCCACAGCCAACTGAAGGGAGCAATCATCCATTCCACTTAAGATCACTGGCCTAGAATCACTCTGAAGATTCAAAAGGCAAATGCTTAAATGCTAGAGTCAGTACACCTGTCCTTTATTTGAAACACTCATATCCACTTAGTTCCTAGCAGGCAATATTCTAACAATCTCATTAAGTAAACTTATTTCATTCCCGTGACAATCTGATAAGGCACAAACCACTAACTCTGCAGATAATGAAAATTAAGTACACAAAGATTAAAAACCATGCTCCAAAATCACTAATCTAGGATTTGAAATTACAGGGTCTGTGGTGGCTTGAATGAAAATGTCCCCCATAGGCTTCAAGTGTTAGGACATTTTGTTCCCAGACAATGGCACTGTTTTGGGAGGTTTTAGAAGGTGTAGCTATCCTGGAGGAAGCATGTCACTTGGGGTGGGCTTAGAGAGTTCTTAAGCCTTGCCAGATCTCTGATCGCTCTTTTGCTTCTGGTGCCTGCGTGATGATGTGAGCGCTTAGCTTCTGCTGCTCCTGATCCAGCCACCTCCAGCCACCATGCCTCCCTGCCATGACGGACTGTAATTCCCCTGGAACCGTAGCGCAAATAAATTTTTCTTTCTATAAATTGCCAGAGTCAATGTTTCTATCACAGCTACAGAAAAGTGACTAATAGAGGGTCTAACTCCAAAATCCATGCTCTTTTTTTATTTGTGTGTGTGGTATACGCATTTGCAGACACGTATGAAGGTCAGAGGCTGGTGCTGGAGTATCTTTCTCAAGCACTTCCCTTTATTTTTTGAGACAGTCTCTCAACCTGGGGACAGTCATTTCAGCTAGACTAGCTGACCAGCAAGCCACTTGAATCTGCCTGTCTCTGCCCCAGTCCTGGATTACTTCTGTGCTCAACCATACCCAGTCTTTATGTGGGTGCTGGGGATCCGAACTCAGGTCCTCATGCAAGTGCTTTACCAACTGAGCCATCTCCCCAGTCCCCAAAATCCATGTTCTTAACCACTAAGCAACACTGTCTCAAGAAACAGGGAGATCCAGGTATGGTGCTGTGATTCCTGCACTAACAAGGCTAAGGCAAGAGGATCTCAAATTCAAAACCAGTCTGGATTACATCACAAGATCCTGCCCCAAAAAAGACATCAAAGAAAGCCAAGTTCACACTTATAATCCTGGCACTTGAGAGGCTGAGGCAGGATCACTGTGGGTGTTTAAGGCCACTATGGTCTACACAGTGAGTTCCAGGACAGCCTGAAGTAGAGTGAGATTCTGTTAAGTGATAACTTGGAAGAAGAAAACCAACTAAGTAAAATTATAACTTTCTAGCCCTCATTAAAAGTGACGTAATATAAAATATAAACGGCATAACTGCCAAAGCCTACCCACCCCTAAAATATGCCAAGAGTACCTATTTTCATTAAAACAGCATCACAGGACACCTGGAGCTTTTACAAGGCAGCGTCTCTATTTCAACTTCCTTTAGGAATACATTAGTACTCTGCTTTCTGCCAGTCTCAAAAAACAAAAAAAAAAAAGGTCTCCTGGCTTTGTTTTTCCAGATCTTTAAATAGCTTCTATCTTGTTGTGAGGCTGGCCCCAACACAAATGTCACACCTGGCCTCTTCAACACTTTCACCAGATTCACCTTGACGCTATGGTCATGTTAAAGGTCAGGAAAGGATGCCTCGTAATGTAGCCAACCCACCTGCACCAGCAAGTGATACTTGCTACAAAACATAGCCAATGTGCTACACAAGACAGATGACAGCTGGGAACACCAGAGAGATGACAGCTGCAAGCTGAAAGTGAGGGTAATCGGGGTAATCACTAGCCTACTGGGGAGAACTCTCAAACTCTGTGAAAGGACATACTGACACAATTTCAAATAATATGACACTCTGAATGATGGAGAACCAAAGCAGATCATCCTGGGTTGCTCTGTTCCAGCAATGATAGCGGGCAAGGAGGGTAAAGGCAGAGCAACGGTAAGAAAAGTGTCCTCTCCTTGGGGCGAGGTGCACGCAGCTTTATTCTGACAGAGTTCGCCAAACTTAGACATAGCAAGAGAGGAAAGCAAAACCATTCCTATTATGACATCAATCATTTCCCAAGTCATATAAAATTTTGTATCAAAAAGACCTTTAAACTTAGGACTTTTTTTCTCTGCTAAAGCTGAAGTTTGAAGCTTGGTAAGGTGGCACACATCTGTGATCCCAGAACTCAGGAGACTGCCGCACGAAGGCCAGCTGAGTATCTATGTTCCAGGCTAGCCTGGTCTATATAACAAGTCCCTGTCTCAAACCACAAAACGAAACTGAATTTGGCCTGTGGCTCAAATCAAGCAAGCAACCTACTTTCCTGGAGCCTTTGAACATAGAATATTTTTACATTTTTAAATCTTTTTATTTTGTTTTTTTGTTTATTTGTTTGAGACAGGGTCTCCCTATAGCCCCAGCTGTCCTGGAACTCACTAAATAGACCAGGCTGACCTTGAACTCACAGGGATCCACCTGCCTCTGCCTCCCAAGTGCCAGGATCAAAGGCATGCACCACCATGCCTGGCTATATTTTTAAGGAAAGTATAAAATAAAAAAGCAAGAATAGAGATTATTTGTGGCTTTAAAACATTAAAATATGTACTGATATTTCACAGCAGAAAAATAAATTCAAAGTACTATGTGGAAATATATACTCTAATAGTTAAAATTTAGTTCATCTGGGGCTGAAGAGATGGCTCAGCAGTTAAGAGCACTGGCTGTTCTTACAGAAGACCCAGGTTCAAATCCCAGCACACTCATGGCGGCTAACACCTTCTGTCCTCTGAGGGTACTGCACAACACGGCTGCACTTGCATAGAGGCATAACATTCATACACATAAAAATATTTTTTAAAAACCTTTAGCTCGCTGGGCGTGGTGGTGCACGCCTTTCTTCCCAGCACTCGGGAGGCAGAGGCAGGTGGGTCTCTGTGAGTTCAAGGCCAGCCTGGTCTACTTAGTGAGTTCCAGGATAGCTGGGGCTACAGGGAGACCCTGTCTCAAAAAGACAAAAAATAAAAAAAACTTTAGTTCATCTTCCAGAGGTTCATATACTAAGTAATTTCTTAAAAAAAAACAAAACAAACAAACAAACAAAAAACAGGAATTCAATCATCTCTGGCCAACTGGATGATAGATACATTTATATACCAAAAGTCTGGACCTAGTTTACTGATGTCTACCTTCAGGTCCTTGACTCTTTCTATCTGTTCTCTTCTGTTAGAAAATAAAAAGTATTTGGCAAGTGGGACAAAGGGAAATTGGCTTGTTTAATTTTAGAACAATCTTTTTTCATAACACATTAGTTAACCATTTACTTATGAAAATCACCAAACTTGACAATTTACTTCTCTTTAAAGAGAAGACTTGGGACCCCTGAGGCAGTGACTGAAACACTGGGATTTTGTCTGTTTTGCTTACTAATGAGTTCTCTATATTCAGAACAGTGTCATAAGTGCTCAATAGTTTTATTTTTATTAGTAAATCATTGAAAGAATAAGTTAATCATTACTACTGAGACACAGAAAGACCTGACTGGACTCAGGTGGTCTTACACACGCTAGTGAAATGCTGTTTCGTTTGTGTGCCTAGGTGTGGTTGAACTATTTAAGGCACAGGTTAGCATGGCTTGTTATTACAGCCACAAGTTTTATACTTCCTAATGACTCATATGACTCAAACACAACTCAATACTCAAGCTAGCAAAACTGCCACTTTCCTAAGGGCTGTAATGTCATTCTGTCAGATATTAAGATTTTGTAAAAAATCAAAATTTAAGTGCAAAACTTAAATTTTTGATTTTTAGAGGAAAACATTCTGTGTAAGCAACAACAGTGAATTCTAGGTGGAAACTTGGAGGCGGGGGATCCAAAATGGAAATACATTTGTAATAGCTACAAGTAAGTTAACCCACCAAAATGATCTTGTATGAGGCTGTGTAAACAGCAAGTGCTCAATAAATGATTTAGAAGAAAATGAAAAATGCTGGAGCTACGCAGTCGCTTGTATGCCTCCATGCTGGAGGTCCAGGTTCAATACCCAGTATTTCTATCAAGCCAAAGAAATGATCAACAGGCCATCACACAGCCATAGTCAAACTAGGTCCCTAACTCTCCATCCCAAATGTCTGCCATCGGGTCCAAAAGGCTACCTCAGAGGGGCTGTGACTTGACCCTCGGAAGGGCCCCGGCATTCCAGGAGCCCCCCCCAAAAAACCTCAGTCCCAACCCGCCCTAACAGTCACACCGTGGGGGCGGGGCCAGCCAGCTCTGGTTTGAGCCACGCCTCCAAGGCTGTTCTCCCGCGAAAATTCGAGAAAATTCAAGACCTGCCATTTCAGTACAGTTTGCTACCATGGCTGACGAGTCACTCACTCACAAGGATGGAGCCCGGGCCATACAGCGGGCAGGGGCAGCCCGCTCCGGCTCGAGGGGCGGGGACCGCACCCTCCCGCGCCGCAGACCCGCCCGTCCTCACCAGCGGGAGCAATGCAGCAGCTTCTCCAGGCGGCCTAGCGCGGCGCGGGTGTGGGCCCAGGGCCGGGCAGCCCGCTCCATGGCGGGCGCCGGGTCAGACAGGTTCCCGGAGAGGA
>NW_008360326.1:762263-766241 GCF_000622305.1 Nannospalax galili
TATTATGTAAGAGACATGCAGGGACTAACGCTTTCAGAACAATGAAACTAGGATGGAAAGTACAGACTAAAGAGTTAAGAAAGTTGGGACTGGAGAGATGGCTTAGCAGATAAGAGCACTGGCTACTCTTGTAGAGGACCCTGGGTTCAATTCCCAGCACCCACATGGTGGCTTACAACCCTCTGTAACTGCAGTTCCAGGGGATCTGACACCCTCTTCTGACCTCCTTAGGCATTGTATGACATTGGGTGTACCAATCTACATGCAGGCTATACACTCATACACATAAAATAACAAAATCTTTTTAAAAATAAAGTTAGCAAGAATATTCCCTGCTCTTTGAAAAAAAAAAAACCCTCTGATTAACTTTTAAAATATGATGGAAAACTGCATGAAATATTGTTTGTTAAAGAGTATGTTTAACCTAGGAGTCTCATGTTGACCAAGCTGGCCTCAAACTCTGTGTAGTTAAGCATGACCTTGAAGTTAACCTTTTCTGATCCTCCTACCTTTACTTCAAAAGTGCTGAGATTACAGGCATGTACCAGCACACCATGCTAGGGAAGGATTCTACCAATTAAGCCATATCCCCAATCAGCATGCTCTTTAAGCTGGCATGGAAGTCAGACATAGTGGACTAGCAGCCACATGTCAGGGAGGGGAGGTTTAGAGAAAGAGGAAGCCCAAAATGTTGGGGCAGCCCAAAACGTTAGAGAAATATGCTTAGAAAAAGAGGCGAGAAGGACTTAGAAAAATGTACATAAGCTACTGTATTAAGGGCTAGAATTTAACAGGAAAAAGTACATTATCTCTTTAAAGCATTAATTATTCCACGTGTCTCATTAGCATGGCTTAAGGTTAATTTGCCTTTCCAGGGTGTCTTTTGAACCAGGGGATTGACTTGGCTCAACTGGAATGTTATGTCTCCATCTAAGCCAGAGAATCTATTGACCAGAAGGAGTTTTCTCCTTATTGTTGCTGTAGCATTCCACTCTAAAATCAGTAATCAGCTCAGAGTCCCTTGGCCTTTGAGAAGGATGAGGCTGCCAAGAGGCTCAAGGATATTTTGAGGTTGTAGCTAAGAGAGAAACTGGTTAGTTTTCTTTGGGGTCTTTACCGTAAAGTGCACAGCCGATTTCTACCTCCTGTGCTCACACTCAGGAATCTTAATATTTTACAGATAACACCCTGAGTGTACCTCTCCATTGCCTGCGACCTATTCTTGCATTTCCCCCTACTTTCTCTTTACCCACTTTTCTGGCTCCACTTAGCAGCCCCAGCTGCTGTTTCCTCAGGATTGTGGCTCTGACCTTCTAATAAGAAGCCACATATCTGCCTAGTTCTCCAATCCTTAGGCCTCATTGAAGCCATCTAAAACATTGTTAAACACAAAACTCACCTTGACATTACCTTAATTAAAATTGTAAAGGTATTGTGTTGTTATTTGGTAATGGTCCTATACTAGCCCCTGGGAAAGCAGTCCCCAAACTGACCTTCCACAAGTCTTTCCTTCAGGTCATGGAAAGCCCCTACCTTGTTGCTTCAGGGTTTTTACAGAAAGATTCAGTTTGGAACCTGGAGTTTTCTTCTTCCCCAGTTAAACTGGTCTCCTCCTACAGTTTTTAGCTCAAACATCAGTCTCAAAAGTTTTCTTGGCTCTCCATTTAGACTCTCTTAGGTGCTTTATAACATCACAGTTTGTAACATACATTTTACGTGAGTATGTTTACCCCTCTACTCTGTTAGAAACAAAATCTGAAGTCCAAGGAACCCAGCAACACTTCACGAAGAAACTCACACAAAGCAAAAGTAGCTCAGCAAGGCAGATTTTACTTTTGCAGAAGGGTGTCTTGTATGGTCAGTCAGAAGCACACACAAGAACTGGAAACTTGGTGAGTTTTTATCCCTAATGTAGGAGGACTGTGTCTTTTCCCCATTGACTGGGGTCTGACCTCACAGTCTTTCCCAAGTGGGTAGTTTAAAAGAATCTGCATGAAGGGAGAAAAGCTCCACTGCCCCAGTCCATCAGGCTCAGGAATGCATCAGGGGCTTTCCTTAAACAAAAGTCTTACAGTGTATGGTGGGATTAAAAGATTAGAATTCTTTGTCATAAACCAAGTTCCAAGTTTTACAAAGTTTGAAAGAAAAAACTAATATTTCATGTTTCTTACAACTCCAAAATCCAAAACACCAGAGATTGACTACATCTGACCAATTCCTTAATTTAGTGCCAGTATATACATGTAGTTTGTGACCCTAAGTCAGGGCTCAGGATTTGAATAAGTGGCCTACATGTAAGCCAAGCCTTATTGTGAATACTTTACTTAATTATCTGTTTTAAGACTCATAGGAATACTCTGACACTGGACTGCATAATTGAGTCTACCCCAAGTTGGTGATTTGAAGCCCTAGCCACCAATGTGATGGTATTTGGAGTAGGTAACTAGGTTTAGATCAAGTTTTGAGGATGGAGTCACCATAATTGGGTTAGTATCTTCCAATGAGGAAGAAGTTGCTCATTTTCCACCATGTGAGACACAGTGACAAAGTGGAGAAGACCCACCAGAACCCTGCCATGCTGACACTCTGATCCTCAATGTCTGCTTTTCAGACTAAGAAATAAATTTCTGCAGGGCGTAATAGCACAAACCTTTAATCCCAGAAGCAGGTGGATCTTTGTGAAATGGAGGCCAGCCTGGTCTACACAGTGAGTTCTGGGCCAGGTAAGGCTATAGGGAGAACCTGTCTCAAAAGAAAAAAAAATTCCTGCTGTTTTAGTCACCAAAGCTCTGGCGGTTTGTTACATAAGGCAGCCCCAGGTAAGACAACATCCTTTATAAAAGGAGGCATTTCAGGTAGAGCTCAGACATCTTAATTTAACCCACATCTTTTTTTTTTTTTTTTTCGTTGTCAATAGTCTCACTATATTACGAAGGCCCAGTGAATTTCAATGACAACCAAAATTAAGCAGTTGATTAGTAGAAGTAGATGAGAAAGACTAAAATCAAATCCAAGGCCCTATGCATGCTAAGCAGGTACTGTACCACTGAGCCTCATTCCCAACTCCTAGATTATTAGGTCTCCTAAGGCATGTTAATGAGACATTAACACATGTAAACTAACCACATAATTTTTTTTTTAACTCAGAGGCACCCAAGAAGTAAGTTAGTCCTTGATTATGAACCCTGTTAAGCCATTGCATCCATAATAATCTCTCTCTCTCTCTCTTTCTCTCTCTCTCTCCCCTGCCATAACTGGTAGATATGAGAATGATTATTATACAGTCAGTGCTGTTAATGGTTTACTTGCCAAAGAATGGCATGAAACATTTTATCAGATGCTTTTTTAATTAGTACACTATTTAACTGTGATCAGAGTAAGTGAAAATTTTGTATTTTGTAAAATACTTTGGGAACCAGACAATTGCAATTGGCCTATTTCTGTAGTGCTATTAAGCTGATTATAATGCAGGTGCAATGAGTTCTCTCTTAGTTTCCTGTTTTCCTTCCCTCTGCCATGGCCCAGATACCTCTCTCCAGAACTTATGACATTCTGAAAAGCTGTTCCATGGTGGCAATAGTAAAGTTACAAGGAATAAGCAAGATCACTCTCCTGTCTGCAACTTCCTGTCCCATTTCCTTCCAGCTCACTCTGCTGTAGCTCAAGTTGTTAATACTTTCCTTTTACTGGAGATGGGTTATATATTTTAGAACCAACTCTTCCCCTCAGCGCTGGATCCTGAGTTTCAAGAGCCAATTCCTTCTTCCATGTGTGTAAAAGAGGGTCAGCCCTTCTAGGATGAGGCGACCAACAATGTGAAAATACTAGAATTCTTGAGCAGTGGTATAGCACTGTACTAGACTGTACTACATCTGCTCAGTTCTCAATGAGAGAGAGAGAGGGAGAGAGAGAGAGAGAGAGAGAGAGAGAGAGAGATCAAAAATTAAAACCTTTGAACTTCAAAGAATACCATTAGTA
>NW_008360326.1:766518-782031 GCF_000622305.1 Nannospalax galili
AGAATTTTTCTCTGGGGCGGCGGGGGGGGGTGATTCTGTTGGGAAATCCAGTCTATCAATAAGGTGTTGCCAAATCCTTAGTTTGCAGCACTAACAATATCCTCTTCTCACTTTAAAGGGATTTTGTGGTCCCTTAATTCCCCTTTCCATTGTCTTATAAGGACCTCCTGTATATGTAAAAGTTTAGGCTTGATCCATTTCACTCTGCATGCATTCTCCAACTAAATAGTACTCTCAAGTACCGGAGACTGTAAACTCATCTGCCCCTAGATTAACACTGTGATCCTGGAAGAATGCAGGGGCATACAAACTGCTTGCATTAGCCTATTTACCTGTCCTCTCTCCATGCTCTCCCTCACCCTCCGTGGTGTTATGTGCACAAAGGCATCACAGCCTGGATCTCTTCCCTGATCTTCAGGTTCAATATAGTAGTTTGTTGAAAAGGTTCAACACTATTACTTTCTTTTGTTGTGCTGTGAAAGGTTTTACAAGTAATAAATATCTCTCACTGTCACTTGGATAAGCATACCTAACAAGAAAAATGGGATATTGGAATACCAGACTTTGCTCACATTGACTGTGAAGATTATTTTCAAAATTCCTACCTTCATACTAATTCTTCTTTGGCTTTTCGTTATGATATCATGCAGTAGGATCAAACTTTGACATTTTTTGATCACAGTCTCTTTGTCAGAAGTTAATTTTATTTGCAGAGACTCTTACAAAATCTAGAGCTTTAAAAAAATACAGTTTGAAAGCAATTGATTCGGCATATTCAGGTATGCTAATTAATGAAATGGAATAAACCTCTGAAAGTGGAGGGTTTTGGTGTCTGCTGCATGTGTTTGCCTAAGCTAGCCTTCCTGCATAAAAATGTTATTAAAATTAGCTAAAGTGATATGCTTTATGCTGCCCCTGCCCCTGAATCCAATGTGGTATAATGATCAAGTGCAGAGTCTGGAGACAAGTAAAACTGGGTTCCAATCCAAACCCTGCCATTTCCTAGAATGGTACCCCTGGGCCCATTGTTTTGCCTATTTTAGGCTTCAACTCATCTTTTTATGAATGTAGGGTTAATTTATACCAGTCTCAGAGCTGGTTATGTAGCTCAGTGGAAGGGTATGCACTTAACATATTTGAAGTCCGACTTGGGATCAAAGGATTGAGGAGGGAAAAAATCAAGAGGATGAGAAAGGGAGGGGGGAGGCCAAGAGGGAGGAAGGGAGTAGGGAAAGAAAGGGAAGGAGAGGAGTAGAAGGAAGGAGAGAGAGAGAGGTGCTGACTTCATACGCATAGGGTTGTTATTGTTGTGAGAAGGAAATTAGAGATTATGAAGCTGTTTTAAACCATTAGCATACCACAGTCCAATGGCAATCCGTCAAGAGGATGAGAAAGGGAGGGGGGAGGCCAAGAGGGAGGAAGGGGGTAGAGAAAGAAAGGGAAGGAGAGGAGTAGAAGGAAGGAGAGAGAGAGAGGTGCTGACTTCATACGCATAGGGTTGTTATTGTTGTGAGAAGGAAATTAGAGATTATGAAGCTGTTTTAAACCATTAGCATACCACAGTCCAATGGCAATCCCTTCACAGTGGCATGTACTAAATTAAACACATATAATTAAAGCTTGTCTCACAGTAAGTATTCTGTATATTTTCCCACATTTAGAACTGTTTCATTATTGTAGAGTTGAACTAAACCAGTTGCATACACATTAAAATTATTTTATGAAAGAATATGTATTCTGTGCAAGATTCACCTCACTGGATTAGGACACAGATACTTACTGTAGCAATTCCTCTGCGATATAATGCAATAACCAAGAAAGGAGGCCTAAATCCTATTCATTGATCATAATCTTTTAGTATCATCTTAAATAAAGCAGCTACTGGATCCCTAACAACCCATCACATGACATTGGGACCTGACAATAAGAATCTGGCTTAATAATTGTTATTAATTTGGACATCTTTTGTATTATTTTGTTTTTCCTTTCAGTGCAAAAAATATTACCCAGCAATTAATATTTTTCCTTTGTACAATAACCAGATTTTATAAAGAAAACACAACAGCAAGATGAAAATTAGTCAATATCCACCACCCATGGATATCATGATTTATGTGGATCTCCTTTGATCAATTCAGTTGTGCCTATCTGTATTGATTAAGATAATGGGCTGCAATGGACTGTTTGCATTACTGAACTGTTTTGACATACTTTGGTCTCTTTGACTTGCACATATAGATTTGGTCTCAATGTCACAGAGACCTTGGCATTCCGTGAGAAACCACCCAATGCTCTAGAAGCATCCGCTCTATGTTTTGAGATAGTTTTTGGAATAATATGACCTCCATTTTTGTGAGCATCTGCCACATTTCTGTCACAGGATCAAAATCAACTAGTCTAAGGGCATAGTTACATCAATATGTCCCTATAGAAGTTGTGTTTAAACGCTTTGGTATCTTCTGTACTTCCTGATCATTTATCAAACTCCACCTGACACATATCGTAATGGTCATTGTTCTTCGTTCAACAGACTTCAGAGTTCAGCCCTTTTCACTGACTTTTATTACTTGCTATTTTTAAGGAAATTTACTTCAGTAGAAACCCCCCTTTCTGGTACAGTGTAATTACTGAAGCACATAAAGCGGTTATAGCAGGAATTTATCACTTTCAGGTGGAAATACTCCCAGCCAAATAAAAGATAGAGGATGAATGCCAGAAGCAATTTATAACAGGCTCACTGACATTTTGTGTTGAGAAGCTCCACCACTAAATAAGCATCAAGTCGTAAATCTCCTCAAACGTGATTAAGGCGTGCATGTTATTCTTTGAGGAGACACTGTAACAAAAGAATGCTGGGATGCAAAGTAGGAAAGTTCTGTTGATAAAAATCACCAAAAACAGCTGTCAGAAAAATTTAAAAACAGCTTGTTGAAAATTCTGTCAGAGTCCAGAAGCTGTTTGTTTGCACATGAAAACATTCATTTAGGAAATGAGCTCTAGCCCTTCCTGGACTTCCACTGTGCTTCCAAATTTTGTAATCAGTCTAATCAAAATTTCAATTTCTTTCAAAAGATAAGAAATAATCAATATATTCAAGTAGTCCTTACACACAATGTGTGTTCAATAAGCATGGGAATAAACCGATGAATGGCATCTACTAGCATCCATAAAAGTTGTGGTCAACTGTAAACTGCATTTCAGCCTTATTTTCCATCCATACATACCCTTTTGGAAATTGTGCCTAGTCTGTGTTGGATTTGTTTCCTTGGTATTGGGAGAACTCCTTAACATCCATCCAGCAATGCATCTCCAGTTCAGAAGGCCAGTGAAAATTTAGTTATCATGATAGCTTTAGTTGCTGTGAGAGTCTTAAATCTCTCTTTGATCTTCTTGCATATACCTTTATTTAGTAACTGTTCTCACAATCTCAAAAAATGTCTTGCATATTTTTCATGTAAAATAAGAATAATAGAAAACATCTCATTGCTATTGTGTGGATAAGATAAACTTCAACATAGGGCAAAGTGCTTGCATCACGGTAAGTTATTAATACATCCTAGCACATGTGAAACTGTACAATAAAGTCTAGATGCAAGAATAAAAACATAATAATAAAATCCATTATTTTGAATGAAACTAAAAAGAAATTTTTTTCAAGACCAATAAAACAAAACCATTGGTATGGTAAACCCCTCTATTCCTGGCCACTCTGGGGGATGGCACAGAACATCCAGAGTTCCAGACTAGCCTGAGATATATAGAGAATTCTAGGCCATCTTGAATTATGTGCCAAGATCCTGTTTCAATACAAGCTAAATAAAATAAAGCTGGACTGGGTGGCACATGCCCCCTGTCCCAGCATTGGGAAGTCTGAATTAGGAGGACTGTAAGTTTGAAAGCAGCCTGGGCTACACAGTAAAACCCCTTCTCAAACAAACACACACATCACACATATACACATATATTTAATTGGTTTTCATTATTAGATAAGTCTGTATAATCCCGATTCGATTACAATTATGTAATCGTAGCAATCACTATGTGGTATAGGTACTATGATCATCTCTCTTGACAGAAGAAGAAAGGGCTCCAAGTTGTTAGTGAGCTCCTCAAAGATACATAGCTTTCAAGTAGCACAGTAAGAAAACAGATCCAAGTTTCCCCACCTTGAAAGCCCAAGCTTTCAGTATCTACATTACCTTAACTAAGCTCAACTTCAAAGAATAATGTTTAAGGCCAACCAACCAAATCAACTGAAATATCAGAGTGTTGTGGAAAATCTTGTGACTGATTTTGCCTTTTTGCCTTACATACCTATCATGCTGGAATGCATTGCTTCCTGTTTAGAAACTGAAACTTATCATGCTAACAGGGAATCTGGCCCACTAGATTGTAATAGGATGCTAGTTTGCCATGCTAATAGGGATCCCATATGCTGTGTTATGATTGGACTATTACCCTTATATAATAAACCCGTACTTTCTTGCAATGAAGCAGATCTGTGTCACTGAACCTGGTCTCCTGCACCTGAATGTGGCGACACTGGCGCAGACTCCTCACCAGCCCTGGGGTCCGGACCAGACAACTGATCGGAGGAACTAAGAGAGCAGGAGAGCGGCCATAGCCGGAGGAGAGCAGCCACAGCTGGCGACCACATCAGAGTATACTGATTTTCAGCACAACTGTGCATTGTAAGTTACAGAATTCTTAAGTTATAGTCTTTTACAGACTTTTCTGCCTAGTTACTGACAAGATTAATAGCAGAAACAATAAAAATAGTTTGCAACGTAATGATTTAGTGTTTGGTTGTGTGTTACACATGTAAGTATCACAAAATATCAAGGAAAAGAATGTTTAAAATTATTTAATGGGGGAGCTGGAGAGATTGCTCAGTGGTTAAAAGCACTGACTGCTCTTGTAGAGGACCCGGGTTCGATTCCCAGCACCCACATGGTGGTTACAAGCCATTCCAGGGGACTCCAAAGCCTCTTCTGACCTCTGCAGCATTGCATGACACAGGTGCACTCACATACATGCAGGCAATACACTCATACGTATAAAAATAAATAAAATATTAAAAATAAAATAAAATATTTTAAAAAATAAAAAATAAAAATAAAATAAAATTATTTAATGGGGATCGGTGTGACCATGGCTTTGTGGGAAAAGTGAAAGTTTAGACCTGGAATCTAGAGGTTTGAAATGGCAGAAGGGAGGAGGATTATTTTGGATGAGTAAAATCATGAGACACACACAGACAAATGGTTGGGAAACTGTATCATTTTTACTAGAGCACTAGGATATTAAATTGAAAGATATAATGTTCTTTAGTATAGTCAACAAAGGTCAGACAAAACCAATTTAGTTCAACATAATTCAAGCTAGAGAGCAGTGATAGTAGCGAGTACATAGCTGAAGGTATTAAGGAGCTGCTAAAATTTTGGGGAGAAATCAGTGCAGTCACCTTTATAAAAGGAAGCTAGCAGGAATCAGTAAGTGTGGGCTGAGATTGTTGTCTGCTCACTTGTGTCACTCTCAGAGGGATTTGGTAATACAGTGCTTAGATATTCAAAGACAAACCCTTGTTCAATCGAAGGGAAGAGAACAAAACTAGAGAACTAAAATTTGATTTTTGTTTTGTTGGGTTGTTTGTTTGTTTGTGGTTTTTTGAGACAGGGTCTTCCTGTAGCCCCAGCTGGCCTGGAACTCACTATGTAGACTAGTCTGTCCTTGATCTTATAGAGATCCACCTACCTCTGCTTCCTAGTGCTGAGTGCTAGGATTAAAGTACCACAGCCTGGCATAAAGACCCATGCCTTTAATCCAAGCGCTCTGGAGGCAGAGGCAGGGCAATCTCTGTGAGGCCAAGGCCGGCCTGACTTACATAGGGAGTTCCAGACCAGCTGGGGAGACCCTGCCTCAAAACAAAAACACCAAACACAAACAAACAAAAAGGCATGTATCGCCACACATGGCTGAAATACTGTTTTAAAATTTTTTTTTTTTTTTTTTTTTTTTTGGTCTTTCGGAGACAGTCTTCCTGTAGCACCAGCTGGCCTGAAACCAGGTATATAGACCAGGCTGGCCTCAGTCTCACAGACATCTGCCTGCTTCTGCCCCCTGAGTGCTGGGATTAAAGGTGTGTACCACCATGCCCAGTTTTGAAATATTGTTTTAATTCTCAGCTTTTCTCAGCAGTTTGAGGTAGGGGATAAACATTGTTACATTAATAATAATTATTAATGCTTTATCGTGTGTTTTGGGTTTTTGAGACAAGGTCTCATTATGTAGCTCCGGCTGATCCAAAGCTCACTATGTAGCCTAGGCTGGCTTCAAAGTTCCTGAAGTTCTCTGGCTGCTGCACCTGAGTGCTAGGATTGCAGCAAGTTCCATCAAGGCCTTTGTTTTCCAACTAGTTTTTAATGGTAAATAATATTTAAAGGCAAAAGGAAAACTATATTTTAAAATGCATAAGAGAGGTCGCGCATGTGACAAGGGGTACTGATGAACACGAAATGAAAACTATGGCAGTGTTCTGCTTGTGCCATGATTTGTGATACATGTTGGTGCCTTGATTTGTGTGATATATTTGTTACCTTTGTTAAAACATTTCATTCTTAATTTTTCTAACAAATCTCATGCTTCACATGATTTTGGGTGTTCATCATATGCCAGTCACTATGTGTGGTGGTTAATCTCAGTTGTCAACTTGATCAAATCTAGAATCACTTGGAGAATGGGCCACTGGTCACACCTCTGAGAGATTATACTGATTAGATTAATTAAAGTAGAAAGACCCAGCCACTGTCAGTGGCACCATTCCCTAGGCTGGGATCTTGGACTGTATAGAAAGGAGAAAGTGTCTGAGCACAAGCCTTCATCATTTTCTACTTCCTGACTTTGGATGCAATGTGACCAACCATGTCAGGCTCCTGCTACTGTGACTTCCCCATCATGATGGACTGTACCCTTGAACTGTGAGTCAGAATAAACATATTCTTCCTTAAGCTGCTTTTGTCAGGGTATTTTATCACAGCAACAGGAAAAGTAAGATACTGTTAGATGATAGAAATACAGAGGTGAATGAGTGACAGCATTGGCCCTGTCTTCAGAGTTTACAGCTGTGCCTTCCTTTCATTAACCCTAAAATAAGGAAAATAATTATCTTCTCATGGTGTTGCTGTGGAGATCAAATGAGAATACCTTATGTAAAAGCAGTTTGTAAACCATACATGTGAGAGATTATTATTATTATATTTCTCTTTGTTCAAACTTAAAATAAGTAGTATTCATCCAACCCTACATTTGTTAAAGTTAAAACAAAATTATTAACTTCAATTGTCAGTGCACAATTGTCTTTAGAAAAAATACCTTCTTTTAAAAACCTATGAAGGTTTTATGCAACTCCCATTGTGATCAATAGATAACGTGGCTTGCTTTGAAATTTCTATACTTCATTTCCAAGTAGGAATTAAATTTCCTTTCTTGAATTATAGGGTGTCAGAATAAACAGTTGAAGCATTGATCAAGAATCACAAAATCTAACTATTTCTATCCTAGTCGGTGAACTGCAGGCAAAAATACCCTGTAATTTAAATAGAGATATCTTCAGATTTTAGGTAATTTTTTATTATCCAACATTGGTACAAAGTAGTGAAAAATCCATCCCTAAAAATAATTTTTTAGGGGCTGAAGAGATGGCTCAGTGGTTAAGAACACTGGTTGTTCTTGCAGAAGACCTGGGTTCAAATCCCAGCACCCACATGGCAGCTAACAACTGTCTGAACTCCAGTCCCAGGGGATCTGGCAGCCTCTTCTGACCTCTGCGGGCATTTCACGACATGGATGCAGTTACCTACATGCAGGCAATGCACGCGTACACATAAAATAAAAATAATAAATAAAATTAAAAAAATAATTTTTAAATAATTAAAATACTCATTTTATCTGCTCACTCAGAAAATAAATGTAATATTGAATTAAACAGAACCATAGCCTTATATCCTCTTCTGTTACTTATATACTATGTCTCTTTAAATAAAATTAGAGTGTGACATGCTCACAGATCACAAAATTTTGATACTCTGAGTACTTTATAACTGTTCAAAAAAGGTTAAGCATTGCTTAAAATAAATATTCTTTGCCTTTCAAGTACTGCTTGTCAACAAGCATACCAGCTTTTAAACAGAGGTGTGCTATTATGATAGATTTGGGGAAGGGGTGCCCTGTTCCTGTTGCAGCTCCTTTAAATTGTCATTGTCTAAATGGTTGGAGAAATAAATATCTTTTGTTAAAATATCGGTCTTTCATCTTTGGCTCCAGAAACGGTTCCTGAAGGACTTCTAAGGTGAAAGGCAGCTCTTTGTCAGTTGTAATAAGCCCCTTTCAACCACACTGGAGTTTATGTGAATGAGGTGATTTTTGAAAATTCCCTGGTTAACTTCAGAGGCAGGGCTGGCACTGGAACCAACCAAATTCTCACAGGGCTTCAGCCTCATACCTCTACCCCTGTGATGGCTTGAATGAGGACATCCCCCATAGGCTCCAAGTATTTGGACATTTGTCCCCAGTTGGTGGTGCTGATTTGGGAGGTCTTAGAAGGTGTAGCTGTGCTGGAGGAAGCGTATCACTGGGGGCAGGCTTAGAGAGTGCTTAAGCCTTGCTCTTCCTGTGCCTGCTTGAAGATATGAGAGCTTAGCTTCTGCTCCTCCTCCAGCCACCACTGCTGACATGCCTTCCCACTATGATGGACTGACTCTTGCTCCTTTGGAACTGTAAGCTGAATAAACTCTTCCTTCTTTAAGTTCCTTTGGTCAGTGTTTCTGCTTTTGTCAGGGTATTTTATCACAACAACAGGAAAAGTAAGACACTATGTTAGATGCTAGAAATACAGAGGTGAATGAGTCACAGGGTTGGCCCCCGTCTTCAGAGTTTATAGCTGTGCTTTTCTTTCATTAACTCTAAAATAAGGAAAATAATTATCTTCTCTGTGTTTCTATCACAGCAACAGAAAAGTAACTAATACAACCCCAAACTCTTGAGAAGGGAGATGGGAGCTGAAGGTTAAGGTAATCACTAAGGGATATGATTTCATCAGTCATACGGACATAATGCAGCCTGCTTCAACACCCAAAGTGGCAGGGTTGAAAGAACTTACAGATAACACATTTGGAGGCTTCTAGAGGGCAGAAAAGCCTGGAGCTTCTCTTTATCTGTATTTCTCTTTAGTGTCTATTACAACAAATGAATAAATGTGCATAAATATTTCCCTGAGTTTATTGAGCCACCTCCACCAAGAAAGGAAGCTTGCAGTGGGCATCTGAATAGGAGCTACCTTGTAGGACCCAAAGTCCTCAACCTGTAGGATTCAATACTACCTTCTGGTGGATAGCATCCTTCTTGAATTGAATTGGAAAACTCTGCCAGGTGTCCACTGAAGAACTGATTGATTGGTTATGGGTAGGGAGAAATTTCTACTTCTTGGTGAATGGAGAACACAGAAGACACCTATGTGTATTGCTCAGTGACAGAATACAAAAAACCAAACCAAACAAACCAAAACCTCTTTCTCCTTTAAGTTGCTTTTATCAGGGTAGCTTATCACAGCAACAGGAAAAGTAACTAAGACTTTGTGTTAGGTGCTAGACACATAGAGCTGAGGAGTGACCTAAGTCCTCAAAGAGTTTACAACCTGTGTTGTCCTTCCATTAACTCTAATATAAGGAAAATAATTGTTTCCTTCTCATGGTGTTTTTTGTGAAGACCAAATGAGAATACTTCATTCCTCTATTTTCAGAAGGGGTGATGTCACTTTTAAAGATCACCATTAAGTTTTGAAAAGAAAGGGTATCAATATAGACCTCATATAACAATAATGGACAATGCACCATCTTTTTCACAAACTGAAATATGTCTGTGGTTTCAGTTGATAAATTAGCATCAACATGCATTTCTCTGTTACTCCTTAGGCTTAAAACTAAGTTATTTTAAAGGAGCTACTATATATCACAAGATAAAATGTATGTATATAACAGTACATAGTCCAGCTATAGTATTGTAAGATGTAAGGTTAAATTGATTCATTATTATTAAGTTAATAAGGTTAAAGAGCTAAAGATTGTAGAAATGCAAAAGGAATTTCTCTCTTTTTTTAAACAGTAAATTACTGCAGTCAGAAATTCTGATGTGTAAACCATGGGGTCCATTCAAACAAGAAGAAAAAACAGATGACGAAATATGGTTTATGTAGTGTTTAAGCATGAGTAATGCAGTCTTTATAAGGCATAGGTATTTTAAAATCAATTTATAATATGGCAGAACACTAGTAAAATAGCTTCACTAGAGTTATGATAGGCTATGATAGTTTCTATGCAAACATGAATCAAGAACTCCATATCTTGTCAAGGCAACAAAAACCCTGTTAAGAAAACAATATGAATTTCAAGCAAAGGAAAAACTTAGGTTAAAAAATGTCAACACACTTTTTGGGAAAGGGAAGTGCAGTTGTATTCCAAGGAGACTTACTTAGCTTGTGGAATTTTGATCTGCATTTTGGTTTTCATGTACTACTTTGTGTGTATGGTTTATTTGTTAAAATGCCTATAAGAAATTTAGAGCTAAAAACACTGTACTCATTATTTTATGAGTTTTAATATATTTTTAATGTAGGAGTGACTTACAACATGGACAGAATCTGGACTACTGACTTTTACTTAACCTTGCACCAAAAAGCTACTGTTTATAGTGCAAGCTCACTGAGCCAAGTACTCTTAAGACCTGGGCATCTGATCATAATCCCTCAGGACCTCACTTTGTCCTCCATCCAAGATGGTGAATGAATGTGGATGTTCTTGAATTAGCATATCAAAGTGTTGGAAGCAGGGAGAATCGAGAAGTATGCTTGGTATTGTGTGTATAAGGTATGATAGGCCTAGATATCTAAGGGCAAGATTCCTTGATAAGGGTGGATCCTTGCTTGTAGTTTCCCAATCATGCTGGAGAAATGGTTTGAATAAAAGTATGGGCGAGGCCTGACTCAAAGTTTGGAGAGACATCAGAAGAAACAGGTGGTTTTTGAATTCAGGTTCACTCTTGGCCTTAAATGCTAAGAGTCAGGCTGTTTAATTATTCAGGTACAACTGTAATATAGCTTAATAATGCTTCATGTAGTAAAAGCAAAAAATATTCCTGAAAAATCAATATTTTAACACAGAAATTGAAAAAATGAATAATTTTAAATTGTTCATTGCTTTTAAGATAAAATTTTTTGATTTGCAGCAGGACTTTAAAAGAACAACAGCTTAACAGAACAGTTTAACAGAACAACAGAATCTGTTGATTTTTTTTCTATGACTCATGGTCTGTATATGTGAAATTAAAAATATCATGAGATATTTGATAAAATTTAATCACAAGAAAGAGGCCACATTTTACCCAATAACTCCAAGTGAAATATAATACAGTCCTGGGACTAGAGAGATGGCTCAACATCTAAGAGCACTGGTTGTTCTTGCAGAAGACCCAGGTTTGAATCCCAGCTCCCACGTGTTGGCTAACAACTGTCTGTAACTCCAGTTATCCAGTGCCCTCTTCTGTCCTCCATGGGTATTTCATGACACAGGTACACTTGTATACATGCACAAAATACACGCATACACATAAAAATAAAGCAAAAAAGATTTTTTAAAGAAATATAATACAGTCCTTTATAGAGATGTTTCTATAAAGAATAATCATTTTAAGTTTTATGTGTCGAGCCCTATTACTGTCAAAATTTTGTACTGCGATCAGTTGTTAGGTATCTAAAAATATAATTTACAAATATAGATAGGCCCTTAAGATTGAAACTCATCCTAAAGTATATGCTCAATTATCATTTCTGTTACTCGCTGGAACAAAGAGTGACCAAAAGATCAAGTATGTATTTCCCAGAGTTCATTAGACGGTATTGGGAGGAAATGTATCAATATGTCTTGTTCCTCACTTACATGAATGACCTTGACTGAACTGTAATGAACAAGTCTATTCAGCCATATCCCTTTTCAATTAGTACAGGAAGAGGCTGAAATTTATTCAGGCACTGGGATTCTCTCATACTTCAAAATTTTTAAAAATACATTGGCTAGGGAAGAGATTAAGTTTCAAATCCAGGGTGAAGGAGATTTGTTTTTTACATACTGAAAAATAAAAATATAAGAGGGGCCTCTTGAGGTTTTATGCGTTGTACTGGATTTGATTCATTAAAATTTGGCTTTCAATTAGAAAATCAATTTTGTTTTTTTTGTTGTTTGGAAGGTATTTTGAAAGATTTTTGAAGAGTAAGTTTTTACCAGGTGATATGTAAAATTGTTTAAGCCTGTTATGGTGGCTCATGCCTTTAATCCCAGCATTAGGAAATGTGAGGAGGAGGAGGAGGATCACTATGAGTTGAGGGCTAGCCTAGGCTACAAAGTGAGAGCTTGTCTGAAAAAATTAAATAAATAAATAAATAAATAAATAAATAAAACAAGTTGCTTTAAAATAAAAAAATAAATAAATAAATAAATAAATAAAACAAGTTGCTTTAAAATGTGTTCCCTGATTTCTATTACATTCAAGAAGAGAGTTTTCAGACCAGCAAGATGGTTCAGTAGGTAGAGGCTCTTGCACACAGGCCCGAGGACCCGAGTTTGATCCTCATATCCCTTAAGGTTGCAGGAGAGAACTCCCAAAAGTTGTTCTTTGACTTCCACATGTGCATGGTAACATGCACATATCTGCATACACACACATATACACACACAGTGTATATATGTACATTTATGTAAAGTAAATAAATATATACATATTTTAAAGAGAGAGTTCTTATAAAAACAAACAAGTACAAGCACTTTTGGGAATACCTCCTCTTCAGAAGGCAGGAGGAGCAGAATGGTCAGAGATAAAGGAAGAAAACTAAATTTCATCGATAACATCCAGAGGATATATTATTTAGGTTTGAAGAACCACAAAGAAGAAAAAGACAAAGATGAATAAGAAGAGGAGGGGGGAGGAGGAGGGAGGAGGAGGAGGAAGGGAGGAGGAGGAGGGGGAGGGGGAGAGGAAGATGAGGAGGAAAAGAGAAGTCAGGGACTGGGAACTGTCCAGTGAATTTGGGCATTCTACCCCCAAACATGATGGCATTTCTGAATAGATGATGCCCTTTTTCTTCCTTTCCAGAAAATGGAGATTTTGTTTTTGCTTTGTTTATAACAGGGTCTTGCTGTGTAAATCAGGCTGGCCTTGAACTTGGGATCCTGCTTTTGAGATGGAACTACAGACAAGCAACAAAGGACTGGCGGAATGCTGACATTTGAAATGGCTCTGCCTTTTTCTTTTTTTGCACAAAAGGTTCTGTGATCTTACATGAGTTGGTACAGGAAAAGTCGACTTATGGTACATCCCCTTAATGCTGAGGCCCCAATTTCAAAATAAAAAATGGAGACTGAGAAGAGAAGAAGTAAAAGCAAAATTTAAAAGATTTGATGGGTCTTCGTTTTGAAAAGAAAAATAAAATTTGTAAAATTTAATGACCAGATTTAAAATGTTTAGGTTATTAGATTTGAATTCCCTATACAACCTTATATAAATCTGGAAATTTGATTATGAAAACTCAGAAGACTGATATCTAAACAACAAGGAATGGCCTGTGTTTCCAAACATCCTATAGACTATATTTATACATAAAGGAAATACAGTCTTTGAGATATGCCACTATTTTACTCTTAGAAATTTTGTTAGGTCATTTTTAAGGTGCATTAACAGATTTTATAAATATGTTTCTAGTCTTTGCTAGTCAATCATTCTTCTCAAAATTTAACTATAAAATATATAGAACAGAAAAAAGTAATTGCTTATCTATTAAGTATGACTGGTGAGATTTCTCACAAATAAAAGATTTTCCATTATAATTGCTTTTCTTTATGATAGGTTAAATAGGTAAAAATTGAGCCTGAGAATGTAGCTTAGTGGTAGAGTGGTAACCTAGCATGTAGGAAGCAATTTGTTCAATCCTTGGCACAGCAAAATGAGTGAATAAATAAATGAAAATTATTAGTTTAAGTTTGTTATTAACTTTGTTAAATTGTGTTTATGTAGGAAAAATGATGATAAATTATGACAATTTAAAATGCAATTATAATTTATGACATTTTGAGACCAGAATTTGCTACCCTACAATGTATTGTTTTGGGATAAGGATTTTGAACTAAAAGCAGTCAAGAGAAGCAGATTAGAGTGGAACTCTCTATCTTCCCCTATCTGACTTCAGAGCAGATCATAAATTTACCACAATGGGTCCTCTTCCCTTCTCTGTAAAAATACAGTAGTTGATCACTGAGGATAATTTCATTTAACAACTGATTGGTTTTTTCAAGACAGCATCTCTCTAATGTAGGTAATCTTCCTGAGTGCTGGGATTGCAGGCCTGTGCCACCATGCCTGGCCCTAACAGCTTTAGATTTATCAATTTATCAATTTCCTTTTATCTGGAAAGGGCACCAGAGGAATCTTCATGACAATCAATATTAACTAGCTTTTGCCTCCCATTTCTTTGCCTTCCTGCAGTTTTCCACCTTCAGAGACTCAAAGATGTGTTGTTCTACTGATTTTCTATTTCCTCCCCAAAAGCAACATGGGGAGGAAAGGGTTTATTTGGCTTGCAGGTTGTAGTCCATCATCAGGTGAGGCCAAGGCAGGAACCTGGGGGTAGGATTGAAGTATGGAACACAGAGGAACGAGGAACACTGCTTACTGGCTTACTGTTTTGGTTAGTGCTCAGCCAGCTTTCTTATACAACCCAGGACCACCTACCTGGGGATGGCACCACCCACAATTGGCTGGGCCCTCCCACATTACTCTACAAAAAAAGTGCCTTGTAGATGTGTACATATGACACTCCAATAGAGGAAATTTTCCAGCTGAGGTTTCCTCTTGCCAGATATGTCAAGTTGATACTATCTATTCTTTGAGTTGTCAGTACTCTGGAAGTTCCTGTTCTTTGTTGAAGATGTTCTGTAAGCCCAAATTCAAAGCTGTCTCTGAGAATTGCTCATTCTTTGAGTGTCTCCATTTAAATACGAAGCACACACATTACACTTCTGCTCTTCTTGCCCTTGTTAATGCCTTTGTTATAGGAGTTCATGTCAACCAAGAACTCAGAAGTACAGAGGCAAGATTATTTTTTTCTCCCCTACATGATAAAATTCTTATTTATGTCTGTCCAGACAAATTTAATATTGGTATGAAATTTGTTGATAGGAAATAAGTTTTGGATGTATTGTAACACACACACTCTCTCTCTGTCTCTCTCTGTCTCTCTGTCTCTCTGTCTCTGACAATGTTTTTGTTTTGTTGTTTTTTTTTCTTTTTGAGACAGGGTCTCACTGTATAAGCCTAACTGGCCTAGAACTCACTATGCTGGGATCAAAGGCGTGCACCACTATGCCCGACTTGAAACTCTCCTAATTAGTAAATCTGGAAATAGCCTACCATATA
>NW_008360326.1:782102-793877 GCF_000622305.1 Nannospalax galili
TTCTTAAAAAGAATTTAGAATAATATATTAAAATTCAAGTTGTTATTGGAAAATAGGAAGTTGCTACATGAACAAGACAGGTTTCTTTTATGGCATCTATAATGTTTTGTGATCTAATATTTGAACAATATCATGCCCGTTTTGAGACATACATTTAAACATTGTTTTCATTTAGAATTCTGAGGACCTATTCGTTTGCTTTGAATAGTGCAGACACTCCTTTACTTTTCCTCTATTACCTGCCAAGGACTTGTTCTAGCAATATCAGAAGTAGTCTGTCAGTTGCCCTAGGGCAGTGGCTATAAGACCTTTTTAACACTGGTTCATGGAAGGGGGAAAAACACCCTGTGACCCATGTACATTATTTATTTTATTTTCCATCTAATGAGCAAGAAAGAAGTATTATTATAGAAGGATAGGTCAAGGGAGTAATATTAATAACAAGGTTGCCTTAAAATGATTCTCAATTATTAATCTTGCTTTGTACTGAATTTGCCAATAAACTCAACTACACCCTAGGTTTAATTAATGCATATCAAAATTAGTAAGTTCCTAGTTTCTAGAAACTTAGCAGTACATAAAAATTACCAAATTATTAAAACATTTCCAAGTGGATTTAAAAACTATGTATTGCCTTGTTTTAGGAAGATCAGTTCTTCCTTACCTAGCAGTAATCAATTTCTAATATTTCTTCAGCTAAGGTTGGGGTCTGCTGTTCATTTCCTGAGTTCTATGCTGGGTTTTTGTCTGCCTGAGTATATGTGACTTGTGTATACTGACACCATTGCTATAGGATCATATGAGCAGGGTCCCAGGAGCTTGTTGGACTCTGTTTCCATATGGTCATGCACCTCCTCCCTGGTTCTTACAATCTTTCTGCCTCCCCTTCCAAGATAGTCCCTAAGTCTTGGGTGGGTGAAGTTTAATATAGGAGTCCTGTCCAAGGACCAGCATTCTGCAGACTCTTAATCTCTATGTTTTGTCCATTTGTGACCTTTTGTGTTACTGGCCCTCTGATGCATGAGGGAGCTTCATTAATGAGAATTGATTCATTAGTGCCCTCTTCTTTACCCCTGTATATGTTCTGTGTGCCTTAGATAGAGAAGTTCCATTGTAAATGTGTTGCTTAGGCCTGGGCAATTCATAGAACTGATCTTCCTAAAACAAGGAACTGTAGATAGGCCGACTAGGCCTCAGTAGATGGACTCGCACTGGGAAATGTCTGGGAACACTGACTTGACACAGTGGGCCTTAACACAGATAACAGAGTATATGGGTTCTGGTGGGGATGGAGGTATAAAGATGATTAAGATTGTTTGAGATATTCTGTATGAAATGCACAAGAATTCAACAAAACAAATTTTAAAAAATATGTATTGCCCTTTAATCCCCACACTTGGGAGGCAGAGGCAGGCGGATCTTTGTGAGTTCGAGGCCAGCCTGGTCTACATAGTGAGTTCCAGGACAGCTGGGACTACAAGAAAACCCTGTCTCAAAAAAGACAAAAAAAATTATATACATATATATATGTATTTCCATGAGATTATGAAAAGAAAATTATGAAAATACAAGACCATGGTAACTTCCATGGCTTTCCTCCTAATAATCTCCATAAACACTGCAAACATTGTATCTCGTTTCATCCCATCTCTCTGAAGCTCTGAAGTTCATGACTGTATAAATGGCAGACACAGAAGTATGGTGGGAAGGATTCTAAATAATGAGTGGCATGTATACAGTTACGGCTAATAATGAATAAGTTATAGTGAGTTTGAGTAGTCTCCTTTGAAATTAACATGAGTGGGCAGCTACTTAGTGGTGCTGATTATCCCATAGACACAGAATCATGGAATTCATTTTTCATTTACTGATGAGATTATGCAATTACACATGTGGTTAGACTGCACACCTCTGGGAACTGCCTACCTTGCCATGAGCCCTCTGAGAGGCACTCCTGTAAGAAGTCCTTTATATATACCATTGATATATACTTATTGACGCTTGTTCTGTAACTGCTAGTCCAAGCCTGGGTAGCTGCTAATAGTGTGATAGTTTGAAAAAATCAACAGAAATGGGTATATCATGGATCACTGGGAGGGCCGCTGTATGGTTGATTACCATCATGCAATATTGTGCTGTATCTATGTTGTATTTACATCTTATGTCTTGAATTAAAGCAATCTAAAGTCAATACTAATTTCTCAGTAATGGAACTTGAGAAGTGTTGAAAATATTGAGTGAACATACAACATGCTGGGCTCAAAAATCCTTTACCACAGTAGTCAATGTCAGAGATGTGTTACAGGGAAGTTGAGGCCTCTGAAGATAGAGAGCCAGGTCCTCATCTCTGGAGCCTATGAATGTCATTTTATATAGTAAAAACATTTTTGAATATGTGATTATATTAAAATTTTAGGATATGGGATTATCAGGATTGCCTGGGATGGACTCTAAATGCAGCCACAAGTGTCTCTCTAAGAGAAAGGCAGGGGAGAATTTGTTTTCCAAGACAGTAAATGTGTGATGAGAAGAAAGATATGACGACACTACAGTGCTGGCTTTGAAGATGTGGGAAGGAATCATGAGGCAAGAAATACAGGGACTGCTGTTGAAGAATCTGGGAAAGTCAAGGAAACAGATTGCTCTTTAGAATTTTCCAGAAGCGTGTGGCCCTACCAATATGTTGGTTTCAGACCAGTGAAACTGGTTTTGGATTACTGGCCCCAAGAACAGAGAATGAATGAGTATGATGTGATGTTTTACATCACCAAGTTTATAACAAATGTAGATGTCCCCCTTCTATATAAAGTAAGCACATTAAGAAATACACATTATGGAGTTATTTTCCTCCCCAGTAGCTGGATTTATGAACTTAATATATTTAATGTAGATGTAATAAACTGACAGTGATGGCTCTGGAAAATTTTTGATTAAATATGAGGTTTTGTCTTCATCTAGCAGTGAACGGTCATTCTCTGTTATCATTTTTATTGAGGTTAAAAATGTATACCCACATCAAGCGTGATTGTGCACACCTTTAATCCCAGCCCTCGGGAGGCAGAGGCGGGCAGATCTCTGTGAGATCAAGGCCATCCTGGTCCACATTATTACTTTCATGTAGGCTGGGACTAGGTAGACCCTGTCAAAAAAAAAATGTACACACAAGTATAAAATCTGACTGTCTATATCTTTCTAATCTTTCTACTAAGTAGTTTTAAGAAACTAATGATACATACATTAATGTTTTGAAATTATATTAATTGCATACTTTATAATAAATTCACACATATTTGTTCATTTATTGCCAATTTATAAGGGTTATTCACGTAAGAAGTTTATGTTTAGTCTTATCTTTGTACCTATAGAAGTCAACTTTGAACTGTAAAACTTAGTTGTTTCAAGTCTATTTTAAAGCTATTAGATTGAGAAACACTCAAAATCTTTGTGAGACTTAGCTAGACAATGGCTTTATGTTCCTCTATACTTTCCAATGTATCTTTCCCACACAATGTTTTGGTCAGCCTTCTATCACTTTGACAAAATACCTGAGACAATCAGCTTAAAGGGAAGAAAAGTTAATTTTGGCTCACAAGTTCAGAGGTTTCATTCCATGGTCTCTTGGCTCTGTGCTTTGGACTGTGGCAGAACAGTACATCATGAGAGAGTGTCTGGCAGAAGAGACCTATTTACCTCAAGTCAACCAGAAAGTAAGAGAGGCAGGAAGGAGCCAGGGACCCAATATTCCCTTCAAAGGCATTAGCCTAATGACCTGTCTTCTCAGTAAGCCTCATCTCTTCAAGTTTCCACCACCTCCTAATAGGCCAGTGACCAAGCCTAGGGACACAGAATCCAAATTGCACCTACTGGTCAATGCTGTAGAATATAGAGCCTGTGAGGAGGGGAAACAAGTGGCAGCTGTGGGGCCTGAGTTAGTTATATCTACAGTGTGGGGGCTGGTTGGAGTGGAAGCCCCCTGGGGGTAGGCTAGCTGGTATCATAGGTACTTGTGAAGAATCTTTAGTAGTTCAGTATAGAAACAAAGTTTGTTTCTATCTGTGGGGTGTTGGCAAGAGGGAGTGCCCAAATGAACATGATGTCGCAGCCAGTGGCACTCCAGGAGTGAACAGAACTTTACTCCTACTCAGACATGTACCAGCAGCTCACAGCAGGTTCCTCACTCAGTCCCTGCTGTTCCTGGGGGCAGAGGAAAAGCTGCACCTTGAAACTGGTAAAGCAAAGGGAGTTGATTCATGGATGGAAAGAGTGATGAATATCATCAACATAGAGAGAGGAACAACATAGCTGTGGAAAAGAGCCAGTTGAAAAGGAAGCAGAAAATAGGAGATGCACTACGGGGATCAGCTCAGAGAAAACCAATGGTTGGAAGCAAAATTTTAAGTGTTGACAGAGGAATGTCGGTTTGCAGAGATTTGTTTCTTCAGCATGCACAACTTTGCATACAACACAAAACCACTCAGCACTAGAAATATAACGTGCTGATGCCCCTGGACAGTAGACCTCACCCTTTCCAGATTTTCAACTGTGGCTTAAGTGTTAAAGTTTTAATCATCCAATGCCTAAGTGATGTCTTGTTCCACTATTCAAAGACTCATGGGAAGTTATTTTGTGATTACCACTGGAAAATTGATTAGTCACAGAATTTAAAAGTGTGGTTTTAAATGATAGGGCTTTGTGGGGGAATGGATCCAAAAAACCAAAAGCTTTTAAGATATATGAACCCCCCTCCCCCATGCACACACACACAAAATCTGGACCTTGATATTTTAAAAAATATTTTTCTTAAGTCTTTGAGAACTGGGACTAGAGAAATGACTCAGTGGTTATAAGCACTGGTTGCTCTTGTAGAGAACCTGGGCTCAGTTCCCAACACCCACATGGTGGCTGACAACTGTCCTAACTCGTTCCAGGGGATCCTGCACCCTTTTCTGATCTTCATGGGCATTGCATAATATGGGTATACTTACACATATGTAGACAATGCACTCATACACATAAAGTAATAAAATATCTTTAAAAGTCTTTGAGAACTTCATACAATGTATTTTGACCATAACCCCCCAAATCCTTCCAGATCCATTCCATCTTCCTACACACCCAACTTCCTGTTCATTCCCCACCCCACCCCCATTGAGGTCAATATGTGTTGCCCAAATACTCTTCAGTGTAGAACCTGCCCTGGAACTTACCAGAGGTTCTCTGCGAGAGCAGCCAGTGCTCTTAAGAGCTGAACCATCTCTCCAGCCCTGGGTTGAACAATGTTTAAAGTGTTTCTCAGGCATTTGTATTTTATTTTTGAGAACTTAAGAACTCTCTGATTAGTTCCGTTTTAAAATTGGATTGTTTGTTTTGTTAGTGTTTACTTTTTTGAGTTCTTTGTATATTCTAGATACGAACCCTATATCAGATGCATTTTTTTTCCCATTCTGTAGACTGCCTCATCACTCAGATGATGGTGTCCTTTGCTGTACAGAAGCTTTCTAGTTTCATGAAGTCCCATTTATCAATTGTTGGTCTTAATGCCTACACCACTGGGATCCTGTTCAGGAAGTCCTTTCCTGTGCCTATAAGTTCCAGTGTATTCTCTACTTTCACTTCTATCAGATTCAGGATATCAGGTCTTATATTGAGGTCTTTGATTCATTTGGCAGGGAGTTTTTGCATGGTGAGAGATAGGAATCTAGTTTCATTCTTCTCTGTGCACATACGCAGTTTGACCAGCACCATTTGTTAAAGATGCTGGTTTTTCTCTCCAGTGTGTATTGTTGGCCTCTTTGTCAAAAAATTAGGTGGCCATAGGCGTGTGAACTTGTATCCTGGTTCTCATTTCTATTCCACTGATCAGAATTTCTGTTTTTATTCCAGTGCCGTGCTGGTTTTATTAGCTTTGTAGCATAGCTTAAAATCAGGGATGGTAATATATAGTTCTGTTATTGTTCAGGATTGTTTCGGTTATTCAGGTTTTATATGTGTGTGTTTCCATATGAAATTTAAGAACAATTTTTCAAGTTTCTGATTTTGATTATTTCTTCCAACCTACTCCTTTTGGTTTTCTTGGGTTCTTGTTTTGCCAAAATCTTTAATATATCATTAAGTCATTAATATGATCTATTTCTAATTTTTTATGGAGGTACTTTGTGCTACAAAATTTCCTTGCAGGACTGCCTTCATTGTGTTTCATAGATTTTGGTGTGTTTTCATTTTCGTTCAATTCTAGATATTTTAAATTTTCCTTCTTGGTTTCTCCCTTGACCCAATTTTTATTCAGTGATGTATTGCTTAGTCTCTCTGCATTTGTATGCTTTTCCCCATTTTTATTGATAATATCCAGCTTTAGTCCTTTGTGATCAGATAGAATACAGGACGTTGTTTTAATTTTCACAGATTTGAGATTTGCTTTGTGTCCTAACATATGGTTGGTTTTAGAGAAAGTTCTGCGGACTGCTGAGAAGAAAATATATTTTTTAGTGTTTGGGTGGAATAGTCTGGAAATATCTATTAGATCCCATTGATTTATGATGTTATTTAATTCTAATGTTTCTCTGTTTAGTTTTTGTCTGGATGATCTGTTTGTTGATGAGAGTGAGATGTTGAAGTCACCCATTATCAATATGTTGCGGTCAATCTGTGATTTTTCAATCTAATAGTATTTCTTTCATGAAATTGGGTGCACCTGTGTATGGTGCATATATTTTTAGGATTTTTAAAGTTTTCTTTTTTATTGTTTGTAAACTTTATGTGTATGGCTGTTTTGTCTACATATATGTATGTACATACACCCTTGCATATAATGCCTACAGAGGCCAGAAGAGAGCATTGGATTCCTTGGAACTGGAGTTAAAGGTAGCTGTTAGCCCCCATGTGGGTATTCAGAACTCAAACTGGGTCCTATGCAAGAGCAATCAGTACTCTTAACCACTGAACCACCTTTTGCACCCACCCCTATAGTATTCTCTGTTGAATTTTTCCTTTAATGAGTATGAATTGTCCTTCCCAATCTCTTCTGGCTAGTTTTAGCTTGAAGTCTATTTTTGTCAGATATTAGAATAGTGATGCCTCCCTTCTTGTTTCTTAGTTCCATTTGCTTAGATACCTTTTTTTATTTTAAAAGCCTGCCCCCAGGGACATGCTTCTTACTGTAGGACCATACCTCCTGAACACAAACCATGCCACCAACTGAGGCCAAGAATCCTGCAGTTCCAGGTCAGACTCCACTGGGTTGCAGAAAGGCTTCGAGGGTGGGGTCCCTGCTAGCTAGGGAGCCTAGACCTTAATGTGATGGTTTTTTAAAATTATTTTTATTTTCTATGTGTATGAGTGATTGCCTGTATGTAGGTAGGTGCATCTCTGTTGTGCAAAGACCTTGCAGGTCAGAAGAGGGCTTCAGATTCCCCAGAACTGGAGTGACAGACAGTTGTAAGCCGCCATGTGGGTGCTGGAAATTGAACCTGGGTCTTCTGCAAGAGCAGCCAGTGCTCTTAACCACTGAGCAAACTCTCCAACCCCACATTGATGTTTTTCAACAAATCTCAATTTTTTTTTTTTTTTTGGTCTTTTTGAGACAGGGTCTCCCTGTAGCCCCAGCTGTCCTGGAACTCACTATGTAGACCAGGCTGGCCTTGAACTCACAGAGATCCGCTTGGCTCTGCTTGTGAGTGCTGGGATTAAAGGAATGTGCCACCACGCCTGGCAATAAATCTCAATTTTATCAGAAGTGCTTCTTTAGGAGGTTGACAAAAGGAATGGGAAGCTGGCAGATCATACAAAATGTTCCCAATTTTAATGGATCTGATAAGTTAGACTAGGAAAAGCTGAATCCACTCTTTGCTAATGTGTTGTGATTTTATTCTAAATTATCTGTCATACATCCTAGGGCTACCTAAACCAATCACTTTGTAATTTGGAGCAATTTTATGTATAGTATGAATTTTGCTTTGGCATAATCTTTTTTTCCCTCAAAGTTAAAAAAGTTTTTTGGTCTTTTTGAGACAGGATCTTCCTGTAGCCCCAGCTGGCCTGGAACTTGCTGTGTAGAGTAAGTTGGCCTTGAACTCACAGGGATCTGCATGTCTCTGCCTCCTGAGTGCTGGAATTAAAGGCATACACCACCACACCTGGCTTAAAGTGAAAAATTTTAAATAGGGATGTCAGGTTGGAATGAAGGTACCCCATTGCATCTTACAGTCAGTATGCAACTAATTGGCTTAAAAATACAAATAACATTTGAAAAGCAAATAAATTTATGACAGAATTGAAAGAAATCTACAAAACAGAACACTATACCTAACGAATATATACCAATAAAAAATGGAAAAAACAAAGCTTTTTTTTTTTTTTTAGAGTAAGGCATATTAACTTTTAGGATACCTTTAGATTATTGAATAAGCCTTCTTTTATGTTCTAAATAATGAATAATCTCATTTATGTACCAAAATTTTGGATTCTGCATGCCAGTAATCATTTTTTTAATACTATTCTGACAGCCAAGTTCTAAATAAGTCATTTTAACATCTGATTAGGATTTGAAACATTTTGTGAAAATTCCTGGAGAGCCATGAACAAATGTCTGTTTACCCCTAATGACAGATGAATGAAATGATTCCACCTGTTGTGAGGTATTTCACCAAAGAAGACCACTCAGATACAGAAAACAGCCCAAAAAAAAGTCTTTATAGCAGGCTGGGTCCTAAGTGTGGCCCCTGAACAATTCTTAGGGTAAGCTTTTATACAGAAAAACCACATCCAGGGCGTGAAAAGTTTAAGGTCCCAAGCTTAGGGGTGGAAAGGCCCCGTGATAACTTCTACTCTGCAAGAGAACAATTTCTATTCTTCAAGCAAGCCAAGCAGAAAGTACAGAAGCTATAAATCTGCTCTTGGCAACAGCAACCAGGTACATGCCAACCTGTTCACAAACCCACACCTTGGTGCAGCTGGGTCAGACTTTTCCATTCCCACATTTAACTACCTCTAGCTTTTAAAAAATATTTTATTTATTATTTTTATTTTATGTGTATGACTGTATTGCCTGCATGTAGGTTAAGTGCACCTGTGTCATGCAATGCCCACGGAGGACAGAAGAGTCTGGATCCCCTGGAACTGGAGTTATGGACAGGTGTTAACTGCCATGAGGGGGCTGGGATTCCAACCTGGGTCTTCTGCAAGAACAGTCAGCATTCTTAACCACTGAGCCATCTCTCCAGCCAGCCCCAACTGCCTCTAGCTTTAACTACTGGGTTTAACTGCAGCTTGTTTGTAACATGGCATAGCTATGGTCAGTCTTGAGGTGCCTTGCCACACGCCCAAGTCCAGTTTAATGAGCCAGTGAGTTTATTGGGGTTACTTAGGAGTATGTGTGAGGGGTTACTTACAGGAGGATGGATGTCTCAAAGGCAGCCACATCACCAAACACTCCACCTCCCACTCCAGCAAGAGAACTCACAAAAGCTGTACCTAAGGAGCCCCCTGAAGAGCTTTCATGCATCTTCTCTGATCACAGGGTGTCCTCTCCCCAGTAACCCTTTGATACTTTGATAACAGTGGGGAGTGCCTTGCTAATCTTTTAGCATTCAGGAACCTCTTGAGCCTATAAAGTTTCCTTAGTTTCTTTTACTTCCTGAATTTTATAACCCTGTCAGCCCTCTAGGAGGAAGTATTTCAATTCCAACACATAGCCACATAACAAATATGAACTTGGCTAGTAGATTCTCCTATATGCAAAATAACTGCCTCAGGTCATGATATTTAGAGGCAAATTTTCTCGAAAAGGACCATTTTGGTATTTGATCTTAGCCAAGTGATTATTAGAAAAATGTATTGATTCCATGTCTTGTCCCAAAATAACAGTCTAATAAAACTTGAAAGAGTAAGGTTTTTTCCTTTTAATTAGAAGAAGCATTTCATTACAACAGCATCGACATATTCAATAACAATTTTCTGAGCTAAGATGTAGCTCTTTCAAAATTGGCTGTAAATTTTTAGGTTTACAGTTGAATTAATACAGTTATACAACATTGTACTCAGTATAAACCCTATAAGACATAAAATTAAATGAAGTTTTAAACTTTAAAAAAGATCTCCACTTCATTATTAAAATACACAGTTTCATACAGAAAAATTCATTTTTAATACAATTGACACTAAGATGCACATGTGTTTTTAATCTCTATATCTGATTATTACTAGTTAACGTTGGTTACTTTCTGAGCTCCTTGGCATCTGAGTATAAACCCTATAAGACATAAAATTAAATGAAGTTTTAAACTTTAAAAAAGATCTCCACTTCATTATTAAAATACACAGTTTCATACAGAAAAATTCATTTTTAATACAATTGACACTAAGATGCACATGTGTTTTTAATCTCTATATCTGATTATTACTAGTTAACGTTGGTTACTTTCTGAGCTCCTTGGCATCTGAGCATGGATATAAAGTCAAAAGTCATCATTCAATGGTAATGTTTTTCACATCTATTAACACAAAGCAAATTTTTATGCTTCTTCCTCAAATATAACTCATTTTTTAATTTACTGATTTTTTGTGTGTATTTCATTCAGAACATCCCAAACAATCTTATTCATCTTTATATACGCATCCCAAATGGCACCCTCCCATAACACCCCCCACTCATGCACTGGAGCCCGTATACTCTGTCATCCCTGTTACTGTCCAGTGTGTTGTCAGTGCCCCCACCTGTTCCCCAGTGCAAGTCCATCCTCTGAGTATAGTCAGCCTATCTAGAGTTCCTTGCTTTGGGAAGATCAGCTCTTCCTCATCTAGCAGCAATCTGTTGCCAATATTCCTTTAGATAAGACTGGAGTCTGTTGTTCATTTTCCCAGTTCTATGCTGGGTTACTGTCTTGTTATGTAGCCTTATATATACTGCCTATGTGAAGATAAGTCAAAGGTCCTGTTTGACGATAGTTGGCTTTGCTTGGAAGCATGTAGGAAATGATTCCCCTGTGTTGGCCCTCCTCTTTGTAGACTGGACACTGGTTCAAGTCCATCTGGTGGGGTCTCCTCAGCCTCCTTAATCAAGAGGACAAGTGAACCAGCACCATTATGACATTTTGAGAGATGCTCATGGTGCCCTGGAACTAGCTGACCTAGGAGGGCTAGGAGCAAAAAGTGTCCTTTATGTCCCTCTGGCCAAATTATTATAGGCCTCAAATCTGTCTGTTAAACATCCAAGAAGGTTAGTTCCACCAGTCTGGTATTTTTAATTCCTGTGTGTCATGCAGATAAATCTTGGGCAAAGACCAGCTGTTTTCAGATAAACCTTACCTAGACATACGTTTCTTGATCTGCTATGTATAATTTGTCAATAGGTTGTAGGAGTAATATGGTTCCTTCTGGTTATCAAAACTAGCTAGGCATTGTTTATCTCCAGCATTGTGTTCACTTGCACTGTCTCACCCCTCCGTCATGGTTTTCCCACATAAGGTGCCCCCATTTCCCCCCTTTCTCCCTTACTAATACCCTTGCTCCCATGATCCTACCTCTGTTGAGCTTCTTCTTTCTCCTTATCCCCTAGGTTCCTCATATACCCTTCCCACCCCCCTCCCTTAGACTAACCCAATTTTTATCCATATCTCCCTTATTAAGGCCTGTTACCTACTATTCTTCTCCTTCAGGTTATTTCTTTTCCTTTACCTCACTGTTTCCTTACCCTTGTCCTGGTTCCTGCAGTTATGTCTGTTTGCATACATATTTATCAGAGTCTAATCCTAGGATCCACATATGAGGGAGAACATATGT
>NW_008360326.1:794763-795510 GCF_000622305.1 Nannospalax galili
CCCTCCAGTTAAGGTTATTGCCTGAAATTGTATTTACTCATATTTGGGTCTTCAATTTTGTTCCATTGGTCTATGGGCCTATTTTTGTGCCAGTAACATGTTGTTTTTATGACTATACCTCTATAATACAGTTTGAAATCTGGTATAGTACTCCCCAGCTGGCATTGCTCTTAGTGCTCAGGGTTGTTTTGGCTATCAGAAGTCTCTTGTGCTTCCATATGAATCTTAGGATAGATTTTTCCAATTCTGTGAAAAATGTCATGTGGATTTTGATTGGCATTGTGTTGAATCTATAAGCAACTTTTGGTAGGATGGACATTTTCACAATATTAATTCTTCCAATCCATGAGCATGGAGGTCCTTCCATCTTCTCATGTCTTCCTCAATTTCTTTCTTAAAGATTTAAAATTTTCATCGTAGAGCTCTTTAATATCTTTGGTCAGATTTATTCCAAGATATTTTTTTTTTGCAGCTATTGTGAACAGGAGTGTTTCCATGTACTCCATGTACTTTCATGTACTCCATGTACTCCATGTACTTTCTATGTACTTTGATTGCTTGTTATTGGTATATAGAAAGGCTATAGACTTTTGTAGGTTCATTTTGTAACCTGCCACTTGAATGAATGTGTTAATAATTTCTGGGAGTTTTCAGTTGGAATTTTTGGCGTCCCTCAGATATAATATCATATCATCTGCAAAAAGGGATAATTTGAGCTCTTCTTTTCCAATTGTTACTCCTTTAATT
>NW_008360326.1:796352-796921 GCF_000622305.1 Nannospalax galili
TAATTACATGATTAGAAGAAGCATTTCACCACAGCTTTAATATATTCAGTAACACACTCCAGAGCATATAGGTTTTTAAAGTTCTGTGTGTTTCTGGTGTCTGTTGTGATGTTTCCCCTTTCAGCTCTGATTTTGTTGATTTGGAGGTGCTCTTTTTTTCTTTTGATTAACTGGGCTAGCGGTGTGTCAATCTTGTTTATCTTTTCAAAGAATCAGTCTTGAATTTGTTGATTCTTTGTATTGTTTTCTTTGTTTAAATTTCATTAATTTCTGCCCTGATTTTTGTTATTTCTTCTTGTCTGCTTGGTTTGTTGTTTCATTTGCTGTTGCTTTTGAAGTGTGTTAGGTAGCAATGTTAAGTCATTTATTTGTGTTCTTTCTGATTTTTTGATGTAGCACTTAGAACTATAAACTTCCCTCTAAGGACTGCTTTCAGTGTCTCCAAGAGGTTTTGTTGTGTTGTATTGTCCTTTTTGTTAAGTTCCAGGAATACTTTTATTTCTTTCTTAATTTCTCCTTTGACCCATTCATCATTCAGGAGTGTGTTGTTTAATCTCCATGTGTTCATG
>NW_008360326.1:798774-800502 GCF_000622305.1 Nannospalax galili
ACCCCCAGAGGTTATAAATAGTATCTACTTTTTCTTTTTCTACTCAAATTTATTAACTTCCATGATTATTTTGTGCTGAGATGACCAGACATGAATCATATGTGATTAAAGTGATAGTATCCTATTAAAAAATCCAAATAATTGCACCCAATATACTTCCAGTTTTTTTTCTTTTTTGAGACAGGGTCTCACTACATAGCCCCATATGGCTTGGAACTCACTATGTAGATCAGGCTGACCTCAAACTCACAGAGATCCAACTGCCTCTGCCTCCCAAGTGCTGGGATTAAAGGCATGCACCACCATGCATAGCTCTAGAATGTGTTTATTGAAGCCCAAGTACCAGTACCTTTCAAGGATACACAGCATCATTAAAGATGCCCATGTGCTCTGCTCTTAATGTGCCTTAATAAGTTTATGGCAGTTCCTTTGTGTGAGCTAATGACTGGTTAGAAGGCAGTAGTTTGAATACTTAAAGTATCAATTGATTGTATTCCATAAATGAAAGTTAACACAGTGTAAATTTAAGAAATAAGAAATAGGCCACCTCCTCCCTTTGCATCCCTGGGCAGCACAGCCCCCAGCTTCCTGGTGCCTGTATCTTTCCTGGGTAAATCCCGTGGCACCCACGGCACCCAGTGACTTGACTCCCCCAGCCTCATTCATCCTCCAAGCTCCCCCATCCTGTCTCTCCTCCTAGCCTGGGTACTGGCCCATTTATTGCCTTGGCACTGCAGACCCCAGGACTGACCTCTTGGTCCAGAATCCCCACTGCATCCTCATCCTTTGCATGCAGACCACTCAATTCCTCCCTGTAGTCCCCAGGAGCACTCAGAGCCTCTTCCTAGCCCCACCTCCCTTTGCAACCCTGGGTAGCACAGCCACCACCTTCCTGGGGTTAGCAACTTTCCTGGAGTCCAGACCTTAAGAGAAAGCCTGAGAGCATCTGATCCTCATCTGACTTGGGCCTCTATGGGAACTCATGAGAAGCAAGACAAAACCAATTTGGCCACTCCAATACAAAGTCAAAACAGAAACTGAAGCCTAGACCAACCAGCATTTCATGCCCAGCAAGTAAACTACAAAGGCACATAAAGTTTACAAAAAGAAGCAGACCTAAACTCAACAAAGGAAGGTTTGAGTCTCACACAAGAATCAGAAACTACAAAAGAAATTGACATGTCAAAGTCACAGAGAAAAGAGTAATAACATGAAAAACCAAAATAATGTATCCCCACCAAGTACAAACAGTCCTCTAGAGGAGTACAATGAGAACCCCCTAAAGATAACACAGGACATGGAACTCAAAAGAACAATTATAAACATGATAAAAGAATTCAGTGAATTTAAAGAACACACAAATAAAGAAATCAAATAACTGCAAGTGGATAGGAATGAACTTCTGATTAAATTCAGAAAAGAGTTAGAAATATTGAAGAATACTCAGGCTGAAAAGAAGAAGGAAGTGAAACACTCAATAAACCAGTTAGAAAGGACAGGAGAAATCCTCACAAATAGGCTGAATGAAATGAAAAACAGAATATCAAGATTTGAAGATAAAGTAGACGAATTAGATCACTCAAGCAAAGATTATGCCCATACAAACACAAGAAGCACATAGAACACCAAACAGACAGGGCCAGAAAAGAAACTCTCCATGGCACATCATAGTAAAAACAATACACATACAAAACAAAGAGACAACTCTGAAAGCTGCAAAAGGAAAAC
>NW_008360326.1:800633-802463 GCF_000622305.1 Nannospalax galili
ACTTTACCCAGCCAAAATGTCTATTATAGTTGAAGGGGAAAGAAAACTCTTCCATGACATAAATAGGTTGAAAGAATTCATATCCACAAAACCAGCTCTTCAGAGAGTTCTTGAAGCAATACAAAGAGCTGAATAAAGGAATGACTATACCCAAGGGGTTATGGAAAGAAACTTAATGAAGGTATAACTGTGAAAATGCACAGCTACACCAAGAATGTGAACAGAACTAAAAATGATACGAATCAATACACACCTTTCATTAATAACTTTAAATATCAATAGTCTGAACTCCCCAGTCAAAAGATAAGATGAGTTGAATGGATTAAGAAACAAAACCCATCTTTTTATTGTCCACAAGCAACTCGTCTCACTTTAAAGTACAGGCACTATCTTAATGTGAAAGGATGGAAAAAAATATACCAAGCAAATGGTACTAAGAAAAAAGCAGGCATTACAATTCTAATATCTGATAAAATAGACTTTAAACTAAAACAAAAGAGATAAAGAAGTCCACTTCATTCTGATCAAAGGAATAATAGACCAAGAAGATATCACAATCATAAACATGCATTCATCAAACTCTGGTGCATGCAACTTCATAAAAATAGTACGACAGGACTTTAAGACCCAGATTACTCCCAACTCATTAATACTAGGGGATTTCAATACCCCATTGTCGCCATTAGGTAGGTCAACAGGACAGAGAATTAACAGAGAGACATCTGAATCAAATAATACCATATATCAAATGGGCCTAACAGACATCTACCAAATATTCCATCAAGTACCAAAGAATACACTTTCTATTCAATGTTCCATGTACCCTTCTCCAAAAGGTTTGACCATGTACTGGGGAACAAAACAAACCTCAACAAATACAAAAAGATTGAAATAATTCCATGCATTCTATCAGACCACAATGCAATAAAGCTTAAAGTCAACACCAGAAGAAACCCCAGTAACTACATAAACGCATGGAGATTAAACAACACACTCCTGAATGATGACTGGGTCAAAGGAGAAATTAAGAAATAAATGAAAGTATTCCTGGAACTAAATGAAAAGGACAATACAACACAAAAAAAAAACTGTTCAGTGGAATGGTCCAAACTCTCAAGCGGATCAGGATCAGGTCTCCACAGGCAATGTAACAATTACCAGTCCAGTGAGAATCACATGATGGTAATGTGTAAAAATTTTTAAGAAGAAAATAGACAAATGAAACACAAACAAAACAGACATGAAAAAATAACAAAGTCAGAAATTAATGAAATAGAAACAAAAAATACAAAGAATCAATTAACAAGAGCTGGTTCTTTGAAAAGATAAACAACTTTGACAGACCACTAGCCCACTTAACCAGAAGAAAGAGCACCTCCAAATCAACAAAATCAGAGCTAAAAGGGGAAACATCACAACAGATACCAAAAAGATCCAGAACATTAAAAGGGAATACTTTAAAAACCTATATGCTACTAAATTTGAAATCCTTAAGGAAATGGACAGGTATATAAAAGCATGAGAACCACAAAAATGAAACCAAGAAGAGATTAACAGCTTAAACAGACCCATAACACATAAGGAAATTGAAACAGTAATACAAAACTACCTGCCTAAAAAAAGCCCAAGACCAGCTAGATTTACAGCAGAATTTCTACAAGACATTTAAAGAAGATCTCCATACAATATTACTTAATTTATTCAAAAAGATAGAAATGGGGGAGAACTTCCAAATTCCTTTTTATGAAGCCAGCATCACTCTAATACCAAAGCCAGGTAAAGATACAACCAAAAAAGAAAACTATAGACCCATATCCTTAATGAACATAG
>NW_008360326.1:802858-807246 GCF_000622305.1 Nannospalax galili
CTTCTCTTCAACATGGTACTTGAAACTCTTGCAAGAGCAATAAGACAAGAGAAGGAAATTAAAGGAGTAATTATGGGGAAAGAAGAGATCAAATTATCCCTTTTTGCAGACAATATGATATTATATCTAAGAAACTCCAAAACTTCTACCTGAAAACTCCAAGAAATGATAAAGACATTCAGTAAAGTGTCAGGTTACAAAATTAATCTACAGAAGCCTTGCCTTTTTACATACCTATAACAAGCAATCAGAAAGAGTACATGGAAACACTACCTTTCACAATAGCCACAAAAAAACAAAATACCTCAGAATAAACCTGACCAAAGACATTAAAGACCTCTACAATGAAAATTTTAAATCTTCAAAGAAAGAGATTGAGGAAGACATCAGAAGATGGAAGGACCTCCCATGCTCATAGATTGGAAGAATTAATAATTTGAAAATGAGCATCCTATCAAAAGCCATTTATAGATTCAATTCAATGCCAATCAGAATCCCCATGATATTCTTCACAGAATTGGAAAAAACCATCCTATGATTCGTATGGAGCACAAAAGACCTCAGATAGCCAAAGCAACCCTGAGCACTAACAGCAATGCCGGGAAGATTACTATACCAGACTTTAAACTGTATTACAGATCTATAGTCATAAAAGCAACATGGTACTGTCACAAAAATAGACTGTAGATCAAAGGAACAAAACTGAAGACACAAATATGAGTCTATGCGATTTCAATCACCTGATATTTGACAAAGGGGCCAAGAACATTAATTGGAGGAAAGCCAGCATGTTCAGCAAATGGTGCTGGCAAAACTGGATCTCCACCTGTAGAAGAAGGAAACTAAACCCCTATCTTTCACCTTGCACAAAAGTCAACTCCAAATGGATCAAAGACCTCAATGTGAAGCCTGAAACTCTGAAACTGTTCAAAATAAAAATTGGCAATAACCTACAATATATAGGTGTAGGAAAGGATTTTAAAACTGGACATCAATTGCTCAGGAGACAAGGTCAAGAATCAACAAATGGGACCTCATTAAAAACCCACAGAGTGGGAAAATAATTTTCACCAGTGACACATCTGACAGAGGTTTAACATCCAGTATATAAAGAACTCAAAAGATAAAGAATCGAGAAATCAAATGACCCAATTAAAAGAGGGCCTAAAGATCTAAACAGAGAATTCAGAAACTTCTTTAAAAGAGTTCAACAGCATTAGTAATTAGGGAAATGAAAAATAAACCACCATAAGGTTTCACCTTATCCCAGTCAGACTGGCTAAGATCAAGAGAACAAGTGATACCAAATGTTTTGAGAGGATGTAGGGAAAGGGGAATGCTTATCCACTGCTTGTGTAATTGCAAACTTGTTCAACCCCTATGGAAAGCAGTGTGGAGAGTTCTTGAAAAACTACAAGTGAACCTACCATTTGACTCACTTATACCACTCCTTGGCATATACCCAAAGAACTCATCCTATTGTAGAGACACTTGTACATCCTTGTTTGTTGCTCTCTTTTCACAATAGCTAAGAGATGGAAGCTACCTAAGTGTCCCTCAACTGATAAGTGGATAAAGAAAATGTGGTTTATTTATACAATGGAGTTTTACTCAGCAGTTAAGAAAGATGAAATCATGAAATCTGCAGGTAAATGGATGGAACTAGAAATTCTTATACTAAGTGAAGTAACATAGACTGAGAAAAACAAAACAAAACAAAACGATGTATGTTCTCCATCATATGTGGATCCTAGCACCAAATCCTTATAAGTGAGTGTGTATCCAGACATAACTACAGGAACGAGGATAATGAAAAGGAACCAGGGACGTAAAGGAAAAGAAAGAATATGAAAGAGAAGAATAGTAGGAAACAGGCATTAATAAGGGAGATAGTGATAAAAATAGGGTATTTTAAGGGGAGGGTGAAGGGAGGGTGTACAAGGAACCTTGGGGATAAAGGGAAAGAAGGAGCTCAAGAGAGGTGGCACCATAGGAGAAGGGTATTATTAAGAGAGAAACAGGAAAAATGAGGGCACTTTAAATGAGGAAACCATGGTGGAAGGGATAGATAATGAGAGAGATGAATAATGCCTTGCTAGTTTAGAAAAAAAAAAAGAGGGAACCATATTAATAGAACAAGCTACTGACAAATTATACATACAACTAGCTCAAGGAATATAATATATATATCTAGGCAATGTTTATCTGAGAACATTTGGTCTTTGTCCAAACTTTATCTACATGGCACATGGTAATTTAAAATGCCAGACAGGTGGAACTAACCTTCTTGGATGTTTAACAGCCACACTTTGAGACTATACTAATTTGGTCAGAGGGACATAAAGGACAGTTTTTGCTTCTTGCCCTCCTAGGTTGACTAAGTTCCAGGGGACTATGAGCATCTCAAAATGTCCTATAACTGTGCTGTATAACTTGTCCTCTTGATCAAGGAGGCCATGGAGACTTCACCAAATGGAACTGAATCAGTGTCCAGTCTACAAAGTGGAGGGTCCACACAGAGGAAACATTTCCTCCATACTTCCAATGAAGCCATCCACGATCAAGCAGGACCTTTGACTTATCTTCACGTAGATGGAACTGGTAAAAGAAAAGAGCCAGGGACTCCTCCCAAGCCCATGTGATCCCTAGGGAACAGATCCTCAAATGGCCTTAAGAGTAAAAATAAATTGGTTTATCTGGGCCAACTGTATGGTCTTAAACACCCAAAAGGTAAGTATAGCCAAAGATTAAAGTGATCAGTATAATTCTTTTTTTTATTACTTTTTCCAAAAACATTATTGAGAATTTTATATATGTATATAAGGTTTTGATCAAATCCATGCCCACTCCCTCCCTTCCAACATTCCCCCAATGAAGAGGTAATCCTAAAATCTTTTCAGTATTAGATACAAGTTGCTAATTACTTTTGACATTTTTGGCCTTTGGAAGAGAGTATGTTGCTTACAGGCCCAAGGACATTTTGACTTTTAGCCAAGAAACTGGCTACATTTCTTTGGGGTCATTTTACCCTAACTGCCTAGGGAATTCCTTCCTACTATTCTTATCACACCATCCTCTGAGAGGTTACCCAAATTGCCAATAGGGAATAGGGACGCCGACTGCTATGACTTCTTCCATGCTGAGCAGGGACGAAGGGTGAGGCAATTGGAGTGCCCCTTCAGTGGGTCTATCTAAAAGACTCCCAAATTGCATAAATCTTGTCTCTAAGGGAAGAAGAAAGTCCTTGAATCATGAATGGGAGACGTGAAGGAGAAGGAAAGACAAGAGTAATTAGCATTAGATGTTCTAGACAGGGAACTAGAAAGAAGTCAGGACAGGGCAATTTTCAAATGTTCTTATGAGAGTCCATTGGAGTTTCTTGATAAGGGCTTCCAAAAGCATCCCTCTATTGGGTTCTTCCTAATTTTTATTTTGTCTACCAAGGCTGGACTAGTTGTCTGGGAAGAGTGGGTAGACACTCAGGTGAGGGTCCAGTGACCCTGCTTGGCACTCCTTTAATGAATAAGCACAACCATCAGCAAGCCCAATTGTGACTATGTTTAGGGATCAGGCTCAGCCAAAGTCATGATGATGGTACTTATTTCATGCAGAAGGGACTGCTGTACAGCATCTTCTTATTAAAAGGGCCTGAAATTTAAAAGAACATGGTGCTAGGAGTCACATATGAGGGAGAACATACGTTGTTTGTTTTTCTGAGTCCGTGTTACTTCACTTAGTATAACAGTTTCTAGATTCATCCATTTACCTACAAATTTCATTATTTCATCTTTCTTTACTGCTGAATAGAACCCCATTGTGTAAATATACCACATTTTGTTAACCACACATCAGTTGAGGGACACTTAAGTTGCCTCCATCTCTTAACTATTATGAAAAGAGCAGCAACAAACATGGTTGTAAAAGTGTCTCTACAATAGGATGAGTCCTTTGGGTATATGCCAAGGAATGGTACAGCTGGGTCATATGGTAGGTTCATTTTTAGTTTTTTTAAGAGTTCTCCACACTGCTTTCCACAGGTGTTGAACAAGTTTGCAATCCCACCAGCAGTGGATGAGTATTCCCCTTTCCCCTACATCCTCTCCAACACTTGGTGTCATTTGTTCTCTTGATCTTAGCCAGTCTGGGGTAAGATGAAATCTTAAAGTGGTTTTAATTTGCATTTCCATAATTATTAGTGATGTAGAACATCTTTTAAGATGCCTCATACCATCTTTACTTCTTTTGAGAACTCTCTGTTCAGGTCCTTAGCCTATCTTTTAATTGGGTTGCTTCCTTTCTTGATTCTCCACATCTCTGTCAGATGTGTCGCTGGTGAAGATTTTCTCCCATTCTGTGGGTTTTCTCTTCACTTCCTTGGTTGCTTCTTT
>NW_008360326.1:807336-824568 GCF_000622305.1 Nannospalax galili
TATTTTCTTCTAATAGTTTCAGGGTTTCCAGTTTCACACTGAGGTCTTTGATCCATTTGGAGTTGACTTTTGTGCAAGGCAAAAGATCAGGATCTAGTTTCAGTCTTCTACAGGCAGAGATTCAGTTTTGCCAGAACCATTTGTTGAAGATGCTGTCTTTCCTCCCTTGTGTGTTCTCGGCACCTTTGTCAAATATCAGGTGGCTGAAATTGCATGTACTCAGGTTTGGATCTTCAATGATGTTCCATTGATCTATGTGTCTGTTTTTGTGCCAGTATCATGTTGTTTTTATGACTATGGCTCTGTAGCATATGTTGAGATCTGGTATAGTAATTCGCCTCAGCGTTGCTTTTTGTGCTCAGGGTTGCTTTGGCTATCTGGGGTGTTTTGTGCCTCCATATGAATTTAAGGATGCATTTTTCTACTTCTGTGAAGTATGTCACAGGGATTTTGATTTTGATTGCATTGAATCTGTATATTGCTTTTGGATGGTCATTTTTAAGAGTAGGATGGTCACTTTAACAATATTAATTCTTCCAATCCATGAACAGGGGAGGTCCTTCCATATCCTGGTGTCTTCCTCAATCTCTTTCTTTAATGATTTTAAATTTTCATTGTAGAGATCTTTGGTGTCTTTGGTCAGATTTATTCCAAGATGTTTTAATTTTTTAGTAGCAATTGTGAATGGGAGCATTTCCCTGTATTCTTTTTCCAATTGCTTATTATTGGTAAATAGAAAGGCTACTGAATTTTGTAGATTGATTTTATAGCCTGCCACTATATTGAAAGTGTTGATCAGTTCTAGGAGTTTTCTGGTCGAACTTTTGGGATCTCTTAGGTATAGTATCATATCATCTGCAAAAAGTCATAGTTTGACCTCTTCTCAATTAGTACTCCTTTAATTTCCTTCTCCTCTCTTATTGCTCTAGCAAGATTTGCAAGCAGTATGGTGAAAAGGAGTAGAGATAGTGGACATCCTTGTCTTGTTCCTTAGTTTAATGGGAATGCTTCCAGTTTTTCTCCATTTAGAATGATATCGGCTATGGGTTTGTTGTATATAGCTTTAATTATGTTGAGGTATGTTCCCTCCAGTCCAGTTCCTCCTATTTCTTTGAATATAAATGCATGCTGAATTTTGTCAAAAGCTTTTTCTGCGTCTATTGAGATGACAATGTGGTTTTTGTCTTTGAGTCCATTTATATGATTAATGATGTTTATTGACTTGTGTATATTGAACCATCCCTGCATCTCTAGGATAAAGCCTAGTTTATCATGGTGAACGATCTTTTTGATGTGTGTCCGTATGTGGTTTGTAATTATTTTGTTGAGAATTTTTGCATCTATTTCATTAAGGATATGTGTCTATAGTTTTCTTTTTTGGTTGTGTCTTTACCCCGTTTGGGTATTAGAGTGATGTTGGCTTCATAGAAGAAATTTGGGAGTTCTCCCTCTGTTTCTATCATTTTGAATAACTTAAGTAGTATTGGTTGGAGGTCTTCTTTAAATGTCTGGGAGGTTTCTAATGTAAATCCATCTGGGCCTGGGCTTTTTTTAGTTGAGAGTCTTTGTATTACTGTTTCAATTTGCATATCTGTTATGGGTCTGTTTAAAATGTTGATTTCCTCTTGGTTTAACTTTGGATGTTCCCATGATTTCAGATATCCATCCATTTCTTTTAGACTTTCCAGATTTAGTAGTGTATATTTTGTGGGTTTTTTTTTTTTTTTCATCTTTTTGAGACAGAGTCTCCCTGTAGTCCCAGCTGACCTGAACTTACTATGTAAGACCAGGCTGGCCTTGAACTCACAAGGAACCGCCTGCCTCTCCCTCCCCAGTGCTGGGATTAAAGGCATGCCCCATCACTTAAAAATATTCCCTTATAATGGTTTGGATCTTTTGGGTGTCTATTGTGAAGTTCCCCTTTCATCTCTAATTTTGTTGATTTGGATTTGCTGTTTCTTTCTCTTGGTTAACTGGGCTAAGGGTCTCTCTATCTTGTTTAACTTTTCAAAGAAGCAGCTGGTAGTTTCATTGATTCTTTCTATTGTTTCTTTGTTTCTATTTCATTAATTTTTGCTTTGTTATTTCTTCTCTTCCGTGAGGTTTGGGTTGAATTTGTTCTTTCCTTTCCAGTGCCTTGAGTTGTAGTGTTAGGTCATTTATTTGGGCTCTTTCCAATTTTTTAACGCAGGCACTTAGAGCTATAAACTTCCCTCTTGGGACTGCTCTTAATGTGTCCCAGAGGTTGTCTTGTGTTGTATTGTCCTTTTCATTGAATTGCAGGAGTTCTTTTATTTCTTAATTTCTCCTTTGACCCACTCATTGTTTAGGAGTGTGTTGTTCAGTTGCCACAAGTTCATGTAGTGACTAGGGCTTTGTCCAGTGTTGATTTTGAACTTTATTGCTTTGTGCTCCTATGGAATGCATGGAATTATTTCAATATTTTTGCATTTGTTGAGGTTTGTTTTGTGGCCCAGTATGTGGTCAGTTTTTGAAAAAGTTCCATGAGGTGCTGAGTAGAAAGAGTATTCTTTGGTGTTTGAGTGGAATAATTGAAAGATGTCTGATAGTTCCATTTGATGTACAGTATCATTTAATTCAGATGTCTGTTTATTCCTTGTCCAGTTGACCTGTCTAATGGAAACAGTGGGGTTTTGAAGTCCCCTATTATTACTGAGTTGGGGTTAATCTGTGCCTTAAAGTCCTGTGGTGTTGTTTTTATGAATTTGGGTGCACCAGAATTTGGTGCATATATGTTAAGGATTGTAATATGTTTTTGGTTAACTCTTCCTTTGATCAGAATGAAGTCACCCTCCTTAGCTCTTCTGATTCATTTTACTTTGAAGTCTATTTTGTTAGGTATTAGAATTTCAACCCCTGCTTGTTTCTTAGTGCCATTTGTTTGGAATATTCTTTTCCATCCTTTTACCTTAAGGTAGTACCTGTCCTTGAAGGTGAGATGGGTTTCTTGCAGACAGCAAAGAGATAGATTTTGTTTCTTGATCCATTCACTTAGCCTGTGTCTTTTGACTGGGGAGTTCAGTCCATTGATATTTAAGGTTATTATTGAAAGGTGTGCATTGGTTGCCATTATTTTGATTGCTGTTTGAGTTCACTGTGTAATTTTGTGTTTCCTAGATTATAGCTTGTTTATTTTGTTTCCTGTAGGGTATAGTTGTTTCTCTCTCTGCTCTCTGTATTGCTTCAAGTATTCTTTGGAGGGCTGGTTTTGCAGACATGTATTCTTTCAGGCTATTAGTGTCATAGAAGATTTTTCTTTCCCCCTCAACTATAATAGATATTTTTGCTGGATGTAGTATTCTGGGCTGACATCTATTGCCATGTACAACTGGAAATACCTTGGTCCAGGCTCTTCTGGCTTTCATAGTTTGCACTGATAAGTCAGCTGTAATTCTGATGGGCTTTCCTTTGTATGTGAATTGTTTTTCTTTTGCTGCTTTCAGTATTGTCTCTTTGTTCTGTACGTTTTGTATGTTTGCTATAACATGTCCTGTGGAGTTTCTTTTCTGATCCTATTTGGTGTTCTATGTGCTTCCTGTATTTGTATGGGGATGTCTTTCTTTAATTTCAGGAAATTCTCTTCTACAATCCTGTTTAAGATATGGTCAACATGATTAACCTGAAATTCTTCTCCTTCCTATATTCCTATGATCCATAGATTTGGTATTTCATGGTGTCCCACATCTCTTGCATATGCCATTCCTGTTTTTTTTTTTTTTTAATTTTCCATACTCTGCTTGAGTGGTCCAATTCTTCAACTGTATCCTCCAGTGCTGATATTCTGTTTTCCATTTCATTCATTCTAGAGGTGAGGCTTTCCCCTGTTGTTTGCACTTCCTTCTTCATTTTGCCCAAGTGTCCTTCAATGTTTCTATGTCTTTTGTGAATTCATTCAGAAGTTTATCCCTATCTTCTTTTAGCTCTTTGATTTGTTTGTTTGTGTGTTCTTTAAATTCATTGAATTCCTTGATCATGTTTATGATTGTTCTTTTAAATTCAGTTTTCTGGGCTATCTCTAAGGGGTTCGCCTTGTAGAACTCTTCTACAAGATTGGTGGGGTTTGGTGGGGACGTAGTATTTTGGCTTTCCATTTTATTATTCTTTCATTGTGATTTTGGCATGGGAATTTCTTTTGTTGTTTATGATTGTGATATGAGAATTAAGTGGCAGTATGCTTCTGTTTGCATTATCTGGGTATCTAGTTCCTTTATTGGTTATGTAAAGCTGGTTGGTACAGGGTTCAGTTTCTCTCAGGTTTATTTGGAGAGAACTGATGGCTTCAGATCAGGTATTCAGGAGTGCCCACAGAAGCCCAATTCAGGTTCCAATCAGGTACACTCAGGCTTCCTTCAGCAGTGGAAGCAGGATCCAGGCTGTCTCAGGCAGTCCTTTGCATTGTCAGTCCTATCCAGATGGAGGTCAGAGGGGGGCCAGCATTCTCTGAGGGTCTGCTGAGATCCCAGCCTTAGCCTACCAAAGGCAGATCTGCCCTGGGGCCTTGGGAAGGACCTCACAAAATCCGAGATAGGGGGATGGTATGGAGCAATTAGGGGAAGCTCCCAACCATGTGGAGACAGAATGCGGGGGCTGTCAGGCTGTCCCTTGGGTTCTCAGTCTGGTAGTTGGAGGCCAGAAGGAGGCCAGAATCCGGCACCCTCTGGTGGTCTGCTATGCTCCCAGCGCTACCCTGATGGAGGTCCAAACCCACCCTCTCAGGCTGTCTGCTAGGATCTCAGCCTTAGCCTACCAAAGCCAGGTCTGCCCTGGGGCCTTGGGAGGGGCCTCAACAAATCCCAGGTAGGGGTTATGGTATGGCACAGTTAGGTGAAGTTCACCTCCATGTGGAAATAGGATGGGGGGCGGCTATTAGGCTGTCCCCTGGGCTCTCAGGCCCTCTGGTAGTTGGAGGCCAGAGTGAGTCCAGAGTCTAGTACACCATCAGCATAATTCTTTAAGAGTCCATGTGTATAGAAAGGCTACCTAACAAGAAACAATGCCGGACAGGAGATAGCTTCCTTTGAGATGTTGGCCTGGATGGCCCAAGATACTCCCAGACAGTAACCCAGCATAGAACTGGGAAAATGAACAGCAGACCCCAAACTTATCTAAAGAAATATTGGCAACTTATTGCTGCTAGATGAGGAAGAGCCAATCTAAAACAAGGAACTCTAGATAGGCTGACTAGACTCAGTGGATGGACAAGTACTGGGGAATGGCTGGGGGCACTAACAACACAGTGGACAGTAACAGGGATGACAGAGTATATGGGCTCCAGTAGTGTGGGAGGCTATGGGAGGGTGCCATTTGGGATGCGGGTATAGAGATGAATAAGATTATTAGGGATGTTGTGTATGAAATACACACACACACAAAAAAAAAACAACAAAAAATGAGTTATATTTGAGGAAGAAGTGTACAAATTTGCTTCATGTTAATTAGTAGAGGTGGAAAACATTATCGTTGAAATCTACCTGATGACTTCATATCCATGCTCAGGTGCCATGGCTCCGAATGTAACTGACTGTGACTAGTAATAATCAGATACACAGAGATTAGAGACGCATGTGCAAACATCTAAGTGTTAGTAGCATTGAAAATGAGTTTTTCTGTATGAAACAGTATGTTTTAAAATGAAATAAAGATCTTTTGTGAAGGTTAGAAAAAACTCATTCAATTTTGTTTTATAGGGTTTATACTGAGTCCAATATTGTATAACTGTATTAATTCAACTGTGTTTATAGCCAATTTTGAAAGAGATGCATCTTTGCTCTGGAAATTGTTATTGAATATGTTAATACTGTAATGAAATACTTCTTCTAATCATGTGGTTATTAAATACTTTTAAAAAAAGAAATAAATAACAGACTATTCACAGATGGTACTGATATCAGAATGTAAGCATCAGATGTAGGGATACAGCTCAGTGGTACAATGCATGCTTGACATGTACCATGTCTTGGCTTCCATTCCTAGCATCCTTACCAGAAGAAAATGAATGTAAACATGATAAGCTTGTGCTCCAGAGAGACTTCCAGAGGTGGGCGTGGCCTCTTCCTTCATACTCTCTTGTTACCTGATCTTGCTCTGGTATTTCATCACTGAACAGTAGGGAGGGAGAGGAGAGGCAAATTTTTGTCTAATTGTCTTAAAGACAGTAACTTCTTTCTTCCTATACTTGCATGCCTCCTATGTGGCCAGCACTCGATGCTGGCTGGAATGAGCCTAGCTCCGGGCAGTGCTACATTCTGAGAGGAGGTGTACTTTTAATAAGAAGCACTTTCTCAGGGGCTACTCAGCAAATGTCAAGCCTTTTAAACTGCTGCCTAGAAAAATCTGACACTGGCAACATTAACCTTTAGAAGCCATATTAGCATTTACTTGAAGGCTATGTTTTGCAGGGAATAACAGGCTACATCCAAAGTCTAATAATGTCTACTCCAACAACACAGATTTAATAAAAATGTAAAACGAGTTAATAAATTATCAGAAACCATAAGCTCCTACCTCATTACTCTGTAGCAAAGAACATATTCCCTCTGTAATCTACTGTTTTCAGTGATCTGTGTTCATTTCATCATCCCTGGAATCCTCTCAAATCCCTTACAGCATGAGCTCTTACAGCTTTCGCACAGGAATATCTTTCATCTGCCCAAATCCTCAGGTTCCCATGTGGCTCCAGTTCTCGTGGCATCACCAGGTGAAAGCTGATTTAAAAGCTGACCTTCCTATTGAGTGATTTGCCTGATCTGAAAAAAAAAAAAAAATAGAAAAATGGGAGGCTTTGAATGAGAAGCAGTTCAATCAAACTTCATCTGTGTCTACCAAGTCATTCTCCATCTTCCCTCCCTTGCTAGGTGCCATGAAACCTGTGAAAGCGGACAAGGCACTAAGCTCCATGCAGTGCTATGGCACACTCATGTTGTAAAGCAGTAAAATTATGAAACAATGTGATTAGAGCTCAAAGTGAGACATACAGTTGGCAGGTGTTCCTGTGTTCCTGAAAGAGAAAGAGATCAAAGAGGCTGAAGAGAGTCAAGCCCAGGGTGGCTTCAAGGCCTAGACTGTTGCCAGGAGACAACATATTTGGGTAATAGACAGCCATAGATAGAGACCTCAGAGCAGCCAAAGTTGAATGGGCACATTTAGGAGGGAGAGTGGAGTCCCACAGAGAAAATGATAGAAGACAGAGGTATGAAGACCCTAGACACAAACTGTTCTCTGCCTCACTGTTACTTTTATTTTTTATTTGGTGCATAATTATGTGAATAAGTTTTTATTCCTTGTACTGAAATTTACTATCATTTCCTATTCATTTATTCACTGATTTGTTGCTCAAGTAATTCTAGATGGACTGAATACAGAAAATGTAAGCAATAGCACAGAGACCAATAAATGAAATAAAAGGCTATAATTTAATAAAATAGAGGGAATAAAACACATGATCAAGACCAAGGAGAAAAATCAGACTGAAAAGTAGACAGTTTAAGATTTTAGCTCTTAAAGATTTTGATCTTCCTGGGAATTAAGAAAAAGACAGGCATTGTTATATTTCAGTTTTTATATGAGCTCAATCCAAGGATTCCTAACTGAGTCTGTGTGACTTTTACAAGTTAATTAACAACCTTTAGGGCATCCTTAAACATGCTGAGATTTTATTCCAGATGTCATCTCTAAGGAGCTTTAAGGAAAGTCTTCACACTGCCATTAGGTTCTTAAAGGAGTTTGTAATCTAAAATATTACAAGCCACTCAAAAAGTGGTATTTAGTTTACGCACCAATGTGATGAACTTGCATGATCAAAGGCCCAGAGTCTGAGAGCCAGATTTAACAACCAATATGTTTTATTTGGCCCATGAAGTGTTAACAAGAACAAGAACAACAACAACAACAATAACAACAACAACAACAACCCTGGATTAACTAACATTTAAAAGGATTTTTCTTAAGACTTGAAAAGTGGAAAAAAATCTATCAAAATAGGATTCTCCATGCATAGGATTCTTCATACGTGGTGATGACTGTTGACTAAATCTGAGAGAAATCTGCCTTTGGGATCAGGCACGTGGCCTCTCGGTTTATTCCATGCTTGTCCCTCCCAGTTCAGATCGAGCATCTCTAATCTGGAAATTCAAAATGTTCCCCAACCCTAAATTTTTTGAGCACTGACATGACAGCACAGGCAGGAAATTCCACATCTGGCTTCATATGATGGGCTGCAATCAAAATGCAGTTCACAATTTAAAAACTGTATAAAATGACCTTCAGGCTAGAGGTACATATGCAACAAGCGAATTTCTATGGTTAGACTTGGGTCCCATCCCCACGGTCATATGTATTTGCATGTCTCTAAAAATCTGAAAAATTTCATAATCTGGCATATATCTAGTTCAAATATTTTTTGGGGTAGTGAAAGGGCAGATGGGGTACTTTTTATATTTAAAAGGGCACATTTGTAGTACTTCATGTGCATATACTTCAAAGGTATCTGCATATACACATTGTAAATAGCTCAGCATGCACACACTGCTAACAGTTTGTTCTGAGGTAACCTTCTAACCCAAATGAAACATTGGGAGGGATGCAAAGCTTGGAGGCTTAAGTATGAGCAGCCCTGTGTACATAGAGATGATAATGAGGCAAAAGTGCAGGAGACACAGGAGATTTTTAAGAGAGGCACCAACATCATGAATCTCAGAGACAGGCTCATCATCTCCTCAGACGGACAAGACTCAACTATGGAATGACTGACTGTCTTTGTTCCCATTTTCTATAAAGTTTGCCAGCAGGAGATTAGATATAAGGCAGTATTTTAGATTTATGGTATTTTAAAATTATATACACGTGTTAGGGATTGTGCATATGAGTGCAGGTACCTGCAGAGGCTAGAGGAGGGCACTGGATTCCCTGGAGCTAGAGTTACAGGTGGTTGTGAGCCACCCAACATGGGTGCTGGGAACTGAACCTGGATCCTCTTAACTGCTGAGCTATCTCTCTAGCCCCCAAAGGCGGTTTTTAAAGGATGTTAATCTGTTGCATTCTCAGATCACCAGTTCTGAATAAAGCACAACTTAAAATATTCCATTCCTATGTCTGCTCTTCAGCTTTTGTCGTGACAGGCACCATGAGTTGTGATATTCTTGCTCCAGAAAGGGACACTCAATTTGTACTTCCAGTCCCTTGTTTACCTATTTTTCACGTGGCTCCTGTAGATATTTATACTGTGCTTGAGAGCCACAAATGAAGTAATCTGTACAGAACTGAGGACTGGATCTAAGTTTTGCTCCAGTTCCGAACATATTCATATAAAAATTGAGTAATGGGGCTGGAGAGATGGCTCTGTAATCAACAGCACTGACTGCTCTCACAGAGGGCTCAGGTTTGCTTCCCAGCGCCCATTTGGCAGCTTAACAGCCTTCCTTAACTCCAGTTCCAGGGGATCCCACACCTGCTTCTGTCCTCAGCAGGCACTGCATGCATGTGATGCACTTACACACATGCAGGCAAAACACTCATATACTTAAAATAAAAACAAATAATTTTTAAAATTGAGGTAGATATGATACATATATATATAAATATTTGATCATGTTTACTTTTTCTTCTCCACATGTTCATAATTATTTTATATTATGCATGTATTTGCATTTATTCCATAAATATTTCTTGAGCATATAGTATATGCAAGATTCTTTCCAGTTATATATGTATATATGAGTGTATATATTTCTACTAGCAAAATATTTCTAAATATTTGAAATTAAATATACTAATACTTAATAATGTTCTGTAAAAAGACCTGTGAATCTATTGTGCTTTCTACTTAAACATAATGACAACACTCTCTGCTACAATTAAGTTACTTATGCCTATTTATTAATCTTCTGTGCATAAGATAACTATGAAATAATTATGTTTCTTTCCTGCTTAGCTGGGGTTCAAAAATACTGGCTGACATAGTACATTCTCCAATTGGACACCTGTATTATTCTGGTATGTTACTGTTTGTTCTAGTTTGTTTCTCCATTGCTGTGACAAAACGCTCTGACCACTACCAATTTGGGAAGGAAAGGGTTTATTTGGCTTACATCTCCCAGGTCACAGTTCATCAGGGAGCCCAAGGTAGGCACCTGGAAGCAGGAGCTGGAACACAAGCCATGGAGGATCATTGCTTACTGACTTGCTCTCCTGGCCACTGCTCAGCTTGCTTTCTTATGCAACACAAGCCCACCTGCCCAGGGAGTTTACCACCCACAGTGGGCTGGGTCCTCCCATATCACTCAATAATCAAGAAGACGCCCCATAGACGTGGCCACTGGCCAGTTCTATGGAGACGATTCCCCAATTGAGGCTCCCTCAACCCAGGTATGTCAAGTTGACACTAAAGCTATCCAGCACACTCTTCTACCTGGGCTTCATCTCCTTGATCTCCTAAGTGTAGCCAGACCCTGTTACTCTGCTACTTAAAACCTTCCCATGGCTACCTCTCCCTTTACAAGTGAAAACCAAACCTTTTGTTTTTCATGAGCTTTATGATGTATCCCTACCTCTGTGAACAAGTTCATTTTCATTACTGTCTCCTCTGCTCACTAAATACCAACTATACTGGTTTCTTTCAGACATACTAAGAAAACTAAGTTTGTTCCAAAGCTTTAGAGCAGCAACATGCTTCCCTTAGTTCTTTATTTGGCTAGCTATCTCCTTTTCTTCAGATCATAAACAAATTTCCTTTCCTTAGCAAGGGACTTTCTGGCTGTCTAATGTAAATTAATTGCTCTCTCCCTTGCTATGACAATCAGTCTTCCTTATTACCCCACTTCTTGATGACTGCTCCATATATTTATTTAGTGTCTTCCTCCTTGGGTGTATCCTGTATGAAGGCAGTGAATCCTATCTCTAACTCACCTGAATGCCAAGCCCAGGCACTTATTCACCGAGATGGGTACTGGGGTACCTGGCAAAACAAAACCATATATATATATATATATATATATATATGGGTCTTTTTGAAACAGGGTCTCCCTGTGGCCCCAGCTGGTCTCGAACTCACTGTGTAGACAAGGCTGGCCTTGAACTCACAGAGATACACCTGCTTCTGCCTCCCAAGTGCTAGGACTATAGGCGTGTGCTACCATGTCCAGCCAAAAATATTTTTGAATGACTGAATCAATCACTGAATAAACACATGAAAATATTATTTATCAATCCAAATATACTAACTCATAGTCAGGTGGTGCCCATGACTGAAATCCCAGCAGAAAGATCAGAAATTCAAAGTCATCTTCAGCTATATAGGTTAGTCTCAGCTATATTTAGACTAATGCTGCCCATAAATAAATGAATACACAAATAAATAAACTTACTCATAACATGCTGTTTCATTATTGGATAGTCAGACATACACAGTGGAGAACATACATAGTCCCATGAGGTAAATGAGTTGCGTTGAAGACTGATTGGTTTTATTTAAGCCCATCACTGTGACTCAGAGGGTTTTACCTGAGACCTAGCCATACCAAAGCATCAGTACTCTTATCTAGCACATATCATTTCAGTAGAAAATAAAGACTGTGATGTGTACCTTAGCAGTGCAGTCTCGATAATGCTTGAGGACCTGGGTTTGATCCCCAACATATCTAAAAAATAAATAAGTGCAATAAAAAAATAATAAAAGAAATGAGCAGATCCTTTTATTATTTTTTTCCTAATGTAATTCACTGCCTACTTTAAAAAACATTTTCTGGCTTTAGGGAAAAGCAGATTCAAAAGGACTACTAATAGGAATACTTAAACTGCTTGGAAAAGTTGAACTTCCAATGTAGGTAGGCAGTGATTATTTTTAATGAAGCAAATTCATAATATTTGATGAAAGGAAAACCATAGCGCCTTAGTGATAGGCAGAAAATAAGAAATTCATGCTAATGTTTGAACCACACATATTTGATAAAGCAGAAAAATGTATTTTTAAAAGATAAGGCTCTAGGGATCTGTGTAATTTAACTAGAAGAAATAATATATAAAATCTTTTTCTCTGGAGGAGCTAATCAATTCTTACTGAGAATGAAGAAATGACTTATTTTAATAAATAATCAAAGCTTGGTTCATGGGTCTGACAGAAAAAATATTTCAAGTTATATGGGAAAATAAAATGCTCTCTGGTGCAAATGTAAGGGAGGCTCAGAGGATTCCCACCGAGACGAAGAAAATTCAACAAGATTGCAAAAATATCATTGTGAGACACATGTATTGTTTTAAAGAAAAAATGCTTTCTTGCATTATGAAACTAGTCCGAACCTGTCCCTACATCTACATGGAATTACAGCTTCTGCTGAATACAGAACAGAATAAGCAAGTCTGAGAGATCTGGGCGTTCTGAATAAGAAATCTCCAGATTTGCCTTGAATGCCAATGGATGTTAAATTCATAAAACTTACCAATAATAGTACTAGCATTTGTGTAATGCTTCATACTTACGGACACTTTCAAATACATTATCTCATTTGGTTTTCAAAATAACCCTTGGGAAAATCAGAACACATTCAGCAGTATTTTGCTGACACAGAGGTTAAGGTGGGCTCAAAGTCACTTAGTACTGAGCTGAAATATGTAAAATCCTCTCCCTGTAGTTTAACTCTGCTTTATGTGGGAACAAAGTCTCTCCGCAGAGAGCCTCTGTTAACCTTCCAATGCCTTGAGAGGCTCAGCGCATTCGCTTACATTTCCACTAAGATACAAACGAGAGATTTTAGAAACCCTCTCTTGGGGGAAGACTTTGGGAAGAAAAACCCACAGCTCTTGAAAAGGGATGCCCTTCGCAGGAGGAGAGCCCTTTAAGGAAGTGGGATCTTACACACAAGTCACCAGGAGTCCACTCTGTCCTCACTATAACAGTAAATATCATGCATGAGGAAGTTTATTGATGTCCTTGAAAATTTTAATTTGTGATTTTTCTGAAATAATGAATCAGGACAAAGTTTAATGTTGCTGATGAAATCTAAACTAAGATGTGGAGTAAGGAGTTAGCTAGCTAAGGGGGAGGGAAGGTACACATTTCTACTAGAATGTGAGGCATAATGAGGATCAGAGGCAAGAGATGGTATAGACCATTACATTGCTATGTGTTCTAGTTTGTTTCTCCATTGCTGTTACAAAATACTCTGACCAATACCAACTTGGGGAGGAAGGGGTTTATTTGGCTTCTGTCTCCTGGGTCACAATTCATTAGGGAGCCCAAGGTAGGAACTCAGATCAGGACCTGGAGGCAGGAGCTGAAGCATACTGCTTACTGGCTTGCTCTCCTGGCCTATGCTCAGCCCGCTTTCTTATACAATACAGAACAACCTGCCCAGGGGTCACATCACCCACAGTGATCTGGGCCCTCCCATATCACTCAAAAATCAAGAAAATACCCCACAGACATGGCCACAGGCCAGTCCAATAGAGGCAATTCCCCAATTGAGGCTCCCTTTCCCCAGCTGTGTCAAGTTGACACTAAAGCTATCCAGCACACTATGTGCCCGAATAATCTACTGAGACATTAATTTGTATTTTGCTTGTGTCTACAGATGGATCAGAAACACAAGAGCTTTTAAATTTTTCTCCTCTGTACTTCTCTCTGATCTATCAGAGTTTCAGGGTGAATGGAGACGTGGGGCTTGCTATGCAGAGTTAAGAAAATACTGTTTTGTAAAAGAAGATAAAGCAAGAAAGGGGATGGAAGTGAAAGAAAACGAATGGGGCTCCCAGGCCTGGAGGGGATGGCTGTTAGGAATTCTGCAAGCAGTTCTGCTCCTCCAGGCATCCAGGGAGGTGTCGGAAGCTTCAGGGAGAAAATCCCCACACAACTATCAAAGCTATCAAGGCCCCCACAGAGATCTCAGTACACAAGTGTGTTGTCAGTGTAGAGGAGGCCAAACCTTACCTCTACTTATTATAAATTTTCAGCAGAGACCCTTGTTAAATGAAAATCACGGGAAGCCATTGTTTTGGACTAAGTGACTGCACTAGTCCCCACTGATTAGACTAAAACAGAAGTAGAGTCATTTGTGCTAAAATATCACATCACTGAGGACCCCCCCCCTCCTTTGCCATGGGCCTGCACGGTCTGCTGTCTTCCATCCTTTTTTCCTGTCTTTATCCTTCCTCTTCCACTGCCTTTCTTCCTCACTTTACTCGGGATGATTTCTGATACCTTTCAATCCAACACATACAAATGCTCTGTGTCCTTCTCCTCCCCTACTCCCCCATACTAAAGCCTGCCACGTTTCTGACCTCCCATGCTCGCTTTAAACCTGCATGACCCAAGGCTTTTTTTTTTTTCCTTCCTGCTATTCACCCCCTCCAGGCAGCTGCCAAGATTGCCAGCTCCCCTGCCCTGGGGATTTTTTTTAACATTCTAATGAAATGATGTTTCCAGCTGGGCCCATTCACTGAGGTCAGATCACTTATTATCTGACCTTCTGAGGAATGAGAAGAGAGATAATTGACAAATTTCTCAGATCAGTTTCAGTTGGCATGATCATAAAGTTTTCATGGGCTTTCTCAAAAGATGCGAGAAGCCTTGCAGGGTCGCTTACCCAGTGTCTTAGAATTCTGGCTTGTAGAGATGAACTTCAGTAAAGATCAACACAGTTTTACAGAAAGTAGTGTTATAGTATTTTTTTTTTTTTCAAATTGAAACATTCCATCTTGGAGGGAAACTTGCTAAGACTCAGAAGTTCTAAATGGTGGCTCCTCAAGATTCAGAAAGTCTAAACAATTCAGAAGTTTTAGGAAGTCCTGGAAACATACCAGATTTGCAAGGCCCCCTCCTCCCTAAGATAATATAAGGGCAAGGAAGGTTTAGAAGAGACTCTCCAGCCTGTGGAGCTGCCTGCTTCTTACAGAGATCTCCAGGGTGAGTCATCACCCAGGCTGGGGCGGACTTCAGTGGTGCAATTGCCTTTCAGTCATTCCTGGTCCTTTGACTAACTCCTCACCGCACTCCTATAAGTAAACCCAGTAAGCTCATTGGCTCCCCAAGCTGGACTTTGGTGGAATGGTTAGTTCATCTGTTGCCAGTTTCCTGTTTGGACTGAGTACTTGTTTGTTCACATCTCCCTAGCAATAGTAACACAACAGAAGGTTTTCAGCTTCCAATAGGAGCAGATTGTGGGAAGTTGAATTAGTATAGGAAGAAATGAATGGAAGAAGGTTTTCTCGCAGATTCCTGTGCTGCCTTCTGCTAAGGAGAATTTATTGCTTACTTTAAGGCAGGAAAAAAAGAGTATAGAGAAATTTTCCTGCGTTTGCTATTTCTTAATCAGCTTTAGCTCAAAATATTATCTAAAGAAAAATATAAGGATAACATACTGTAATAGCCTTTACCAGAAAGCCTCCTTCCAAAGAAAAAATTCACGTTTGGACCCCTGTGTGGATCAGAGACAAGACCTGATGAATCTAAGAAAGACAGAGAGGGATTGTCAGAAGATATGGTCTTAGTTTTCTTAAAAGTTAGAAATTGTTAGAAATACTTCTGAGTTTAACTCTGAGCTTTTAAAATTCTGAGGTCTGACTGTGGCCTTAGAATGGGACCATCTCATAATTACTGCTGTCCTCAGCATTTGGGAGATTTCTGGATCTTTTTTTTTCATATTCACTCATTTGGAATTAGAAATATTCATTCTAATAATGAGTCTATAATTTTGGTTTTTTATCATTGTATGATCACAGGTGGTACAGACACATGTAAAGATTGATCATATGAAAGTATAACCCACTGAGGTCAAGATGTGCTACTTAAAACATGGTACCTTAGTATTTTAAAAAACAGCAGGAACAGAAAGATCACTTTCATTCCCTTCTTGCCTTTCCCCATGGATGGAGGATATAAAACTCTTATTTAGGAAATACCCTACCAGGGGCTGGAGGGATGGCTCGGAGCACTTACTGTTGCTCTTCCATGAGAGTTCATGTCTCAGCAACCACATTGGGTGGCCCTAACTACCTGTAACTGCAGCTCCTGGAGGAGCCAACATTTCTAGCCCTCACAGGCACCTGTACTCAGGTGCATATTATTAAGTTTCAGATAGCCCCACCCCCTCACCAACAGGGTCCCAAGGACTTCTCATGCTCCTGAGAAAAGGGAATAGAGCTGATAAGTGCCCTGGTCTTTGAAGTCAAGAGAAGCAGACTTTTCTCCACTGTTTGGCCAACACAGCAGGCTTCCTCTTTGATCTCTAAAGAGAACAGGTTTCAACAGTCCTGTTCTCCCACTTCCCCCCACCCAACTTAAAAAAAAAAATCTTCCTACCTTCTGCAGGAAGCAGAAGCCTCCCTTTTTTTAAAAGACCCCAGCTGTGACCCAGGCAGACATTTTCCCTGCCTGGAAGGGAATCTATCCCATGTGTTCCTTTGCTAATAAACTCTGCTTTCTCCTGATCAACCCTATTCGTCATACTGCTACTTTTTTATCTATCATATATAACCACACACAAACATGTATATATACACATAATTTAAAATGAACATAAAATCTTTGTTAGGGTCCGTGACTCGATGGGTCCCCTCCAGATAACAAATACACGCTATCATATAACCACACACAAACATGTATATATACACATAATTTAAAATGAACATAAAATCTTTGTTAGGGTCCGTGACTCGATGGGTCCCCTCCAGATAACAAATACACGGGATTGGAGATGTAAAAATCAAGCAGAGTCTTTACTTTCCAGCCGGCTGGGGTCGACCGGTTTCCCAAGACATGCAAGTCTGGTCAGAACGATCGACCCCCATTCAGTTTCAGATACAGATTATATAGGCCCACATAGTCATTACACAAAAAGCATTCCTCAGCAGACACTTTGATCAAACATCTTCTAAAAGCTATAGTTTCGGTTAAACATCTTTTCCAGGAAGGCTAGATCTGGTGTAAGCCTGGTGCAACTTCCTTCTCTTTGTTCCTTATCGGTTATCTGGTATGTGCAAACAGGCCTACAGGACACATTGTAAATCAACTGAGTCTGGGGTCCAGGGTCCAGGAAGGAGGTTTACAGCACTTCAATTCTTAGCATTTCAACTAGGTTAATCATCCATGTGTGGTAGATACAAATCAGGCAGAACAGGCAAGCTTAGCAAGTAAATCTAAATCAACATTTTAAACAGAGTTTTCTATCAAAATGCAGAGTTCTTACAGCATTCATCAAGGTATTTCATTTTTTTTCCCAACAT
>NW_008360326.1:831490-879567 GCF_000622305.1 Nannospalax galili
TCTGGTATGTGTAAACAGGCCTACAGGACACATCAACTGAGTCTGGGGTCCAGGGTCCAGGGTCCAGGAAGGAGGTTTACAGCACTTCAATTCTTAGCATTTCAACTAGGTTAATCATCCATGTGTGGTAGATACAATCAGGCAGAACAGGCAAGCTTAGCAAGTAAATCTAAATCAACATTTTAAACAGAGTTTTCTATCAAAATGCAGAGTTCTTAGAGCATTCATCAAGGTATTTCATTTTTTTTCCCAACAATCTTAAAAAAAACTAAAGAAATACTCTACCAATAGCTAGAATTAAGAAAAAATCCTTATCTTTGAAGACTCAGGGAAACAAAAGAATCTGAACAAAGAAGCCTAACTAAGTTCCTCTCATTTTAATAATACTAGGTCAGACCCCCTTGACCTTCAATCATTTGAGTCATGAAAAAAAACTAAAGAAATACTCTACCAATAGCTAGAATTAAGAAAAAATCCTTATCTTTGAAGACTCAGGGAAACAAAAGAATCTGAACAAAGAAGCCTAACTAAGTTCCTCTCATTTTAATAATACTAGGTCAGACCCCCTTGACCTTCAATCATTTGAGTCATGAGTGTGTATTCTTCCTTAAATTTAAGCATAAAAAAGTTCTTAAATTTACTTGTTGCGGTCTTAATTTCCTTATGAAGTGTTCCATGTTACATAATATTTAAACAAGTTTGTATTTTTCTCTTATTCATCTACCTTTTCTTTCAGGAGCCTCGGTCCTGAACTTAGGAATGGGTAGGAGAATCTTTCATTTCCTACAGACCTTTAGCACTTAAAGGTTTAAAAAAGTAACACTTGCTGGGCGTGGTGGCGCACATCTTTAATCCTAGTACTTGGGAGGCAGAGGCAGGCAGATCTCTGTGAGTTCGATGCCAGTCTGGTCTACAAAGTGAGTTCCAGGCCAGCTGGGGCTACAGGGAAACCCTGTCTCAAAAAGCCAAAAAAGAAAAGAAAAAGAAAAAAAGTAACACTCATACACACAGCACAAGCTCATTTCTAAGTTTAGCTATACTAAGTCACATGGTCAATTCTATAGATAGATGGCATTTTGATCTCAAGTATGACTACTTGTAAGACAAATGCTATTACTGGAGAGAAAAAAAGCTATTATTTGTACCAAAGTTAAGCATAGACCCAACACAAGTTTTTGCCAGATAAAGAATGGATGAAATGATTATATGGACTTATTTTACTCTCTATTTTGGAGAAGTTTTTAGTTACTTTTATGTATAGGATTTGGGGGGAGTAGGGTTTATCTTTCTTGGATTTGTAATGACCAATTAGTGCTTACTGATAACTGACTTCTGGAATTATTGTCAGTTAGTGGTACCATCCTGAATCCAGCCTTTATTTCCAGGGTATCTTGGGGGCCTCCTATTGATTGTAAGAAGCCCAAACACTCTGAAATTGGACAATAAATACTATTGTTCCATTGAATCTACTATCCAATTATTTTACAGCAAAATCCATTACAAAAGCATTCAGTAAATTAATATGGCTTGGCTGCCAGGATAGTCCGATGTTATTGTATTTTCTCCCCCAGGGAACCCAGGGAATCTATTCATCTGTCATTCACATTATTCTCAGTATTTATTGCCAATGACATACCTAGAGTTCATCATAAGAGTTTTACCTTTTATTCACAGAGGCCTTTCCCCATCTTTTGAGAAATCTAGTGTTGTCCTCAATCCCAGAAATACTCATATATGCACTGAATCTCAGTGTATACTGCCAAAATGATGCCCCAAATATCCTTGGTCACTGTACCTGGTTTCAGGCTTCAGTGCTCCTTCATTGCTTCATCCACTGATAAATGGCTGGTCATTATTTGGCCTGACTTACCAGCAGCAATTGAGACAGTGTCCTCCGTTTTGTTATTTTATATTATCTGTACCACCCATTGGCCTCCTAAACAATTTCATGTGTTTTCTTCTCATCAGTCACCTTCATCTGTTTCTCCCCTTCTTTTCAGCTTTTGTCCACAGAGGTCTCCAGGGCCCATGACTTGATCATCCTCTTTAAAACATTTTTATTTTATTTATTATCTTCATGTGTATGAGTGCTATGCCCGCATATTTGTATATGCATCCATGTTGTGCAATACCCACGGAGGTCAGAAGACTGCATCGGATCCCCTGGAACAGGAGCTACGGACTGTTGTTAGTTGCCTTGTGGGTGCTGGGTTTCAAACCTAGGTCCCCTACAAGAGCAGCCAGTACTCTTAACCAATGATCCATCTCTTCAGCCCGTTGAACCTCCTCTTTATTGCTACATTTGGTTATTCCCTTGGAGATCTCATTCAATATCGTTGTTTGAAAAATCATCCATTTACCAGTGACTCCCAAATTTGTATCACTTGTGTGGGTTTTCCTTCTGAATTCTAGACTCATGTTTTACACTATCCACTTGAAAGTTCCTTTTGAATATTTATTAGGTATCTCAAACTTAAGACAACTAGAATTGACCTCCATGTGTTTCAGAAAAAAAAAAAAATCTATGCTTCCTAAGGTCTTTTCCATCTTGAAAGAAACTTGAGTATTTCACTTAATCCAGGCAAAACTATTTTCAGACACTCTAGACCCCTTTTTCTCTTATCACACGCATATCTAACTTCTCACATCTAACTTCCAAATCAGCCAGAGTCCAGCTGCTCTTGGCTATATCCAGCTATTTTATGCATTAGGAGACAACTTGGGGGTCGGGGGACAGAGAGATGGCTTAGTGGTTAGATGGCAAGAGCACTGGCTACCCTTGAAATGGACCCAGGTTCAGTTCCCAGCACCTATATGGCAGCTAACAACTGTCTGTAAGTCCAGATCCAGGGAGGCCCTCTTCTGGTCTCTGTGGGAATTCACAACATGATACACACACACACACACACACACACACACACACACACACACGCAGCAAATACACTCACTTACACAAAGTAAAAATAAATAAATAAATGAAAATAACTTAAAGATTACTTGACACATTATAATTTTAGATAATTCATTCAAGCAAAGATGTGAATCATGAATTAGGCAGCTCCAAACTTCCAGAGGGTCAGGAGTCCACCAAAAAGATAAGAAGGAAGACTTTTATAAGGTGAATAAGGAGACAAGGTAAAGAAAATATTTGATTAGATAATTTGGCCTAGTTAGATATTAGATAGAAGTTTTAAAAAGTGCTATTTATTATTTTTTATGTGTATGCATGTGTTGCCTGCATATAGGTACGTGCACCCATGTTAGGCAATGCCTGTGGAGGTCAGAAGAGGCTGTTGGATCCCCTGGGACTGGAGTTTTGGACAGTTGTTAGCTGCCATGTGGGTGCTGGGATTTGAACCCAGGTCTTTTGCAAGATCAACCAGTGTTCTTAACCACTGAGCCATCTCTCCAGCCCCTAGCTAGAAGTTTTTGATTGGATAGGCTTACTAGTGATTGACACTTCCTAATTGGTGAAGAACATTTACAATGAGTTGTTTCAATTTGCTTGCACAAGAACCCAGGATTGCTCAGCTTCCTGAGCCTGTTTGTATCCCAATGAACTATCCTAATAAGTGCTCCCACCTTGATTGAGCTATCATCTCCTGTATGAATTATTGCAATAACTTTGCAACTTCCCTCCTACTTCTAGCTTTATCTATTGTCTTGGCTTAGGTTCCTCTAATAGCAGATCTTTAGCAAGGACTTAGGGGTCATTTATTGAAGAAGCAACTCAGAAAACATTGTAGAGTAGTATAGACGGCTGGGTAAGAAGAGCTGATTAAAGATTTAGTGTTAGTGAGTTGGTTATTATTAAGGATAGCTGAGGCTCGATCTTGGTTGGGACCCTTTCAGAGACAGAGAGAAATCTATCTATGAATTATACTGTGCAAAGAACAAGAAATCTAAGATAATGAACCTAAATGATTGGATATTTCCCAAATCAAAGGATGCTAAAGCACTGATCCTTTTTTCTTTAATGGTAAAAGTTATATGGCATAATAATTTTCTCTTTATGGAGGAGAGATGTCTTAGAAGGCCTAAAATTTTTGACTACACCAATGTCCTTGCCATACCCTGAGTTTCTCTAGGGTTTGTGCTCTCTCCAATTATATGACTAACAAGACATTTGGCACTTCATGCTTATCAGTTTGACTGACTTAATGTTATGTTCTTGGTGGACCAGGATGATCTTCTGTGGCCAGCTTCTCAAACTGGGGTTACTATCTCATATGGGTTCACAGAACTGAACGTGAAGATCATAGAAACATTTGACAATAGTAAAAGTGTCTGAATGTACAATGACCAGAAATTAATTCAAAAGCAAATGCATAAGGAATCTGAGGTGTTTCTGGAACCATTCACTTATATTGCATCACGACACTTCACTGCAGCCTAGGATTTGTAACCAACATTGTTTGAGATCATTTAACAGTGTCTCAGCTTGCTTATAATGTAAACAAACCTACAAGGTCTTGAACTCCTCTTGTAATCTAAAGTATATTGCTTTAATCCCTCATAACCCTTCTTTGCCTTTGACCCAAAACAATGCATGAAAGTCTGTATGTTTTACACACCAAGCACTGCAAACAATGCTTATCTCATTGAAAGCAATGGGGCCATTATCCCATCTGTGTTGCAGACAATAGATGGGGTTAAATCGATGACAATCTGGTTTTGGTTGTGTGTATCAGTTGAGGTCAGAAGGGACAAAATCCTTGGATAAGGGTCCACTTTTACTTCCCCATTTAATTCTGGGTATGTTGTTCAATAAAAGAGAAAGGGAGACCTTTGTTCAGACTGTGGTTCTAAGAATAATCTGAAGAACAAGTGCTCAGGGAAGATCAGGCTCTCTCTTGACTAAAATGGATGCCAAGAGTCAAGCTGTCTTTATTCAAGCATCACCATAACATGGCATCTCATAGTATCACCACTGTTCTGAGTACACTATGCATGCATGCCATGAAATACCCTAGCTCACATTTGAGATTATGTTACACTATTAATTGCAACATTTTTGCTATACATACAAAATTTTCATCTTGTATAGAAACATAATTGTGTTTAATTATGGAAAATGAAGGCTTAATATTTTCCTACTATCAATCCTCATGTATAGGTAAAAATCAGTATATCTTTGGATTATGTGTGTAAAAATGTTTGGTTTTAAAAAATATCTCAGTTGCTGACTTGAACTTCATAAAATAGCAGTCAATGAACTTTGATTTGATATTAGGACAGAATTTCCAACAATTTCTGAAATGGCCCTACACGTACACCTACCATTAGGTACTACATATTTATGCAAAGCAGCATTCTCAATATTGAAACCATAAAATAAACATATTGATCAACTAAAAAATGTTGGTGATGCTCTGTGTCCTACAGCTTAAAATATTCAGCCAGGATTTAACTTTTTATGCAAAAATAAAGAAGTGCAATAGTCTCATTACTGTCTAAATTTGCTTTCATTTTAAATAAATACATTATATAAAGCAAAGAATTGTTTAAAATTTTTCTTTATGATTTATAATCAGTAAATGTTTGGTTTACCTATTTTATATACTCATATACTTGGAGTCACATAAAAATTGTTTTTTTCTGGTAAAGAGGGAGAAACAAGTGAGAAAAATTTGAGAAGCCCTGTGTTCTTTGGAATGCCGCTTTAAACTCCACTGCAAGAAAAAGCAGGAGTTAAAGTAGACCTGGGGCAGGACTCCAAACTTACACTGCTCTGACTCCATGTGGATTCTAAGTGTTTTTGTTTTGTTTTTTGTGTTTCTAGTGTTTCATTTCTTTATTTTATGTGTATGAGTGTATTGCCTGCATTTAGGTGGATGCACTTGTATTGTGCAGTGCCTGTGGAGGTCAGAAGAGGGCGTCGGAGTTCCTGGAACTGGAGTTACAGATGGTTTTTAGTTGTCATATGGGTGCTGGGAATTGAACCCAGGTCCTCTGCAACAGCAGTCAGTGCTCTTAATTGCTGAACCATCTCTCCAGTCCCTCTATTTTTTTTTAATCTTCTGATAACAAAAAATATTTTCCACTCCAATAAAAGTTATGTTTATTTTTTTCCTAGTAGCATCATACGTGTGACATAGCAGCTGAGATTAGGGCTACACTTGATCAAATTTATGATAGTCTTGTATTATTTGCTATGATCAACCTGATTCTTACAGGGGCTGTAACAGTGAATTAAGTGAGAGTATGATAGAGTACATCTCTCTTTTATTATTTTGACTTAAGGGTGACACAAATTTCTGCTACTCTAGCTGAGATTTTTATTTCAATTTATCATCTTGTTTTCAGGGACTTCCATGTTACCTCTCCTACCACTGTGACTGTTATTTAATAGGTCAAGGTACCAAGTATGAAGCTTCTGGTAGTCAATGTGAATATCCAATTTTCCATTTATAATTAGGGAAATTATTACCTCAGATTTCTTAGACCCATTATGAAGTAGAATTGGGATAGGACTCCATATTATACTTGGGCTTTATGTATCTTCACTCTAACAAGAGCCATAAAATCATAACATCAAAATCATCTTTGATCCCAGCAATCCTTGAAAAAAATCTAGTTTTAGCCTTTCTCAGTATGCATTAAATATAATAAAAGGTTTGAGGTTCTTTGGATAAAGGATTGGTGAAATATTTATTTTATATATTCAATATGGTGGTGCATGGTCCTTTTTGAAGGAACTTGGCTATTTCATCAATCAATGAACCCTAGATTTGAGAACTAGCTCAAATCTGCACACCATCATGATTTTCTATTGTAGTGGTTGACATTAGCTATTTTATTTCTAGTTTTTTATTGTTTTTCTCATAAATATCAAGAAATAATCTTTATTGGTGACTTATTTATCAAACTCCTAGGAATACTCTATTCAAGCAGCCAACGCCACCTTTTTCTGTAGGCCAAGTTTCCTTGGTTACTGTATACCCTGTGTCTGGCATAATAATTATGTCAATTTTGTGTCTAATATTCAAGGGGTAACACCTGGGTTCTGTTATTCTAGAACTATATCATTTCAATTACTATTAAGGCTCTCAGTTTCATTGATGTCTCTTCTACTGTCAATCCTGGTCAAGAAATGACATTTTCACCATAAGTTTTGCATTGATACCATCACTCCCTCACTGGAATATTCTGTGTAGTTTTAGCAGAGAATATCTTTCTAGACTTTTCCAAGTAACAGACTTGGCTGGAAGGTTTTCTGCTTTAATGTAATAAGCCCATCCCTCTGGGCCCTAAGACTCTTTCCTCAGGACGCTACCAAGGTAGTGCTGGCCTCTCCATTACAGACTATCCTTATTTTCATAATTCAAGGAGCCATGACAGTAGCATATGAGGATTGTCTCCAGGCACCCTTATCAAATATAACACCCTTATGTTCTATTGAGTCAAAGCAGGGTTTACTATAAATAAATTATTCATTACCAAACTTATATTTTTCCCCAGTACACACACACACACACACACACACACACACACACACACACACTATTAATGGAGGCAATGTTGGAGTCATTCGGTATATAGATTGAAGTGCCAGTCTCTTCCAGAAGTATCTTCTTAGATGGATCAAAAATAATTTGTTTGAATCTAGGAATCCTTTAGCCTAATCAACTTGGCATATAAGATTATCCATCACATAAGATAAATGTCTGGCAGATAAATTTGTTGCTCTGAGCCTGCCTCTCTCTCTCTCTCTCTCCCTCAACTTGTATGAAGACAATATTGAGAAAGGTAAGATAAAAGTAAATTTGCCATGAGAGAGTAGAGGAATGCACCCCTTAAAGCCACTTAGCCAGTGACTTTACTTTTTTAATATTTTATTTTTATGTGTATGCATGTACTGCTTGCATGTATGTAAGTGCATGCACGTTGTTAATAGAAGAGGCCATCAGATCCCCTGGAACTGGAGTTTCAGATGGTTGTAGGTGCTGGAATTTGAACCCGGGTCTTCTGCAAGAACAGCTGGTGTTCTTAACTGCTGAGCCATCTCTCTGGCCCCAGCCAGTGACTTTATAATACCTTCCTACTTTCCCTTTTTTTCTAAAGTCTAAGCCTGTCAGCTAAATACGTTTTCCTCTTCTTCCTGGAAACTTGTCTCTTCAGTTCCTACACCTACCCACTTTCATTTTGTTATACAAATTAGTGGTATTACTCCCAGTTAAAATTTGGAAGGCAATGGGATGTTTGATTAACTCTGTCTAGGAGTAGAGTATACTTGCCACAAATCTACACATTTTCTTACAAAGGAATTCTCTTGATCTGGCTACTGGGAAAAAAACATTTTCTCTGGGTACTATATATTTCCCTGAGAAAATATTTGCCATCTTGACAAATCACTTATCAATTCTATCCCCATAGATTGAACAAATGGAAGAAAACCACAAGATGAATAGGTGGTTCTCAGGTTTCATTCATCTTAACACTCTGCCAATAATTTTAGGATAAACAAGTATCTGAATACAGGAAATATTTCTACTTCTTCCCCTTGGCATCTCGCTTACCCTAGCCTACCTCCCAGCCTGGAAAATTCTTCTGTAGTTCTTCCAGAGTGGATAATCTGAGTATTTATTAGCTTATTACAAGTACCTGGGTACATAAAGTTGCTTGTTAGAATGGGTCCAAAGTCTAGGCTGGGTCCTTAACTATCCCAAAGACAGGACCTTTGTATCTGTGATTGCTTCCCTTCTCCCCTGCTTCTCTCTTTGGGAGCTATACATATCAGTCTCTCTCAGGTAGCCCCTGCCACTGGACAGAGGAAAAGAAAGAAGACTGTTATGTGTGGCAAGTCAGAATTCCCAGAGTCTTCTTATCTTACATCCAGGTCTCAATTTCTGGAGGACAGAACAGAGTTTGTCTCACAGATCCACTTGGAGATGCTTACCTCACTAGCAATCTGATTTTCATTCTCAAAGAGTTTTCCTCAGATACTGTTTTTCCTCAGAATACCAAGTATTATAGACTGAATATTGCATCTCCCCAAAATTCATAAACTGAAATCCTAGTTCCCAAATGAGATGGTATTAACCCTGGGAGGTTATTCGTCATTATTTTGATTAGTACCTTTACCAGAAAGGCCTTTAGGGTTGGGTCCCAATCTCTGCTTTCCAACACGTGTGGTCATAGAAATATGACGGTCTAGTAATCATGCCTACCAGAATTGCAACACTTGGCACCTTGACTCTGGACTTCCCAGTTTCCAGAATGATGAAAAATGAGTGTTGTTTAAGCCTCCTGTTCTATGGATATCTGTTAGGGCATCATGAACTAAGACATCATGGGATTCTTATGTGGGTTACCGATCCTATCCCTTAATAACTGGGCCTACAACCATCTACATGTTAGTGTCATTAATTTGACTGTCATTTTGTAAACTTCTTCCTCACATTACTTCTGTCTCTTAGGAAATCTGAGCTTCTTTAAAACTAAAATCTGCCCAGGCATGGTGCCACATCCCTTTAGTCTCAGTACTGGGGAGGCAGAGGCAGACAGATCTCTATGAGATGGAGGCCAATCAGGTCTACACAGTGACTTCCAGGCCAGCTAGTGCTACAGGAAGACCCTGTCTTAAAAAACAAAAACAAAAGCCAAACAACTAAACAACAAAACCAAACCAAAGCAAAAAGAAGATATGACAGTAAATTCCTCTCACAATGTACAGCAATTGGGATTTTTTTTTTTTTTTTTTTTTACTTTGTGTCATAACATTTTGTTTGAATCCCTGTTGGCATGATCTTTTTATTCCCAGCACAGGGAGGCTGAGACCTTGCTTCCTTATGATTCTACATTCAGAATTGAAATAATAGCCTTTGGGAATCCTGGTATTTCTTGATATCTGTATACCCAGATATTTGTTTGAGGTAGCAGAGGACATTTGAAGCCTAAAACCTTGAATAATTCTGAATGGCATACATATTTTTAGACAGACAGACAGACAGACAGACAGAAAGGATCTTCCTATGTAGCCCAGGCTGGCCTTAAACTCGTGATTCTCCTGCATCAACTTTCTTAATTGTAGGATTGCAGGACGTACCACCATACCCAGTCTAATATTTTAATTTTAATCAAAATAGTCTCCCTTTCAGATCCTGGCACTGATACCTTAAAAATGTCTATACTTAATAATAACAAGGAACTTGATAGATTTCTTGCTACAGATTCTTCTTTCAGATGCTGAAAGACAGAAAGGTCCTGAATCAACTTAGCTCTCTTTAACTCTGATTGCTGGTCTTTCCCTTGTCAATATTCTCTTTTGGAAAAACAAAAAACAAAAACCTAAAGACTGGGTTAATTATAAATTTCTACTGTATGAGATTGTTTCTTAGACTTCCTCAGCTTCTCCCGACTCATTTGACGCTGCATTTGTCTGATGCTTGTTTGGGTTAGTATATGCTGAATCTTCATTCGTCTATAGACTGTAATGCCAGCTTCATCACAGTCTCTAAATTCCCCTACAGAATTTGAAAAATTGACAATGGGTGTGAACTCATCGTTGGAGAGCCTCAAATTTAGCTGGTAAAGATAGGCTCTTGATTTAGTTTTTTGAATCTCTCAGGAGTCATGAGACAAAGAAAAGATTTCTATCGCAGGAAGAGAAACATTCTGTTCCAGCCTTAGCTTTATCACTAATTAAATGACATAACTAAAAACACATCACTTAATCTTGGTGCCTCATTTACCTCATATATCAGAAAAGAAACAATAATAACTAGATTTGTTGTAAGACAAAATTTAATAAGGGAAAAGTGCTCTGAAAAACATAAAACTGTATCCACATGAGGTAATGTAATATTATGTAGCCTAAGTTGCTTTGGTCTTCCAATTTCACTTGAAATTAAACAATTGAAGATGAAGCATCAATTTCATAGAGGGTGGGTGGCAAAATGAATAGTGGTAGAGAGAGCAATTTAATTTAGGCGTCATATTTTATTGTGTAAAATTACTTTATAAAGAGCTGAATCTTTACTCATTACTTTAAGAAAGGAAGAATGTTGAAACAATTGCAAAAAAACAGAGCCATTAATTTTATTAAATCTTCACATTTCTTTAAAAAAAATTTTTAAATTTATTATTATTACTTTTAATTTTATGTGTATGTGTGTATTGCTTGCATGTAGGTAAGTGCATCTGTGTCATGCAATGCCTACGGAGGTCAGAAGAGGCTGTCAGATCTCCTGGGATTGGAGTCACGGACAGTTATTAGCTGCCATGTGGGTGCTGGGATTCGAACCAGGGTCTTCTGCAAGAACAACCAGTGTTCTTAACCACTGAGCCATCTCTCCAGCCCCTAAATCTTCACATTTCTTAAATGTGCTTCAAAAAAGTTCAATGTTTGTTTCATGCTAGAGAAATGGTTAACCTATATAGAAACACATATGTGTGTATACACCCCCAAAATAGAAAAACTACAAAATCCCCACCATAATAGCAAAATTTAAAAACATTCTCCCTTATTTTATTTTTTTTAATCTATTCTTTGGTAATTTCATACATGCATATAATGTATTTACATCATATCCTTCCCCACTGCTCGCTCCAACGTCTCCCCCAAAGGTCTTCTCTTGAAAGACATCAATACTGCTAAAGGAGCTTATTAATTTTGCCTATGATCTATTAAAAATCACAAGAGCAGCAAGTAATAATTTCTATACTTTATAATTCATCAAAGCTAAATAATTTAAAATTCATTTTTGCACTTTAATAATTATAATTTTCAATTGAGTGTTCAGTCTTTTTCTCCTCCTGGATCTCCCTATAAGTCTGCAAACCTAAGGTACAGGTGATTCCACAGCTCCAAAGCTTGCTTAAAATGATTCGAATTCCATTCGCAATGATTTGAATTCCATTCACAAGCCCAGGAGTGAACAATCACAATGTAAAGAAATCCCTAAGCAATCTTGTTTTCAGGCAGCCTTTCCATCTTAATGCCTTGTGTCACTGGGATCAGAACACCCCCTCAGAGCAGACTGGGTGCATTGTGTTACACCAGGGCCTTTCTGTCAGGCAGGTTATGGAAATGGTTTGTTTATCCAAGTGAAATTTAAAGTTGTTTCTAAATCTGGTGTCTATAGAACGGGGCTCTAGAGTGAGATCAGTAAGAAAACAGTAGGACATTTATGGTTATTTTCCATCTTAGAACATAAGGAAGAAAAATAAGCTTTATTAGTAAGAAAAATCTTTTGATACTAGTATCTTTTCACACTAACCAATCTAACACTACACACACACACACACACACACACACACACACACACGCACACGTAAAATTTCCAAACTAGAAACATACACACAAAGGGGTGTGTTTTTACTAATTGGGCCAAGCTACCACATGTTTGGAGTTTGCTAGGAAACCACTTTAGTTTGCAGATTCAGATGACTGGCGGTGTTTATAGAAAGAACATTCTATCATTTATATGTGAAGAATGAATTGGAGAAGGACAAAACTGAAACAGATACAATACTGTGGTTCTAGTAAGATATGTGACAATGACATAAATGAGATAAACTCTCTGGATCCTTCTATCGGTTGGAAGAATTCCTCTTCCCAGCTTCTGGGAGTGCAGTTGCTGATGGTTCCTCAGTTCTCTACAGAATTGCTTCAGCTGCACAGACTTGTCTTTCCCAAGGTCACCCTCCACTCCCAGGACAACCGACATCTAATACATGACTGATGCAAGGGAATAAAGGGCGCTTTTCCGTGCTCTTGAAGCAGGAAGAATTCTAAGCCTCCAAGATCCCTGACTCCTAAAGAGCACACATTCTCAATTATTAACTAAACACCAATATGAATATTATGTGGATTGCAGATATAATTAAGATTTTAAATATATTTATTTTAAGATAAGGAATTTTTCTGGATGAATTTGACCCAATGGAAGTAAGCATTTTATTTTACTTTTTGAGACAGGGTCTGGATGACCTGGTACTTGATTTCTAGCCCAAACTGGCCTCAAACTCAACCTGCCTCAGCCTGCCAAGTGCTGGGATTAAAGGCATGGGACACCATACCTGGCTTCCAAACAAACATGTAAAAACAAAGTTTTCCAGTGGTTTAGGCTTGTAATCCCAGCTACCCAAGAGACTGATATAGTTGAATAGAAAGTTCAAGGCCTCTTTGGATAAGTTACAGAACAAATTTAAGGCCAGCCTGGGCAATTTAGCAAGTTCTTGTGTAACGGTCAATCTTGGTTGTCAGTTTGACAGGATTTAGAATCACTTAGAAGACAAACTGCTGGGTATGTGTGTGGAGGCATTTCCAGACAGGTTAACTGAAGTGGGAAGATTTAGCCTGAACGTTGGAGGCACCATTTAATAGGCTAGGTTCAAGACTGAGTAAAAAGGAGAAAATGGGTGAAGCACCATTATTCATCACACTCTGCTTCCTGACTGGGGGTGTAATATCACCAGCCACCTCATGCCCCTGCCACCACAGCTAGACCTCTTCTTGTTTCTATATCACCCCACTATAATGGAGTGTACCTTCCAACCATAAGCCAAAATAAACCCTTTCTTCCTGATTGTCTACTGATTGTCAATATTAACTTGATAATATTGTACCAAGGATAATGATAACTAATCATTCTTGTTTTCCTTTTTTAAAAATATTTTTTATAGCTCGGCATGGTGGCGCACGCCTTTAATCCCAGCACTCGGGAGGCAGAGGCAGGAAAAAATATTTTTTATAGCTGGGCATGGTGGCGCACGCCTTTAATCCCAGCACTCGGGAGGCAGAGGCAGGGGGATCTCTGTGAGTTCGAGGCCAGCTTGGTCTCTATAGTGAATCCAGGTCAGCTGGGGCTACAGGGGAGCCCTGTCTCAAAAAGACCAAAAAAAAAAAATTTTTTTTTGAGCTTTTCTACATTTCATGCAACAGTTCTTTTTTCTTTTTGGTTATGATAGTAAATTTTATTCTGAGTTGTATTCATTCAGGTTCAGGTGTTTGTAACCAAATGTCCTTCAGTGTCAATGTGTCCACTGGAGTCTAGTCAGCCCATCCAGTGGTTGTATGTAAATTATACTCTCCCTCACCCAGCAGCAATTATTGTCAAATAGTTCTCAATCTAGTGCTGGACCGCCACCTATTTCACACCTCCCCTTTGGACCCTTGTTTAATTGAGTTGACATGGGTCCCATGCTCACTGCCACAGGTTCACATGTGCAAGCCTCCCATACAACAGTTCTTAATCAAATTAAGACCCCCTTCCCCCATGCATGCCCCCAAGCCCCCACACTGGGCTGTCATATGTGTTCAGCCCTATCCCGTAAACCATTTTACTCAGATGACTTTCAGTATAAGTTCATCCACTTGAGTCTATTCAGCCTTTCTGGACATCTTAAGGAAGGTCTACTCTTCCTCACCCAGCAGTAATCAGTTTTAAACAGTTCCCAGGCTAGGGCTGGCCCACTGCCTAGTTCCCTTGTTCACTTTGGGTCCTTGTCTGGTTGAGTTGGCATGGGTCTTGTGCTCAGTGCCACCATTGCTGTAAGTTAACATGAGCAAGCTTCCAGTAGCCTGAAAGTATGTTTCATTATGTTCATGGACCAACGCTGGCTTTTACAATCTTTCCACTCCCTGTTCTGCAATTGTCCTTGAGGTATGGGTGGATGAAGTTTAATATAGGAGTCCTATCCAGAGACAGACACACTGTAGTCTCTTACTCTCTTAAACTTAGCCAGTTGTGGCCTTCTGTGTACATCGTACTCTGTTTGTATAACCTTTGCTGGTTAGAGTTGAGGGGTGCACTAGCGTTCTTTTCACTCCTTGTTCCACTATGTTCTGTGAGCCTTAGGTGTAGAGGTTCCACTGTAGATATGTCTCCTAGTTATGGGAATCTCTGACATATATTCTCTGTGTGCGACCAGTTGTAGAACTCTGAAGTAGCCTCCATCTGTTGCAAAAAGATGCTTCTTTGATAAGTACTGTATACTTGTCTGTAAATATAAGAACCCACATTTAGGATATGGTAAGAAATTCCTGTCATCTGGGGGGTAAACTAATCATTCTTAATTAAAAGAAATAAGAAAACGACTCTGAGGGTAAGACCTCAACCAACAAAAGTCCAACTTGTGAAAGTTTAAACTCATTTGAAAGGAGAAGACCTAAATTAAGAATGCCACGACAGGGAAACGCTACTGCAAAATGACCACCTAGGGAAGTGCTTCTCCAGGGTCAGCCCAGAAGTCACACAAAGGCTGTTGCAACTGTGGTCCATCTAGAGCTGGTAGCAGGACTTGACTGAATTGTCCACATGGTAGTGGTTTGCATGCATGAAAACATAAGAATGAGCAAGTTGTGGAGACTTGTGACAAGGTCTCAGAAAGTTTCTGAGGCCAGGAAACATGTAGCAAGGCTGAATTTCTTGCAAGGAGGTCACTGCATGAAATTATGAAGGTGAAACCAAAATCACAGTGTAGACCTCAAAATATTGATGATGTCAAGACCAGGGGCTCTCTGCCGAGAAAAGCACAGAGTGGAACTAGCCAGAGAGAGACATCAAATGTGCTGCATGCACCAAGGCTAGAGGGGCAGGGCTGCCCAAGACTGTTGGAGCCCATGTGATTCCATCATGAGCCCCAAATGCTAGATATGGAGCAGTAGGCTTAGGCGTTTGCTTGGTGAGTTTTGGTCTTGTCTTGGTTTGTTCTCTTCTTCTGCTCCCATTCTTCCCTTTTGGAATGGCAATATTACTGTGTGCCACCACACATTAGAAGTATGTAAGTTGCACTTTTGAGTTTTACAGGGCCTAAGAGTTAAGAGAGCACCTGAGCCTCAAAAAGAGACTGAACTTAAACTTTTGAACAATGAACTGTTAAGACTTTGGAAACTTTAGAGATGGACTAAAAACATTTTGTTTTATGTAACAGACATGAGACTTTAGGATCATAGGTAAAATGTCATGGCTTAATACATATTTATTTATTTTTTATGTTTATGAGTATTTTGCCTGCATTTATGTAAGTATACTCATGTCTTTCAATACCCATGCAGACCAGACGGGGGTGTCAGATCCTCTGGAACTGGAGTTAGGATGGATGTTAGCTGCCATGTGAGTGCTGGGGTCTGAGTCCAGGCCCAACGTAAGAGTGGTCAGTGCTTTTAACACTAAACCCTCTCACCAGCCCAGAATGTTATGACTTCAAAGTGATGTGTTTGGGTATCAAGTTGACAAAGGGTGGAATTTTGAAACTTAGTCTTAATTATCAATTTAATGGAATTTAAAAATCACCTAGTAGATAAACCACTAGAGGTGCCTGTGAGGGTGTTTCTAGAAAGATTTAATTGAAGTAGGAAGACCCACCCTGAATATTGATCATGCAATTCATGGGTTGGGGTCTCAGACTAAATAAAATGGAAAAAGTGAGTGTGTCACTGATGTTCATCTCTATGGTTCCTGTTTGCAGGTGAAATGTAACCAGCTGCTTCACGTTCCTACTGCCATAACTAGAGCTGTTCCCACTGCCGTCCCAACCATGATGGACTGCACCCTCAACTGTGAGCCAAAAGAAATCCTTTCTTCAAGTTGCTTCATTGACAGATATTTAGTCAAAGCAATGAGAAAAGTAACTAACATATCCTGTTTCAAAATAAATGGCCACAGCTATGGCTCAGTGATAGAGTACCCACCTAGCATGAGCAAGGACCTAGGTTCTATCTCCAGGTCCACAATAAGAAAAGGGTTTTCTTCAATTGTGTGGAAAAGAGTAAGCCTGAGATTTGAAGCAAGAGAAGAATGAAACACAGGACTGCTAGCTTTAAAGGTGGAGGGGTCCACACATCAAGGGATGTTCCTGAGAGAGGCTGCTGTCAGGCAGCCAGAAGAAAAGGGGCACCTTAGTCCTCCAGCTTCAAGAAATACATTTTGCCAGTAGTAGTAATGAGCTTGGAAGCAGATTTCCCCTAGAGTGTTGAGATGAGCCCCTAACCTAGTGGACACCTGGATTTCAGACTTGTTATGTCCTAATCAGAGAGCCCAGCCACTAATTTGGTGTTAATTTGTTTTACAGCAAATAGGAAACTAATACAACCCAAATTGCTGAGGGATTTAGCTAAAATATACGGGCAGGAGTTAGGGAGTACACTTGGGAATGGATTCATAGCTTGGTGGATAAAAGGGGCCAGATATAAAGCTGTTTATTGGTTTGATAGGTGTCTCAAATATACAGAATTTACTTGGAAAGACCCTAGGGTATGGTGTTTTTTCTCTTGAAACATGGAAAAAGTGATGACCAACAATTACTGAGATATTAAATACCTAACTGCCATAGCAGACAGTGGAAGAGTTTAAAAGATGCAGAGAATTAGACTTGTTCTAAAACTTTTCCCCTCCCCGGCCACTATAGTAAATAAAAAACAGTATTCCATCTCAAAGAAATCACAGAGATTAGTGTGATCCCTTAAGATTTGAAGGATGCAAGGGAGAAATTCCCTTCATATCTCTGTTTAGTGCACTCATCTGACCCATGCAGAAATGAGACTGATTCTGGAGGATGACAGTTGTCTGTTACAAGCTCATCCAGATAGTATGTCCAATTTTAGTTTCGGTTTCAATGTGGGATTTTGTTTTGTGTTTGTTTTGTAAGTGTTCTACCTTTGAGCTATATCTACCCCACTAGGAATAGGAATTATGAATTAGAAGCCCCTCAAAATCCCATTTTCTTTTTATTTATTTACTTATTTCTATTATGTGTATGAATGTTTTCCTTGCATGTATATAAGTGCACATGTGTCACTCAATACCTATGGAAGCCATAAGTAGATGTCAGACCCCCGGAACTGGAGTTAGAGACTTTAGTGGAAGCTGCGATGTACCACCCATATTTCCCTTTAAAACTGGAAATTTTATTTACCATCTGATAATGCTTTCAGCAAAGCTCTCATGTCCCCTAGAAGTTGTGTCATGGAAGAGAACACCTTTCCTCTAAGGCTGGGTTCCTTTCCCAGCCTTCCTTTTCTAGGCTATATTGGATGGCTTGATGATGCAGAGATAAAAAAGTTTCATTCCCACCAGGCGCAATGGCGCACGTAGTGAGTTCCAGGCCAGGTGGGGTTACAGGGAGACCCTGTCTTAAAAAGACCAAAAAAAGGTTTCATTCCCTTGTCCCAACTTGGCGTGATTCACAACAGCCACTTCAGCTTTGCGGCACCTTGAGGGTTTGCTGAAGCCTTTCTTGGGGCATCATACCCCAGGTTTTCCCTCTGCTCAGTCCTGCTTCCATCTCTTCCTTCCAATATACTGAAAGTTCAAAGACATTCCCTGATAAATCATTTATCTACAATCTCTATCTTAATCCACCTCTTTGAGAGCCCCATCTGTACCAAACTATAAGTCGATCCCAGGAAGGGGCAATAGCAATAGAGCCAGCAGAGAATTTATATATATACAAAACAGAGATCATTACCAATTGAATATAAAAGGAAAGCGAGATTAAAGACGTAACTAGAGTGCCTGTTTTACTTGGACAACTAGGTTGTCGATGGTACATCCATCAAAGTGAGGGGTATGGTAGTAGGAGCACAGTTTGAGGGCGAAAATAAGGCCAGTTTCTTTCTGAACAGTTTTGTTATACACAAAGAAAATACAACAACAATATATGCAAAGTTATTTGATTAAATCATATGAATTGCCATTTTATAGGTTAAAATTGTTAAATATTTGCAAATTCAAATGAATCAACCTAATAATTAAATGTTAGCTTCTACATGGGAAAATTTACTATTTTTTATTAAGATTTCTATAGGCCATATAATATTTTAGAGAGGTAGTATCTGTCAGATTCAAAAGATGGTCTTTTGGCTAATGATATATCATTTATACTTAAGCTTCTAAAGCAAGAGTGTAAGTCACATATTATTACTTTAAGGCACATTAAGGGATCTTGATGAGATTGGGAACTGATTTACATCAATTTTCTTGTAGAAGTTTGAGACATAATTGCCCTAAGTAGAGCCTGGAAAGGTCACAGACAGCTTAATTTCTCTGCCAAAGCTTTCTAAAATATGCCATTACCTGCCATAGGAAAAGTCTAGCACAAATTTGGTATCCAGTGGCACTTGTCTATCAACAGGCTTGTTGGTAGAATTCAAAATGTTTATGCGCAGTTTTTAGGTGAGATCTAAACTGAACAGTGCTGCAATTTTACTGGGGCCAGAAAGTATGCCCAACATACCAAGTTTGCTGAATATTCTGAGGTTGTAACATGTCTCCTGGGCAGTATAGGCATACAAATATTATTGATATAACTGATTCAAAATGATATTTGAAGGGTTACATTGGAAATAAGGTCTGTGGTGCTTCTACTGTTCCAGACCTGGGAATTTCGTTTCCATTTGAAAAAATAAAGTCACAATCACTAGACATATTAATCTTACAAAATAAAGACAAATACGTATGAAATATCATGTTAAATTATTAACTTGGAGAGGCAGAACATTAGCATATGTACATGCAACATGAAAAACAACCACCACATTCTTTGAAGGGTGAAGTGTAGGTTCCAGGACAGAGACAGGGACTCCACACCTCAGAGATGTGGAAGAAAGCTATTAATTCAGTTATCAGTTGGAACAAACTAAGTCATTCTGAAGTAACGACAACTCCCCTGAAAATCTCCATGACTTAAAGTCACCGAGTTCCTACCCATATTATAGATCCATTGCAGTCCTGATGTGGAGTCTGCTGCCTAATGAGCTCATTCTGAGATCCAAGATGAACAAGCTGCATTTCTGAAACAACCAGTCACCCAATGGGATCAGAGTGTGATAAATTAAATGCTGACTTCGAATGCTTAAGTCCATATTAGCACCCATCCCTGTGTGTGTGTGTGTGTGTGTGTGTGTGTGTGTGTGTGTGTATATATACGAATGCCCTCTGGAGCTGGAGTTACAGGTGGTTGTGAGATGTCCCTGATGTAGGTGCTTGGAACCAAAGTTGGGTTCTCTGCCAAAACAATAAATACTTTAACCACTGACCCATCTGTCCAGCCCTGGCTTATGTTTCTTTCTCTGGCTTTGGTATCAGTATAATGCTGGATACATAAAATTAGCTACACAGAGTTACATGTATGTGAATTCTTGTGATATTTGTGTTCCTACTGCCTCTCTCTAAAGAGTTTCTATAGAATTGGTACTTCTTAGTAAAATGCATACTGGAATTCACTGTTAAAGCTGATGGGTGCTAGAATCTTCTTTGTAGACAGGTCCCAGTTATGAATTCTTTTATTAAAATGTTAGGTTTCTCTATGAGTCACTTACAGTTACAGTCTTCTTTCTATGAATTCGTCAATTTCATTTAGATAATCAAATTTTTGCCATGAAATTTTTCCAGTTTTAAGAATTAAGTGATGATCCACTTTCATTCTTGATATGGACAATTTTTGTCTTGTCTTTCTTTTTTAAGTTAAATTTCTTTTCATTTGTTCATAAAAGCATAAAATTGTACACATTTGTGGGGAATAGCCTTTTATATATGAATACATGTACATGTGGTATAAAGGCTAAGTCAGGTGCAGCATCTCTGTTTTCAGTGTTTAGCACTTCTCTGTGGTGAACCCATTCAAAATCCTTTCTTCTAGCTTTTTGTAATATATAGTGCATTGCTGTTCTCTGTTGTCAGCTAACTTGCAGTAGCACACCAGAGTTTCTGTATCTAAGTTGTTTTCAATGGGTAGAAATTTCATCCCAAGGAAACATTTGGCAACGTCTGGACATGCTTTTTTTTTGTCACAACTAGGGCTGTTCCTTGCATCCAATGGTTGGTAATCTGGCACAATATAGAAGATGCTATAATATAAAAACTGAAAACTAGAGCTACACAGATCAAAATATCAAGAGCATGGACACTGAGAAATACTGATGTAGATGAAGATTTTTTCCAATTCTTTTCAGTGAATCAGTTTCAAAACACTGAGTTTTCTTCATTTTTTCTATTGGTATTCAGTGACCCTTTACAACGAGCATTCCAAAATTTATTATTTCTCGCCTTCTTTTTCCTTTTTTTTTTTTTTTTTTTTTTTTTTTTTTTTTTTAATTTTGAGACAGGGTCTTCCAGTAGCTGGAACTACTGGCCTGGAACTCACTTTGTAGACCAGGCTGGCCTCAAACTCACAGAGCTCTGCCTGCCTCTGCCTCCCAAGTGCTAGGATTAAAGATGTGTACCACCATGCCAAGCTTTCCTTTATTTTTAAAAGATTTATTTTAAAAAACTTTATTTTTATTATTTTTTTAATTCTGTGCATTTGTGTGGTGATGTGGGGGTGTATGTGCACATGAGTATTGGTGTCCTTGGAGGTCAGAAGAGGGTGTTGAATCCCCTGGAACCAGCATTAGAGATGATTCTTAGTGCCATGTGGGTGCTGGGAACCAAACCTGGGTCCTCTGTAAGAGCAGCCAGTACCCTTAACCACTGAGCCATCTCTCCAGTCCCTGTGTTTTCTTTTTTGATTCTCTCTATGTAGCTCAAACTGGCCTTGAATTCACTATGGCCTCAGCTGTTTCCTTCCACTTCAGCCTCCCCAAATGCTGCGATTACAGGTATGTGTTATGTGTATATGACTGGCATACTTGTTTCTATTGCATGTTTTAATTTCTCTTTCTTCTACTTTCTTAAGGTTAAAGCTTGTATTATTACATTAGATGTTTGATCCTATCTATTGTAGGTATCTATGGCTACAAATTTCTTTGTAAGTGATGTAAACTGTATAGACATAGGAAAAAACAGAGACACGGGGGCTGGAGGCTGATACAATGTAGGGCTGTAGTATAGAAGGAGAACATGTGACCACTGACAGTGATCACACATTATTGCATCAAGTGACATCAGTATAGCTTTGGTTCTAAGCATACAACATGCACACTTTGCACTGTGCTTGCTTTAACACCATACAGCACCAGTGCTGTCTGAAACACCTCAGCTTGATTTGAGACTATTGTGTTATGAGTTACAGTGTTTTACTGCTCACTCAAAGCTTTCTACTCTTAAAGAAATGGAATAATTTAAATTTAGGAAAATAAAACTTTTAATATTTCTCATCATCATTCCTGAGCATACAAATATAAATTTAGTGTATCTTCGGATTCTATCATGTGAGAATGTTCGATTTTAAAAATTGCTCTTTGTGTTGACTTGTCATTAACAAAAAAATAATTAAATGAGTTTTGGATTGAGATGAGGGCAGAATTTGCAACACCTTCTGGGATGTCCCTAGACACTTCTACCGTTTTATACTATGTATTTGTGGGAAGTGGCATTCTCATCTTTGACGATTATAAAATCAAAATGTCAGTCAATCCAGAAAAACATTGAAGATGCTTTACATCCTAAAGTATGAAAAAGGAAGTCAAAACTTAAAGCTGGGAAGTGGGTTGCACACCTTTGATCCCAGTACTCTGGAGGCAAAAGCAGATGATCTCTCTGAGATTGAGGCCAGTCACTGAGTTCCAGGCCAGCTGGGGTTATTGGGCGATCCTGTCTCAAAAAGATCAAAAAAATTTAATTGTTTCTCTAAAAATAAATATCACTTCTACCTCATTAGTATAAAATTTGTTCTTCTCTTTAATGAATCGTAAAAATATATGTATACCAAAGTATTAATTTAAAATAGATTTCTTTGTGGTTTATTATCAGTAAATGTTTGATTTGTATAACTTTTATATACCTATATTCCTGGGGCTGCATAAACATGTCTTGGACAAAAGAGGTCATGAGTGGAAAAAGTTTAAGAAGCCCTACTCTAGAGCGTCAAAGAAAGAGGCCAGAGGACAACCTGCAGGAGTTGCTCTTTCCTTCCACCATGCAGACTCCTAGAAGCTCAGAGGGCCAAACTTCAAAGCAAGTACCTTTGCATGCTGAGCCGTCTCATTGGCCCTCAAAAGGCTCTTCAAAGAGGTTGAGGATGTGCCCCACAGATCTTAATTGAACAAAGGAAACTTAGTAAGTGCATTAATTTTCAGGCTCTCAATAGAAGCCCAAAATAGAGAATGGCTCTTTTATAAAAAGGTATATTGGTTTGTCTAGTAGGTGAAAAGTCCAGGAGATTCACAGAAGACTTATAGAGATTTTGAGAAACCATATCAGCAAAAATATTGCCATAGCAAGTGTGATGGCACACACCTGTATTCCCAGGACTTGGGGCATGGAGGCAAGAGGATTAGGCTTTTCAAGGTCATCCTCAGCTATATAGTGATTTCCAGTTCAGCTTGAGTTACACAAGACTCACGAGACTCTGTCTCAAAAAATGAATGAGGGGCCAGCAAGATAGCTCAGGGGCAAAGGTGCTTATTGCCAAATCTGATGTCCTTAGTTCAATTCTTAAGACCTGCATAATGGAAAGAGAGAACTAACTACCATGAGTTGTTTCTCTGAACCTCCACACATGCACCACAGCATGTGCACAAAAAAACACAAAAAACAAAAGAAACAAGCACACACACACACACACACACACACACACACAAAGTGTAATAAAATAAAACAACCAATCAAATAAATAAAAACACAAACCAGAAAAACATCGTCAGCAAGGACAGAAATGGATGAAAGGGATATAAAATAGGTTCTTCTTTCAATTTTCTCCCTTTTGAAGCAAGAATATCTATTTTTGATACCGTATGTCTACTCTGACACTGTTTTTGGAGTTGTGGGGGATAGATAGCATACCTTTAGGGTTTCATAAGTTCGCAGACATAAAGAAATGGTATTCCTTCAACAGTTCCTACGAGATTGAAATCATGAAATCAAGAGAACTCATCTACATTCAGACATAGTTCAGTGAAATTTTTTTTGATCTCATGCTGTAATGGATGAGTTTTAGGACATCAGAGGCAGTGAGTATACTTTTCTTGTGGAAGAACTGAGCATCATTGGAGATCAACAGGCTGCTTATATGATGATCTGTCATTCTTACCGTATTTTCTTGACAGCGACCGTCTATATCAGCTGAAAAGGCCATAGAATAGATTCCTAAAGACTTATGGAGAAGAGAGGCATGACTGGGCTGGCAATATGGGTGTGTAATCTGTGCTGTCACTCGGGAGATTCCTCTGCTGTTTACTGCTTTGCTGGTGCCATCTTGAAATTTTTAACAATCTTTGGCCTTGTATTTTCTTTTTTTCTCAATAAACTTGTTTTAATGAGTCTCAAAATTCTGTGACTGATTTTGAGCCATGTTATTTCTATTAAAAAGTACTGATTTTTAAGAACTAATAACTTAAAGCTGCCACTCACAAAAAAATCTTCTGCAAAACATTCTTCTTTCTTGAATATTTTATAATGCACTGTTATCATCAGCCATTTAAACTTAAATGACCAATTGAAAGAAACAGTTGTGAGATCACCACTGAGTAAGAGTCGGGTGGCAAATATGAAGGATAGTATTCATTTGTCCTTCTGAGATTTCTGGACAGACTTGGTGACCTTGTCAGCACCAGCAGCCTTTCTGTCCATGGCTTTGATGACACCAGGAGCAGCTGCCTGGCTCACATCATGACTGTCAAAACGACCCAGAGCAGGACAATTGGAGAAGCTCTCCACACACACAGGCTTGCCTGGAACCATATCAACAATGGCTGCATCACCAAATTTCAAGAATTTTGGCCTATCTTCCAGTTTCTTACTGAAACGGCTATCAATCTTTTCTTTAAGTTCAGTGAATTTGCAAGCTATGTAAGATGTGTGACAATCCAGCACAGGAGCATAGCCAGCACTAATTTGGCCTGGATGGCATAGGATAACTGAGCAATGATGCCAGCTGCTTCCATTGGTGGGTCATTTTTGCTGTCACCAGCAATGTTACCACAATGAACATTTTTGACGAACACATTCCTTATGTTAGAACCCATGATATCTCCTGGAAGAACTTCATTCAAAGCCTTGTGACACATTTCAATGGATTTTACTTCAGTTGTGACATTGACCGGAACAAAGATAACCACCCTACCAAATCTGAGAACACCAATCTCCATTCAGCCCACAGGGACAGTACCAGTACTACCAATTTTGTAGTTGTCCTGGACAGGTGGTTGCAAAGATTTGTCAGTTAGAGGAGTTGGTGGTAGGACACCATCCAAAACCTCCAGCAGTGTGGTTCCACTGTCACTGCCATGGGTGACTTTCCATCCTTAGAACAAGGTATGTTAGCACTTGGCTACAGTGTTTTGTCACTATTCCAACCAGAATCTGGCACAAATGCTGTCGTGTCAGGGTTGTAGCCAATTTTCCTAATGTAGGTGCTGGCTCCCTTAGCATTTTCCTCTTATCTCTTTTGGCTGTAGGGTGGCTTGGAGGAATCCATTTTGTTGACACCAACAATTAGCTATTTCATACCCAGTGTGTAAGCCAGAAGGACATGTTAACAGGTCTGTGCATTCTTAGAGCTACAAGCTTCGAGTTCACCAACACCATCAGCAATAACCAGGATATTATAGCCAGTCTGAGATGTGCCTTTAATCATGGTTTTGATAAAGCCTCTGTTTCCTGGGTCATCAATGATAGTCACATAATATTTGCTGGTCTCAAATTTCCGAAAGGAGATGTCAGTAGTGATGCTATGCTCAGCTTTCCTTTTATTCACGACCCAGGGATACTTGAATGAGCCTTTCCCGTCAGCAAACTCTTTTTCAAACTTTCCAGTGGTTCATTTGTGGATCCCACCACATTTGTAGATCTGATGGCTAGTTGTGATGGGTTTGCCCAAATCTAGGTGTTCAATGACACCGATATTGATGTGAATCTTTTCCATCCCATTTTTTACTTTGAGTTAGTAATGCTTTTCACAATACCTGAGTTCTGACTTCAAACCTGTTGTGGAAAAGCACATTTTCAGGTTTTTCCTGGATCTCAAAAGTTGGTCTGCTAGTCCCAGGAGACTAAGGGAGCATGATAAACCCCTTCATGAGAGTATTATTCTTCCAAAATAGATTAATGGGTTGTATTTGAAGCTATGTGTTTTCTAATAATGTAATATTGCTATCTGCAAAACCAGTACTGGTTGAGGCTGATCTAGTGAAAGCTCCTCAAAGATAAAATCTTTCAATGTACAAATATGCCCAAATACAGTATCAGAATTACTAGAAAAGGGGCTGGAGAGATGGCTCGGTGGTTAAGAGCACTGGCTGCTCTTGCAGAGGACTTAGGCTCGATTTCTGGCTCTCACACAGCAGCTAACAACCATCTGTAACTGCAGCTCCAGGGGATCCATTGGCCTTTTCTGACTTCTGTGAGCATTGCACAACACAGGTGCACCTACATTCATGCAGAATATATTCATACACATAAACTAAAAATAATAAATAAAATATTTTTTTAATTACTGGAAAAAACTTATGCTAATTTTTATGTTAATTGTATTAATGTTTTTAATTCTGTAACTATTAATAAAGTTGGAGTCCAGACTCTTGAATTCCATTCTATGTGTGTGTGCTGTTTTTTTTTATTTAGAAGTTTTTAAAATATTTTATTTATTATTTTCTTTATGTGCATGAGTGTATTGCCTGCATGTGTGTAAGTGCAACCCCCATTATGCAATGTCCTCAGAGTCAGAAGAGGGCATTGGAGTCCTCTGGAACTGGAGTTACAGATACTCCCTTGTTAACTGCCATGTGGGTACTGGGAATTGAGAGCACCCAGTGCTCTCAACCACTGAGCCATATCTCCAGCCCCTTAATTTAAATTTTTCTTATCATAAATTAATTATATTCAATAATGAGTTTTATTATTTTCATTAGTGCATATAATGAATTTGTATCATTCACTCCGCTGTCCTCTTTTGTGCTCCTCCTATCCCACCAATTCCTTTCTTCCTTCCTTCCTTCCTTCCTTCCTTCCTTCCTTCCTTCCTTCCTTCCTTCCTCCCTCCCTCCCTCCTTCCTCCTCCCTCCTCTCCTCCCTCCCTCCCCTCCTTCTTTCCTTCCGTTGCTTGCTTCCTTATATATTTCCTTCCTTAATTACTAAATTATAAAGAATAGAATATTGTAGGCATCCCAGATCTCATTTTGGAAGTGAGTTTATGCAGACTATGACTCTACCTTGTTCATACATCTCTGGATGTTCTTGCTTTCTTCACTGAATCAAATCATGCTATGATTTATATAAGGACCCATGGGACAAGGATGTGGGAGCAGCCTTTAGCTAGCCTGTAAGAAGCAACCACCGTGAAGCTCTGAATCAACTGAGTTTGGAAACACATCTTCTCCAGCTGAACAATGGGAGGACTGTACCCTACATACACCTCCGTGGTGGCCTGTGAGATGCTCTGAAAGGAGCTCACAGTTAAGCAGGGCCCGGTCCTAAGTCACAGGAACTTTGAGATAAAAACTGTTATTTTGGACCATTAAATCTTGGGATAATTTGTTATAAAACAGTTGCTAACTAGTTGTGCTGCTTAATTTCAGATGTCGTCTTAATGAGATCTAGAATCATGTAGGGGATGGGCCTCCTGCTTGGCATGCCTGCAGGGGATTGTCTTGATTAAATTAAGTGAGGGGGGGAGAGCCTCCCATTGTGTGTGGCGGCATAGTCCACTGGAGTGCGATCCTGGACTGAATAAAAAGGTAGAAATTGGGGTCTGGAGAGATGGCTCAGCAGTTAAGAGCACTGACTGGTCTTGCAGAAGACCCCAGTTGGATTCCCAGCACTCACATGGTGGCCAACAACCGTGCATATCTGCAGTTCCAGGGAATCCAACGCCTTCTTCTGACCTCTGCGAGCATTGCACGACACGGGTACACTTACACATGTAGGCAATACACTCATACACATAAAATAAAAATAATAAACAAAACTTTTAAAAAGGGAGCAATTAGCCGGGCGAGGTGGCGCACGCCTTTAATCCCAGCACTCGGGAGGCAGAGGCAGGCGGATCTCTGCGAGTTCAAGGCCAGCCTGGTCTACATAGTGAGTTCCAGGACAGCTGGGGCTACAGGGAGACCCTGTCTCAAAAAGACCAAAAAAAAAAAATTAAAAAAAAAAAAGAGAGCAATTGAGCTGAGCTCGAGCATTCTTGGCTCTTGGCTTCTTGACTGGGGGTGCGATGTGACCAGCTGCTCATATCCCTGCTGCTTTGACTTCCTCACCTTGATGGACTTGAAATAAGTAAAAATAAACCCATTTCCCCTTAAGTTGCTTTTGTCAAGGTGTTTTATCACAAAACAAGAAAAGTAACTAAGGCCAGTACAATAGCAAATCATTGCACAGCGGGAGAGTCATCTGTCCAAGATCGTCGTTCATTTTGCAGCAGAGGAAAATGAAGTTTAGTGATAATTAACATTGATCGTGTCAGTTTTATATCGGTATTTCAGATGAATGTTCTCTTTAGGATTAAAATTTTTTCAGAAACCGAAAGGAAATAACGAAACAAGAAGTGTTCAATTGCATTGGGATGTTTCATTTACCTTTAAAATAGTGGTAAGTCTTTCAAAGATACCTCAATGGAGAAATGACTAAATTATAGACTCATAGAGCTAGAAGAAATTTGAATATTAGTTAGTGGTATCCACTTATTTTATGAAAGAGGGAACCAAAAACTTACGTTAAAAAATTCACTTTTGAGTGTGGTAGTGCATGCCTTTAATCCCAGCACTTGGGAGTCTGAGGCAGGTGGAGCTCTTTTACATTAAGGCCAGCCTGGTCTACAATAGAGATTTCTAGGCCAGCTTGGGCAATAGGGAAACCCTGTCTCAAAAAGATCAAAAGGAAAAACAAATTCACCTTTGTAATTACCTTCTGAAGTGCCTTATGAGTTATATGAGAAAACTAGGCTGGTAACTTTGTACCTCACCTTATTTTTGAAACGCAAATGGTACAATTCACCTTAGCCCACTACTTTATTCACTAGTCTTGACTTTTGGCAAGCTCTAAAAAAATAAATCAAATCCCCTGTCAAAAGATGAAGCTTTGTCACTATTGAGGATAGTCAAAGAAATTAGCTTCAGGCTTTGAAAGCAATTTCAAGAAGGGTTCTAAAACTACTTTAAGCAATGGCTGTACTGTTGGAGTAAATGCATGTCCTATTGGAGCAGATGCTCTGAAAAGGATTCAGCAATGGGATCTGTAATTTCTGCTTTGTTTCTTGAAGAGTGGAAACACATTATACATCAAGTGTGAAGAAAATGATGGCCATCCTTTCTACAAACAACTATAACAATAAAAATTTAGATAGAAAGTTTTAGACAATCTCTCAATCTTTACTCAACAATTGACACCTAAGATCTTGAATGTGATCTCTAGAGCTGATGCTATTGCCTATATGGGTGTAGTTTGCTCTTACTATGAGATCCCTCAGTAACTATTGATTTCTTTAATATCACATTTCACATCTTATAGGATGTAGTTAGATAAATATAGTATATGGCCGACAATCTTTTTCTCCCAGTCCTTCCATATATTTCAAATTTTCTCCATATTCCTTCACCTTGATTTATACTTAAAATGCAACCTTCTGAGTTTTAAGGCATTGACCTTGAATTTTTAAAAAGTTTATTATTTTTTATTTTGTGTGTATGAGTGTATTGCTCACATGTATGTAAGTGCATCTGTGTCCTGCAATGCCTACAGAAGTCAGAAGAGAGCCTCAAATTCCCCTGGAACTGGAGTTGTGGACAGTTATTAGCCGCCATGTGAGTGCCGGGAAAGCAATGTCAGCCAGTGCTCTTAACCACTGCGCCACCTCTCCAGCCCCCAGTCTTAAATTCATTTTGTTCAGTTGTTTGTGGCTACTTGAAATACCAGATTTGAGAAAGATTCTGTGACTTCATCTGGTAGCAGTGTGAAAGAATTCCATGCTGTTCTATGTCTGCCATGATCAAAGAGCACAGGGAGGCACACTGTATTTGATGATTGCTTTTTGGATTACTGCTTTGATTCTTGTTGTAATAAAACTTGCTCTAGGGTGGATAATGATTATCAGTCATTTTATCTAGAGGAAATAAAAGTTTTCCACAGTGTGGAAGAAGAGAGCACACACGGCTGAGTTTATACTGCGAATGGGGCGTCATTGGGACAGAAAATGAAGCAGAATTAGTGTGAAGAGGGGCAGGAGCTCCACACTCCTGCTTTATCCTGGTTCGGCTCTAATTGCTTTGAATTCTTTCTTCAGGTTGGCATTATTACCTCATTTCACTGTGGATGAACATGGCAGAAATCGGAAATGTTCAGACTTTCATTAGTATATTCTTCAGATACTGATTTAATCTCAGTTCCATTATGCTAAAACAAGTTGTTTTCTAAAGTTTCATTTGCCTGGGGTGAAGGGGACCACACCTATCATGGTCATAGTCCATGAAAGAAACCTTGGGCTGAAGTATTCTGTGATATTGCTGAATTAGGAACGAACTGTAGTATTGTGCTTCACTCATATCTGTGGCCAGTGTCCATGCATGGGTTCCATTATCCACTCTCCTCTGCCTAGGATGCAGACACTAAATTAGAAAAAGAATTGTTTTCCTACCTGCAGTAAATACTGGGTACAAAAAAGTAAGTAGTAAGGAAAACAGAGGCCAGCTAACACACATAGACTGGAAATTGGAATCAGTTCATGGCACTCTAAGCTTCGAACACCACCCGTACAGCTCCTCCTTTCCTGTGCTAACCCTTCTTCCCTCCAAATCTTCTCTTGCTGTTCCTTTCCTTTTCTTATTTTTCTACATCACTTTGATGTAGTCATTCAGAACTAAATAGAGTGCCAACCTCTGAACTAATCTATAGTATATTGCTGTGACCTGAATCCTATTTCCTCAGTTACCGATAAATTGAAATTCATTCCTCACAGCTTCCAGACATAACCTCTGACTGGTTCATACTAAATCTTTGCTGTATCCCAGAAATCTAACCTGATTTAGATTCTGGTTCGCTTTCATGGTAATTCAATATGTTTCTCCAGAAGGAGTTATCCGAGCTGACATTATTTAAAATTCTCTTACTGTTAAGACAATATTCCAAAATTGGAGAGAAAAGGCTAACTGTGTACAGAGACAAAAAAATTATTTTAATGTGATTCCATCTTGAAGAAACATGAAACTTTGTTACGAAATGGTTGAACTTTACTTTTTCTTTCGTTCATTTAAGAAAAACTTATAAAACACCAAAGTATGAAAATTTTCTAAAGTCAAGGCTTTGCTTTCGTATGTTGATTCTTTTATGGACCTTCTGTGAGAAGTAATTGGATGTGTGCATAAGATGAATTGCAGTTCAAACCTGTCACCACAAACATACCAATTGACTTCTCTAAAAATAAAACTAATGTATTACTGATAAATCCTCAAAAATCTGTTTGGAAAAGTGAGGTAGAAAAAAATAATTGCAACATTGCATATCACTGATTACTCTGTGTGCTAATTTATTTGTATAATGGAGTATTTGCCAGTGACACAACTCAATTACACTTTACTTAGCAGATGGGAGACTTCATACTGCTAAACACCACCTTATACCATGGCCACCACCGGTCACTGCCAATGAACAATAGCATGGTCTTACCAAATAAGGAGCTTGCTCTTTCTTTTATATAATCACCTTATTTCCAGTGTTCTATGCAGATCTCAGATAGAAAACAAGCTATGAATTATGTAGGTGGAGAAGGGAAGAAAAAAGACAATTGGTGGGCAGTTAATGTCTTCAACACTGAAAAAGAATCTTTATCCCTTAATGAGTATGAATGATTTGGGTTATAGATCGACGTCCATGCACATCTACGTTTCCAACAGGAAGGAGGATCCTGATGAGTTTACCAGAGGGCAACAGAGCTCTGTTGGAAACTCTCCTTTGTTAGCCAGTTGTTTCTAGGGATTCTCAGTCAGTGAAGTGTATTAGTTACTTTTCTGTTGCTGTAATAAAACACCATATCTAAGGCAACACATGGAATAAAGAGTTCATTGGGCTTATGGTTCCAGAAGGATAAAAGTCCATCATGGTGAGGAGGAATGGCAGGAGGCAGCCAGAGGAGAAAGCTGAGCACTGACATCTTCAAGTACTCACAGGAAGTAGAGAGGCTATGAACTCTCAAAGTTTCCCCAGTGATGTGTCTCCTCCAACAATGTCGCACCTCCTAAAGCTTTCATAACCCTCTCCAAACAGCACTATCTTCTGACCAACTTTTCTAATACTGCAGGACATTCTCATTAAAACCACCTCATGTACATTTAAAAATACTTTCATGATTAGGAAAAATTTTCCAAAAATGTCCAAGATGGCATTTCTAACTGCTTCAAAATGAACATCAGTGTGCTTTAAAATAATGTGAAATTAAATGCTCAGAAAGGGTAAAGTCAGGGTGTAAAAAGCAGAACACCTTTGAATAAGATGGTTTACATGATCACATGTCCTGTTAGACTAAGAATCAAGGCTATTAGAAGAAAAATCTAGAAGGAGAATGGGATGTGGGAGCTGAGAGATTGAATAAGGTTTTGGGAATCAAGAGCAGTGGGTGGGGTCAAAATTACCAGGGAAAGAGGCTGGTCTCAGGAATCCCAGGCAAGTTGGGAGTGGGGGCAGCCAGGGAAGAAGGCTGATCTCAGGTCTGCAAATGCAAGTTGGGGGTGGGGGCAGGCTGTGAGGTCTCTAGGGAAGTACACTGAAGAACTGAGTTGGTCTGGGTGCAAAGGATCAGGAAGTGAAGCAGTGGGAGGATCTGGGCCAAGGGGGCAGTCCAGAGGTCTGGGGTGCCAAGAGAAGAAGCCGGCCTGATCCCAAGGATAGAAGGAGAACAGGATGTAGGAGCTGGGAGATTGAATCAGGTTTTGGGAGTCAAGAGCAGTGTGTGGGGATCAAACTTACCAGCAGAATTCTATCAGACATTCAAAGAAAATCTACAAGCAATAGTGCTTAAATTATTCAAAAAGATAGAAACAGAGAGAAAACTCTCAAACTCCTTCTATGAAACCAGTATCACTCTAATACCAAAACCAGGTAAAGATACAACAAAAAAAGAAACCTATAGACCCATATTTTTATTCAACGTTGATGCAAAAATTCTCAACAAGATACTTGCAAACCTCATACAGACACATATCAAAACGATCATTCACCATGATCAAGTCAGCTTTATCCCAGAGATGCAGGGATGGTTCAATATACGTAAGTCAATAAAAATCTTATAAATGGACTCAAAGACAAAAACTGCATGGTCATCTCAATAGATGCAGAAAAGGCATTTGACAAAATCCAACATGTATTAATGTTAAAAGTCCTAGAAGGAATTGGTCTGGAGGGAACATACCTCAACATAATTAAAGCTATATAAAACAAACCCATAGCCAATATCATCCTAAATGGAGAAAAACTGGAAGCATTCCCTTTAAAATCAGGAGCCAGACAGGGCTATCCACTATCTCCACTCCTTTTCAATATAATGCTTGAAACTCTTGCAAGAGCAATAAGACAAGAGAAGGAAATCAAAGGAGTACCAATTGAAAAAGAAGAGGTCAAATTATCCCTATTTGAAGATGATATACATGAGATCCCAAAAATTCCACTAGAAAACTGTTAGAATTAATACTTTTAGTAAAATGGCAGGATACAAAATCAACCTATAAAAATCAGCACCAATATGAAGCAATCAGAAAAAGACTCAAGGAAATCCTCCCATTCTCAATAGCCTAAAAAAATTAGGAATAACCCTAACCAAAGACATTAAAGATCTCTACAATGGAAATTTCAAAACTCTAAAGAAAGAGATAGAAGACACTAGGAGATGGAAAGACCTACCATGCTCATAGCAATATTGTGAAAATGACCATCTTACCAAAAGCAATTTATAGATTCAATGCAATCCCAATGAAAATATCTATGACATTCTTCACAGAGCTTGACAAAATCATTTTAAAATTCATATGGAATCACAAAAGACCCTGGATAGACAAAACAATCTTGGACAACAAGAACAATGCTGGAAAGATCACCATACCAGATCTCAGATTATATTACAGAGCTATAGTCATAAAAACAGCATGGTACTAGCACAAAAATAGATACATAGATCAATGGAACACAATAGAAGACCCAAACATGAGTTCATATGATTTCAGCCACCTGACATTCAACAAAGATGCTAAGAACACATAATGGAGGAAAGATAGCATCTTCAACAAATGGTGCTGGCAAAACTGGATCTCCATCTGCAGAAAAATGAAATTTGACCCTTATCTTTAACCCTTCACAGAAGTTGACTCTAAATGGATCAAAGACCTCAATATAAAACCAGAAACTCAGAAACTGTTAGAAGAAAACATAGGCAACACCTTCCAAGATATGGGCATAGGAAAGGACTTTCTAAATCAGACACCAGCTGCTGTGACACTAAGATAAACAATCAGTAAGTGGGATCTCACTAAATTACAAAGTTTCCATACAGCAAAAGAAACAACTACAGAAGGGAAGAGGAAACCCAGTGAGTGGGAGAAAATCTTCACCAGTTACACATCTGACAGAGGATTAATATCCAGAATATACAAAGAACTCAAAAAAGAAAGAAATAAGAAAATAAACAACCTAATAAAAAAACAGGTGATAGACCTAAACAGAGAGTTCTCAAACAAAACAGTAAAAATATTTAAGAAGCACCTTAAAAAGTTCTCAACATACTTAGTAATTAGAGGAATGCAGATAAAAACCACTTTAAGATTCCATTTTACCCCAGTCAGATTGGCAAAGATCAAGAGAATGAATGACTGCAAATGCTGGAGAGGCTGTGGAGAAAGAGGAATGCTCATTAACTGCTGGTGGGACTGCAAACTTGTTCAACCACTATGAAAAGCAGTGTGGAGAACCCTCAAAAATTTAAAAGTGAATCTACTATATGATACAGTGATATTACTCCTTGGCATATACTCAAAGGACTCATCCTGCTGCAGAGATACCTGTACATCCATATTTGTTGCTGCTCTCTTCATAAGAGCTAAGAAATGGAAACAACTTAAAAGTCCCTCAGCTGATGAATGGTTAATGAAAATATGGTACATCTACTCAATGGAGTTCTACTAAGCAGTAAGAAAAGATGAAATTATGAAATCTGCAGGAAAATGGATGGAACTAGAGAGTATTATACTAAGTGAAGTAACATAAATGCAGAAAAGCAAGCGATGTATGTTCTCCCTTGTTTGTGGATTGTAGCACAATATAAATTATGATGTAACACCAGGAGCCAGGTAAAGGCAAAGGATTCATGGAGGTAAAGGAAAAGAAACAACTTGAAAGGAGATCGTAGGGAACAGATGTTATTCGAGGGAGTTGGAAAAAGTGGGAGTAATTTGCAGGGTGGAGAGGATGGAGGGACATCCAAGGGACTATGGTGTGGGGAAGGGAGGGAAGTCAGGAGAGGAAAGATGGCGGGAGTCAGGAGGGACTGTGGGGAGGGTGGGAATAATTGGTGCACTGTGACCAGGGAGGGAGGGGGAAGGGAAACTGGATGGGAGAAAAAAGAGTGGAGATGAGTGACTCTCGGGGGGCCAGGAAACCTAGAGGGAAAAGTGATGCTCTAGAAACCCTACGAGAAATGCTCATAAAGTGTCTGAATAATAATGCTTATGTATATCTTGGAATTGCTTGGCAGGGAATGCAGTGCCAGATAGAAAAGACCTGCCTTAGAGTGACAAGCATACTGCACATCACTCATCAAAGAAGCTTCTTTTTGCAACAGATGGAGGCCACTGCAGAGTTGCACATCTGGTCAGGCACAGAGAACATATGCCTGGGATATGCCCAGTACTAGGTGACACATCTGCAGTCAAATCTCTACAACTAAGTCTCATGGAACATAGTAGAATAAGGGTTAGAGAGAGGGATAATGCATTCCTCATCTCTCACCAGTGAGGCTTCCATGTACATCAGAGTGTGATATACACAGAAGGCCACAACTGACCAAGTTTTGGAGAATAAGGGACTCTAGAATGTATGATGGGACTCCTATATGGAATTTCACCCACCTGTGGCTCAGGGACCATTGCAGAAGAGTAGGTAGAAAAATTGCAAGAGCCAGGACTGGTTTGTGAATGCAGGGTGGTGGAGGCTTCCAGACCCACTGGAGGCTTGCTCATGTGAGCCTGTGGCAGTGGTGGCAATGAGCGTGGGACCTATGTCAGCTCAATTAAACAAGGTCCCAAAGGAGAGGTGAGAAATAGGTGGCAGGCCAGCACTAGATTGAGAACTATTTGAGACTGATTGCTGCTGGGTGAGGGAGAGTATGACCCCTGGATGGGCTGACTAGACTCCAGTGGATGAATTTACACGGAAGGAAATTTGGGTACAAACACCTGAGTGAATAGAGCTCAGCATGCATGGTAGAGTGCATAGGGTTTGGTGGGGGGATAGGAAGAGGTATGGATGGGGGAGAGGCATGTATTTGAGTGGGAAATTTTGTATGAAATCTAAAAAGCTCAATTAAAAAATAAGAAGAAAATCTAAACAAGAAAACATGGCTGGGAGCAGTGGTGCATGCTTTAATCCCAGCATGTGAGAGGCAGAGACAGGAGGATCTCTGCGAGTTCAAGGAGAGTCTGGTCTATATAGAAAGATCCAAACCAGTCAGGGTTATACAGTGAGACCCTATTGGCAAAACAACAAAAACAGCAAAACCATAAAACGTACAGTCCAAGAGCAAATACCAACAGCCAGAGGAAAGACCAGAAATAGTCTAAAAGGCATAGACTATAGAAAAATAAATTAATAAAACCAATCTGAAGACAGAAGTAAAAGTATTAAGGCAATATGTGGCATTATTTTAAAAACAGAATAAAAACCAAAAGTAAAGCAAACTTACAAAGATTTATATAAATACCTAGTGAAAATGATTCTAAATAAACACCAAGATAGCATAGAAAGTATCTTCTATCTCAACAGGAACATAAAACATAGATAAAAGCTCTTATAGAGTTGATGGATAGATGGATTAAGAGATGGAATGAATTGGGATTTTGTGGGAGAAATGAATAACCAAAGCTGAAGTATAAGACAGGATTAAAAGATGTACTCAAGGTCCTTATAAAATCTTCCATTTAAATTCTTGGTAACATTCTTGCTGCCATGTAGCACATTGTTCCTTGAGAACAGATGGAACTAAAGGATTTTCAATTATTCTCATACTAGTAATCTCCTTTCTGAAAATATGTGCTGAATATTTGACTCAAGAGAGCATGAGTCACATCAATAGCTCTCCATAAAGTGCCTTTGTTAGGGCATCTCCCTGGTTCCTCTCACTGGCCGTGTACCTTGTAGATGAGGAAGAAATGCTTACCTTTCTATTACGAAGTAAGCCATAAGGAAGTTTTAGTTGGGTCTTGCCAAACTCATGTGTTTTGATGTTGTGGTTTGGATGCTGAATATGCCCAAAGTTTCATATATAGAAACTTGATCCCCAAAGTGTTGGTGCTATGAAGTGCTATGCACCTTTAAGAGGTGGAGTCTAGTGGGAAGTCTTTAGGTCATTGAGAGTAACCCTTGGAGAAATCTAGGGACCAGGACTGGTTCTCTCTCTTTCTCTCTCTTTCTCTCTCTCTCTCTCTCTCTCTCTCTCTCCCCATCCCTCCCTCTCCCTCCCCCTCTCCTCCCTCTCTCTCTGCTCCTATTTCAGATCATTTGGTCATTTGGTCCTATACATCTTTTCAGCATGATATGTCTGTTACACTTGCAAGTGACCAAACCAAGAAGGCTGTCAAATGCTGAACTTGAAACTTCAAAATGGTGAGTTAAATAAGCCCCTTCTCTTTGTTACATGAATTCCTTTTCTGCATTAGCTTGGCCTCAGGTCATCTCCTGATAGGGACTGGTTGGAGCTTTTAAGTAGAGGAATACGTATTATCAGGCTAACAGTGATTTAGTTTTAGGGTCACCTCAGAACAGAAGTCACTGTTTTGGATAGTGATCTGAGGTTTGTTCTTTATTTCTATGAATTTACCAATTTTCGTTACTTTTATTATTTTTATGTGAATGTTCTTAGGTTATTTTTTCTCTCATAGATACTTTTTATCTTTATGCAGAAAAGCATAAACTTTGCTGCCTTGTCTCCTTCGCACTGTATAGCTTAGATATGGTAAAACATCAGCACGTATGTCTCGTTCTCTCTCTGGATGGCAGTAAGGTGAGATTTATTTTTCTTGTTCTTATTGTGCTACCATCTAAGTTAGTGCACGAAATAATGGGTTTCATTTTGATTCTTTCATTCTTGCGTATCACCATACCTTGCTCATTCTTGCAGCCCCCACATACTCTTCCATTATGTTTTTAATAAACGAATCTACGTATGAAAAAGAGGTTACCATTTCTATAGTCCGAATCATGTAAAACCTGAAAACAAAAACTACGACCTATGTTTAGTTTAGATGGGTCTTCTATCGTTTCTCATTTCTCTAACTGAAATGTTTTTAAATGATTATGGAATGGGTTTCTAAACAACCACAGTGCCATTTCTTTCTGTCTCTCATGTTGGTAAATATAGACTTTATTGAGTTTTAAAGTAATTAGTCAATACTGCTGGGAATCTAGACACCATGGCTCCCTGAATCATATTCCTTAGTTTTACCACTTGAGAGTTCTCCCCTTTACCTCATCCTATTTTAAAGCAGAGAGTGCTGAGGATGTAGCTAAGTAATAGAATGCTCGCCTAGTAAGGATGAGGTCCTCAACTTAATCTTAGAATAGCAACAAACAAAAACTAATCAATAAAACAGAACAAAAAGCCCTCAAATCAAGTAATCTCCATGTTTTATTTTTTGAGTACATTGAACAAGATTGTTTGGGACTTTTGTTTTCTTTTTATTAAAGCCAAGTCATAATATCTTCAGTACTGTAAGACTTTATATGAATTTACCAATTGAGATTCCAGGATTTATGGGCCCACCCCTAAGGAGTTAAGACATGCTAACTGGGGGAATCAAAGCAAGTGAAATCATTTGAAAGCCTGCTTTTAGTTAGATAACTGAAAACAATTTTATCATCTGGACATATATTGATGGTGCAATTGAAAATCATACAGACTAAGGTTTCTTTATGGGTTTTCTTGTATCCATGTGTTGTAATGAAAGGGCTGAAAGCATCATCTCAACCGGAGGTAGGAGTCTCAAATAAGGCAGATCTTGGAACACTATGTCACACCATATAAGGAATTACTGCAAAGAGAGGTTAGGGACAGGAGAAGAAGGGGTCCTAGATATCCAATGCAGAATTTATTAACATTATAGAATAAAATAATTTTAGGCATTTTTAAAAATCTTCACAAATCAGAGATTGTTTACCTTTGGCAGCTTCTTAAATTATTTTATATGTAATATCCCAAATCAAGAACCCTAGTCAGTCATTGCTTGTCATAGAAGCAGTAGTCTGGAGACTAATACTATCTCATAAATATAGTTTCTCATAGATAGGATAAGACAGGATGAATAGGGGTTGACCAGATGGCTCAGCAGGTAAAGGTGCTTATCATGGAACCATGTAAAGGAGGAATGAGAGGACTCATTCAACAAAGTTGTTCTCTGACCTTCACACATGCACTGTGATAAACATACTCACACACATACATGGTATACACACACACACACACACACACAATAAATATAAACGTTTTAAATAAAGACAGGATGGATGGAAGGTTTCAGAAATAATGTAATAAGGAAAGTCATATCTCAGCACCTTTAAAACTTTTGTAGAGAGAAAAAAAATGGCAAACATCACACTTTCCACACTAAAGGGACATGAAATGGCAAACACCACACTCTCCATACTACAGGGATGTGAAACAGCAAACACCCCATTCTCCAAGTTACAGGGACATGGCTGAAGTATAAGAATCATAACTGAGACTCACTCTAAGGAACAAATGGGAGTCAATACTAAGGCTGATGTAATTAGTTTGTTATTTGGATGGAACCTTCAGAGTAAGAAGAAAACTAATATGATTATGGGGCTCTGGGAAATGCAAAAGTATCCTAGCAGTTATGGGTACTACACAGTCAGTTCCCCAAAGGATTGTTTTTGGAGGGGGAGTTTTTTCAATTTTGGAATGATGCCAAAGCAATACATCTTCAGTAGAAACTGGACATTAAATTTTGAATTTTGATCTTTTCTCAGGCTGGTGACATATGCTACTTGTCTCTGGTTATGCTGGGTAGTGGCGGCAAGCTATAACTCCTGCTTAATGTGATTATGCAGGGTAGACTACTGTGCTCTACAGTGCATTCTGTTACTAAGCCAAGATATTCTGTAGGTGAGGTGGTGGTATTTGTGACTTTTCCTGGAGAGATGGAAGAAACTTCTGTTTGCCTACAGGCACCAACAGGCAAAAGGAACAATTATGTACTAGTCTAGCTTCGTGAATCAGTGAGTTTACTGGGCTTACTTACAGAAGCAGGCTTGATTTAAAGTTAGACGCACCAAGAGGTCCTCTATTTAACTGACTCTTACACAAACATGGCATTTTGCTAGAAAAAAAAAGGTTACATAAGAGATTAAACTATAGTCCTATTTGGTGCTGACTCAGGATTCTCTGATATCTGATCTCTTCCATCTTTAGCTGACTCATGGCTCCCCAGATGTCCACTGTCTGCTATCTTAGTTTATTCTGGAGAACCACACTGGCACCTGTTATCTGAACCTTTCTAGGGTCCTTATGGCCTTTTATTTCCTTCAGAGGATATGCAAAACCCAAATCATACACTAAGGTACATCATGCAAGTAACTAGCCAAGGCTATACAGAGGTGAAGAGATGAAATTGTAAATCTGCCCAAAGAGTTCAATTTTGTTTGAGTCCTCCATTTAGCTGATTTTCTAAGGCCTCTATAAATGTCAGTGTGTCCTAAGAGGGCACCATAGCAACAGAATTCTTACTATCTTACTATGGCCTTCTGTTTTTTTCCAATAGATTTGTTTAACAGTTGAATCATAGCATATCTCAGTGCTCAAATATACCAGGAACACTTTAATTTGTGGATTAATACATTTTGAACTATGCAGACTTTTTCAAAGTTATAATCAAGAATAATCATAAATGGTATATCAGATCTGTATTTAAAAGGGAACAACCACCCAAATGAAAGTAATTTGTCCATTTCCCTCCTTTAATACACATATAGAGCTTAGATATAATTAGTAATTACATTTTGCTAAAAGTTTGGCCAGGTGACTAAATAAACTTTCTCTCCTACCCTGCATTTCTTTATAAAAGGAATTTCAATTACCTTGCAATTAAGGCACAGTTAGTTTATTACAGGTCATGATTTAATTGCATCAGTTTGGATTTTATTGCCAAATTAGCTTGTTAGCATTCAGAGCCTTTAGGCCACTGAAAGTCTAAACAAAACATGTTGTCATAAATCTTTTCTGAGAAAGGGCAGACAGGAGTATTAAAGCCACATAAAACTAAAGAAAGAACCAAAACATTTAACTGTTTTTCTTAAAAAACAGTAAACATTAGCCAGGCATATGATTTTAATACTTGGGAAACTAAGGTAGGAAGATTGTTGTGCATTTGAAACCAGCCTGGGCTATGTAGTGAGACATTAACCTAAAACAAAACAAACAAAAACCAGAAAGGAATGCCTGACATTGACAGTGGTTAATAGGCAAAATAATAAATGGTAGCCATTCCCTATTAGAGCATCAGCTGAGAGCTATAGCCAGACCTTTTGGCAAATATTTAGACTCGCCTCCTGGTGATTAAGTATGAGGCTTAGAAAATAGGTCTTGGACTTATGTGCATTAAAAATTTTCCATTGAATTCTGTTGTGACGCAAAGTTGAAAAAAATTAATCTAGGGCAGGTAATGATTAACTGACCCCATATTTTGTAAATAGTTTTATTGGCACACAGCCAAATTGTAATAGATCATTAGCTTTCTATAGACTCCAGAGGATGAACCTGCACTGAGGGACACCTGGATACATAAACATGACTTCATAGGCCTTAACATATAAGACAGAATGCATGAAATCTGGGGCCTATGGGGTTGTGGATAGGGGAGGGGAGTAAAGATGATTAAGATTTTTGTATGAAGTGCACAAAGTTCAATAAAAATATACATTGAAAAAAATTGGTGGTCTCTATAGACGCCAGATGCATACTAGCTAGTTCACAGCTTCCAAAAACTTGAGAAAATTATCTAAAAGGCAAAGTTTTGGGAGAGTTTAGGGATTTGGATTTTAATGTAAGACAGGTTACAAAAGGCATTTCAGCAAGCCTTATCAGTTCTAACACTCAATATTTCAGAGTCCATTTATTTCTACCGATCTTTTGTATTATACCCTTATTACAATCATTCTAATTGTGTCCAATACATTTTCTCCCAAGTACACACACCACCTTGTTCTCAGAGAAGGCTTTTCCCTTGTCCCTCGCCATCGAGTTTACACAGCCTATATAATTTTGAGGGCCAAGTGCAAAATGAAAATGTGACACTCATTGTTCAGAAAGCAATTTAAGACAATGAAATTAATTTTTTTCTTTTTGTAATCTCTCAACTTAGCATGATATTTTTATTTCCCACATAATGTTTTAAATGGAGAACATTTAAAATTTATTTATTATTTTTTGGGGGGGCAGCAGATTATTTGAGAGCAAACAGACTGCTGGGCTGCCTCTCGGGGGAGCAGGGGAACAGCGGCAAGAAACAGCAGCAGAGAATAAAAGCAGAACAGGGGGACTCAGATATCTTTTATAGGCAGTCAGGTGATTGGGTAACTTTCCATGATGTAGGCTGGGCAGTTCAGCTCAGGATTGGTTGGTCCCCTAGTAAGCAGCAGGACTTGCCTGGGGCTAAATTCAAATCCTCCATTTTAAAATATGTGAGCTGCACAGCCATTTTAGGAGCCTGCCAGGAACCTAACATTCCAGCCTTTTGTTGATGATGTGGGGCAATGGTGGTCTTTCTTTAGCTACTTCCTACTGGAAAGAGATACTGGCAAAGAGGGGGGTGGCCTCAAAAGGATGGAACATCAGTCTGGAGTGCAGGGTTAGGCAGGCAGGTGGTGGTAGGAGACCTGAGGGAATTCAGTTAAGAGCATCTGGTTTACCGATCACTGAGACCTCTCATTGACCCTGTCCTGACCTGAAAAAATTTAAAAAGCATGGAATAATCATGATTATGAGGAGGGAGGATATTAGTGGGTTGAGGAGGGGAAGGAGAAGTAAGGCAAGAAGAGTTAAGTACAAATTCTAGGCAGGGAACCAGGAGTCAGAAAAGGCTGATTTTCAAATCAGAGTTTCTTGATGAAGCCTTCCAAAATCATCCATCTATTGGGTTTCTCCTCATTTTTCATTTGGCTGCCATGGCTGGAGTCATGATTTGCTTTTCAGGCACTTTGATAATTGGAGTGACTAGCATCACAGTGTGATTTCCCTCCCAAATAACCTCTAGATAGGGACGGAGAAGAAATTTAGCCATCGTTTAATTTTTGGATAAGAATAGGTTTTTCTTTTGATTGCAGGTAGGGACTTCATAGCTGATTAGACCAGGATTTGAAGTCTCACACCTGAGCAGCATTTTTTTCTTAAGAATAAAATCATTAGTGAGACATTGTCTAAATAACATCTTATACAAACTTAAGTTTAATGTCTGAGAAGTTCAATTCTTTGGATTCTTGAAGAAAAATACCAATCATTTAACATTTTTGTTATACTTTCCTGTTGGGTATTTAAGACCATACAGTTGGCCCAAGTAAGCCAATTTATTTTTACTCTCAAGGTCATTTGAGGATCTGTTCTTCAGGGGTCACATGGGCTTGGGAGGTGCTCCTGGCTCCTTTCTTTTATCAGTTCCATGTATGTGAAGATAAGTCCAAGGTCCTGTTTGACCATGTCTGGCTTCACTTGGAAGCATGAATGAGATGTTTCCTCTAAGTTGACCCTCCTCTTTGTAGACTGGACACTGATTCAAGTCCATCTTGTAGGGTCTCCATGTCCTCCCTGAACAAGAGGATAGGTGACTCATCACAGTTACAGGACACTTTGAGAGATGCTCCATAGTCCCCTGGAACTTAGTCAACCTAGGAGGACAAGGAACAAATACTGTCCCTTTAAATCCCTCTGACCAGATTAGTATAGGCCTCAAAGTATGGCTATTAAACAACCAAGAAGGTTTGTTACACCAGTCTGGTACTTTTAATTACTATGTGCTATGTAAATAAAGCTTGGGCAAAAACCAAACATTCTCAGATAAACATTGACTAGACATATATTTTGTTCCTTAAACTAGTTGACTAAGCTATGACCTTAGAAAATTTAAGATTATCTATATATTATCTTTGTCTCATCCTTGATAAATCATACAAACCTAAACAGACTTCCATCACTTGCTTAGGCTTTCTCATTTTTTTCTGTCTATTGTAGAAATATCCAGCCATCATAATTTTAAATCCTTAATAAAATATCTCCAGTCTCATATCCTTCTAACATCTTTTAACTTTCCATATTCTTTCTTAATAGGCATGAGGCATAATAACATTAACAAATAAAATTTCCATCTGTTGCAAGAATTCTCCTCCTGGGGATACTAAGCAAGGCCTACCCCCTTCTAAGGTTCTAGTGTCAAACCAATGTTTGATTACATTAAAGGTTTCCTGGGGAACCAATGAATTTACTGAGCTTACTTACAGAGATGACTGAGGGGTTGCTGAGGTGTATGAGTGACCTGAGGGTATGCACACTGGAAAGCCTTTACCTAGCATGGATCAAGCCTTCTTTTCCTAGCCTTCCACAGACTATATACTTTAGTCCTCACCAAATCCAGGAGACCATGTGTGATTAGGGCCAAATTACATACAGTTGGCTGGGAAGAGCAGCTGGAGACTAGAATGAAGGTCCAATGACCCTGCTTACCCCTCCTTCAGTGAAAGAATATGATAGTCAACAAGCCCAATTGTGATGATCTTTAGCAAGTAGACGCAGATGAAGTTATGAAGATGGCAGTTATTTGGCTCAGGAGTGCTGTGCATCATCATCTTACAAAGAACATGGAAACCAAATTATGCACATAAGATAATGTAATTAAGTCAGCATTACCCATTTACCCACTGTGCTTTATAAATTCCCAGATAAACCTTATAGAAAACACAAAACCATTAATAATCTTCCTTTATGTAGTTCAGAGAATGGTCTACCAAAAACTTGCTTTAGGTTTTGAAGAAATGTAAACACTGGCTAGAGAAAACTATTTTGTACATCAAAACATTATCAAGTTGATGTTTACAACCTCCAGTATAATCACTTAAGGAAAACTGTGCTATAACCCTCCTTAGACAATAAACTTTCACAATCTCTCACAATATTGAAATCCAAGGTTCATGTTTCTGGCCAGATGGAGCCATTTTCCAACTAGTACTGTGGCCAGGCAGAGGTATAAAAGAATTTTAGATGCTTTGGTATAACTATCTAAAAGTTCCAAAGGTTTGAGAGGCTGGAGGAGACAGGCAATGGGGAAAAGGCCTGTGGACTTAGACTGGGAGGTCCCCATAGTGGGTAAGGCAAATAGCAAACAGGAAGTGAAAGAGATCTTGGGTGAGTAGGTAGAAGAGATGATGAGAATTCTCTCACTGTAAGGAGTGGAGTCAGGGATACTAGTGAGGATTCCAGGAGGGGTGGCAATAGATATAAAGAATAGAAAGGCAGGAGGGAGGAGCAGGAGGAGGGACCGGAAGGTGTGCCCAATGTGTATGTGTGGAACAAATGTCCAGAAAGGCATCCCTCAAATGGTGGGGGTACTGAAATGAGAGTGTCCCTGTTCCTGGAGGCAGCATCTTGCAATCAGCCAGAGAGGGGAAAACAGAGCATGTCCCAGTCCCTGGAGGCAGTGTCCTGCAACAGCGAGGAGAGAATACATGGGGCTTTCTGATGCACAGGTGTGATTATATGATTCAGAAAGTCCTTCGAAATGGCCAGCAGGTAGAGCAGGAGGCAAAGTGTGAGAAAAAAAGAAGGGAAGAGGGACACCAGAGAATGTGTGAAAAGGGGGGGGTGAGGGAAAAGGGAGAAAGAGAGAGACTTAAAATTAATTTATATATTTGAGTACTAGGAACCATGTTGTCGGTAAGGATTAAAGAGAGACTATTTTGACCTAAAAATTTTTTTTGTTATTTTAACATTTTTAGTTCATGTGAGACTTTACTTAACATGATACCAAGTAAATAAATTTTAAGAAACATAAATTCATGTTGGCTGTGTATACATATCAAATTATATATAAGATTTTAATATCTAAGATTTTGTAGTTACTCTTTGTTGAGAATATGGTTTATCATTTTTAAACCAAAACACATTTGAAGTAGACAAACAAAATGAATACACTTTAAAACACCTTGAGGGGCTGGAGAGATGGCCCAGCACTTAAGAGTACTGACTGCTCTTATAGAGGACTTGGGTTTGATTCCCAGCCCTCACATGGCAAGACGAACCGTCCTTAACTCCAGTTCCAAGGGAAACCAAAGCCCTCTTCTGACCTCCATGGCATTGCACGGCATGGGTGCACTCACATACATGCAAGCAATACACTCATACACTCATTATTATTTTAATGAAAATAACAAATAAAATATTAAAAAAAACACACACCTTGAAAATAAACTAAAACCAAAAACGGTATTCAACAAATAGGATTTTACACAACTAGCTTAGATGTTGTTTTGTATCGGTAATTAGCATTTGAAAGTTTTGTGAACACTTAATCAACCTGGAGATGAGACACTGTTTAATACGTTTAAAAATAATTAGGGTACTCATTCATAAGTCCTTGGAATTTATCATCAAAATATTTATAAATTTGTACACATGTATTCTGATTAGCCATGCCAAAAATAAAATCAATAATTCTTGTGCACAATAAAACAATGAGAAAGGAGAAAGAACTAAAGTGGCCTCAGTTCAAAAATTGCTTTGGCACAAACAATACATGAAAACAATAATCACAGACACACATAACACAATCACATGAAATATAGGTGCACCAAATCTAGGTGTCTAGAAGACAGAGAGCTTATATCTCTAGCTCTTTAATTTTACAAAAAGACTCAGTGATCTGAAAAAAAGGGTTAAGTTCGCCATGTAGATTTAAGGTAGCATCTTTTCCCTTTTAAGAGCTAAATAACTGAAGGGTATTAATAAAACCCTCTCAATCTAAGAACCCTATCAATATCTCACAAGGAACAAATGGACAAAGCAAAGTAACTTTGCAAGGCAAATTTTACTTCTGCAAAGGGATGTTTGAAGGAATCTGCTTAAAGAGAGAAGAGCTCAACTGTTCTAGATCATCAAGTTTAGGGATGCACCAGGGCCTTCCCTTAAACAAAAGTTTTGCAAGGCATGGTGAGATTAAAAGATTAGGATTTCTAGTCATAAACCAAGTTCTAAGTTTTACAGGTTTTAAAAGACAAGACTAATGTTTAATGTTTCTCACAGAGGGAGATGCCTTTACATATGAAACACAGCAAAGTTATAAGTCATTAGCATAACATAAATCGGAGGAGACAGTAATGACAAAAAGGAAAAATTAACATGTTAGGTTAAGAATAAATAAAATCTAAATAGTACTGAGAGTAATCCTATTTAGAAACAGTTTAAAATAATGTTAAAATTTAAACTTCCATTGTGGTATTACTTCCTCATTCTAATATGAAAATGCATTGAGTTTATTATAAGACAATAGAAACTGTTAAAGCCTCTTGCTTTTCTATGATCTGATCAAGAATCCAAGATGAAAACCAAAACAAAAATTGCAAGAGGATTAGGGCATGTGATTGAACATCTGTAGTCCAGGGAATTACTAAGTAATTATGACTGCCTATGGCTCAGTAGTACCAGTAAATTTCTGGGTGTCATCATTTTGAATTTTTCCATGTGGTTGAATTAAGATGGCGGCAAGGTCACAGAGGGCACCACTTTGAAAATGTTACTGTCCAAGATGCCATCCAAGCCATGTGACTGGCCCCATATTGATGATGTCATCAACCAAGTTGGAGACCAGGTCACATGGTTGCCTCCCTCTTGGTGAGGTCAGCAGCCATGATGGCGACCAGGCCAACATGGCCACATTAGTGAGCTCAGCACCATGATAAAACAAGTCCATAACCCACCAGGGTACAAACCCTGTTAGATTCACACCCCTC
>NW_008360326.1:880893-885931 GCF_000622305.1 Nannospalax galili
TTTTATTTTTTTTTTACGTAGAAATGTTCACCACTGCCTCACATACCCTTGAGGTGGAAGCCTTTTTAACCAAAGAAAATCTTGCATGCCAAAGCACTAAAACATGCAAGCTGCTTGCAGTTCCTCTCACAGAGTCAGAGGGTCAGTCTGAACCTGGAGAATTCCTGAGAACAGAAGTTTGTGAGAACTAGCATGAGTCTGATCAGAAAGGACCAGTTTCTGCCCTGAGTCAGCTTCTCACACTTCAATCATTTATCTATCATCTATATCTATCATCCATCTATCTATCACCTATTTATCTATCACCTACCTATCTACTTACCATCCATCTATCTATCAATGTCAATCATTTATATCTATCTATCTATCTATCATCAATTATTTGTCTATAATCTATCTATCTATCTATCTATCTATCTATAAAGTGAGGAAGAAAGACACTGGGAGAGGACAAAGACAGGGGAACGATGGAAGACAGAGAACCTTCCAAGCCCATGGAAAGGAAGGGAGAAGAAAGATGTTGCACTGGGCCTATTGGAAAGCTCCAGGAGCTCCCAAGCCACCTAAGTCTTAGTGGAGAGAGAGACAGTGAGAGAGAGAACAAGAGAAGATCTGCCACGAGACATGACTCCATCCAGCAGAGCCGAGGAAAGATGACACAGACACCGGAGCATCAGGGTTCCTCGTACGGGCCACCACTTGCCGCAAACCGCGACTCCGTCCAGCAGAGCCGAGGAAAGGACAACACGAATGCCAAGGTGAGGTTCAAGCTTCTTCTTCTCACTCTCTCTCTCTTTATTACACACTTCAGCTCTTCATATAGCGTTCCCAACAGCCCTCCCCCCAGCCAGGACCAATCAGGGCACACACACACATAGCGGACAGGCAAGTGGCAGCTTATTGGGCCACGTAGCAGGATCATACTCGATGATGTCTCTGATCAAGCAGGCAGCACATGATCGGGCTTATTGTGCTTGCGCAGGTTGGAGTAAACAAGTGAGGGGCACGAGGCTTGGCTCGGCTCAACCATGCCTGCTTCCCACAAAGATCCACAGCTCTGCGAGAGAAATGAAGGTACCTCAGGGCCGAATCAGTGGTGAATGCAGGAGCCGGTAACCAGCAGCTGGTCCAGAGTCCTCCCTGGCAACCTCTAAGAAAGGTGATCTGAGTTAGGGCACCATATGTATAGAAGAGGCTCAGCAAAGACCACTGACCAGGTAACTCCATGGGGGGCAGGCCAGCAGTTTATTTGAGAGCAAACAGACAGCTAGGCTGCCTCTCAGGGAAGCAGGGGAATAGCAGTGAGAAATAACAGCAGAGAAAAACAGTTGAGAACTTTATTTTTTAATTATTAGAGCAAATTTTACCATTCCTTTTTATACAGTGAAATACAGGTTTTAAATAGAAACTTGAAATTACCGAAATAACAAAATTATGCATGTTAGGGTTTGGATCTGCAGCAAACCACTCCCCAGTGCAACAAGGCCTCATGGTTTTGCAAGCCCTCTGGAATTACAGGAACTGAGTTAATGAGCACCCTGACTGCCTGAAGACAAGATAAACAGGCTCCCTACACCTATGACCCAAGACCTGATTGCTGCAAGAGCTATTTCAGCACAGCCTGCTTCCCCTTTGATAATCTTAGAAGATAAACAGGCCCTGAACCCCAGACCCACTGAGGTAAATACATGCTGCTTCCCCCTGATAAGTTTCACAATGTATAGACCCCTAATTGCATGACCCAGATCCTGGCTGATGGAAGGAGGCTATTTGACAGAGGCTGTCCTCTCCTGATAACCCCTGGACTCTCTCCCCCACCTAACTTGGTTTAAAGAATGTTTTTCTGCCTTCTGCATCCCCCAAACCCCATATAAAAGCCCTCAGCCAACAGCCTGTAAACTGACAGCTCCTCCATCTCAAATTAGGGGACTGTCCTGTGTGTTTTATCTGCCAATAAACTCTATCCAACTGCAGTTCTTGTCTGTGCCCTCATGCTTTCTCCTGGTTTGCCTCGATTTGCTTATCATATGGTGCCGAAACCCAGCCGAGACCTGGGACCTGCAATCATTTGGGAAGTGCACGTAAAGCAAACACCACTGATTCGGCTTTGAGGTACACTCCAACTCTTCCTTTCTCTCTCATTCTCTCTTTCCCTCTGCCTTCTCTCTCTTACAGCCTTTTCCCTTATGGCCACTGTGATTCTTTCCCTGCCACTCAGGAGTATACTCTACCTTGTGTTCACTTCTCTCCTGCTCCTCTACATTTTCTTTTGATTTCCTTCTCAGTTGGATTTGGACATCATTCTTGGACCTGACTTAAGGCCATTGGGCAGCACTGGTCTCCGTGACTGTTCGGTATCCAGTACAGTTACTGTGCCTGTCAATACCCAGCTGTGGGGTGGACCTACTTCTCCATTGCTCTCAATCCTGTTGTCTTAGAGTTGCTTGGTCTGAGAGCTAGCTCTCCCAAAGGAGCACAGGCCCCTCCCTGTCTGCTAAAGGGTTTTCTGGCTGTCCATTGTGACTAGGGGTCCCAGAGACCTTAGCAGCCTTCTACCCACACAGGGGGTGCAGGCCTCTTGTCTTGAGGTCATACTGGTGTCCTGTGTACCCCTTTTGAGCTTTGGCTCCATGGTCCAAAGCCTCTTTCCTCTGCTCCCTTTCACTGGGACTCCAGAGGAAGCCAACCCTACAAAGGCATGAGCTTGATGTGAAAAGGCTGGTCCCAAGACCGGGTGACCAGGAAGGCCGACCCTGGAAATATCCACTCTTCTCCTTTCACTCTTTTTCTCCACTCTCCTCCTTTCTCTCTCGCAGCCTCTCATTAAGCATCAGGTTCCCTCTCCCTTCCCTCCCTTTCCTCGTTCCTGGCATCTCATCTTCACTTTTGCTTTCTCATGCTCTGTGATTCAGAGCTCCCCTCTCTCTCTGCCTCTCTCTCTCTCTCTCCCAACCTCCTCAGGCTTCTCTTCCCTCAGCTTCCACTGAATCTCACAATCTCTCTCTCTGTCTCTCTCTCTCATCTCTTTTCTCTTGTCTCTTCCATTCCCCTTCCTTCTTACTCTCTGCATCTCTTTTCCCACCCTTTCCTTGTACTTTGTCTCCCTCTACTGCCTGGTCATGCCATGCTCTCCTTACAGGGATTTCCAATTGTCTCGCTTGCCTAGAAAATTACACCAGTGTGTTGGAAAGTCCTTTCCTTTCTCTGGGTATGGGATGCTTTTCCCAGGGATAGGCTCATGCACTCCTTCCTGTGTAGGACAGGAACTTGCCCTTTCCCTCCCTGGTGATCAGATTGCAGGACGCTGCCTCCAGGGATTGGAAAAAAACTCATTCTCAGGCGTTTCCTGGGAAAGGATGATTTCCTTGGGGATTGGTTTTGCACGTTCTCATTTTGGCTCGACCTATGCCTTTTTTCCTCTTCCTCCCTCCCTCCCTTCTCTTCCTCATATCCTGTACTTTCCAACCCAGACTCTTGGCTGCCATCCCTGCCTCAGCTCCCTGTGGAGAGAGGATCCTCATTGTCTCCTCCTACTTGCTTGCTCAGTTATCCATAGTAGCTGTAAATGCCAAGCAAAGTTCTCCAGATATCTTCATCCCTAGATACAAGCTATGCTGGAAAAGAAACTCATGAAGGCAGCAGAAGAAACAGAGCACTATGTCCAGCACGTAAATCGGTGTGCTTGCTGCTCTGAAAGCATATATCTCTCCAGAGCACTGCCTGTGACTTTCCATGTACTGAAATTTAAAACGCTTAGATCTAGTTAGAAAAGCAGCTGTCACAGGACCGCATGGTCTGAGCACAGCTTGCTTGGTGCCCAACAGGGCTTAAGATCAAAATTTTAAGCCCCTCTGCCTGAGGAAAAGTTTAGGGAAAAAAATGGCTTTTAAAATCTTGGCAAGTGGATTGCAGCCTTGAATGCCCTGAGGCAAGATAGCAAAATAGATAAAGAAGTTTACCTGCCCAATTCAGAGTACCTATAAGAAAATTCCACATGACAAATAAACAAGTTATTAGAATTTGGGGATCCTTAGTGGTCATCAAGATGGTATGGTGAGAAAGAGCATCCCCTAAAGGGTTCTTATTCTCACTTATAAAAGAATTTACCAATACAGAAGTTTTAGGACAAACCCATGATGCAATGCAGCTTTAGAACCTGCATGCAGGTCAGACACATGGTAGGCTGGCAGCCACATGGCAGGGAGTAGAAAGCTTTAGGGAAAATTAAAGAAGTACAAGATACTGGAAAACCTAAAGCATAAATGAAAGCATGTTTTAAAAAAATGGGATATAAAGAAGAAATTTTTCTCTGAAAAATTTAGAAAAGCAGGTAGACTTACAGAGACCTAAACATTTGCAGGTGGGTTTAGAAAGAGAACAAGAGTTACAGGAGGGGAGGGAGAAGGATCCAAGGCATTTGCCTGTGTAAGGAATGCATAAGTAGTTAGAGGAAAGAGGAAAGATAGCCTAGAATAGAGGATGGAAGGAGAGGAAACCTAAAATTGTATTGAAGTGTATCAGAAATCATCCCTAGTAAAGTGAGGAAGAAAGGCAGTGGAAGAGGGCAGAGACAGGGAAAAACGATGGAAGTCAGCAGATCCTCCAGGCCCATGGCAACTGAGTGGGGGGGGAATCCCGGGGTGAGGGAACCCAAGTAGTGAATGGATGAAGTAGCTCTGGCTCCAGAGACCATTACTGTCCAGGAGTGACCTAATTAATGGGAAAGGAGATCAAAATAAGATGTAAGAGAGTCGTAAAGAAGTGAAAGCAAAGCAGAGAGATGGGGAGAGAAGGAGAAAGGAAGAATGGGAGTGTACCTGAGGTCCCATCGGAGGGTTTTTACATGCAAGTTCTCTTGAAGTAAGAAAGAGGTTTTGGCACCATCTGATAGATGAAGTAGATGATGGATGAATCAGCTTGGTCGGGAGGAAACACCAGAACACAGATAAAACTCCAGTGGAATAGAGTTTATTAGCAAAGGAACACATGGGACAGATTCCCTTCTGGGTAGGGAAAATGTCTGCCCATGGGACATGAG
>NW_008360326.1:888973-906729 GCF_000622305.1 Nannospalax galili
CCTCCCTGTCTGCTAAAGGGTTTTCTGGCTGTCCATTGTGACTAGGGGTCCCAGAGACCTTAGCAGCCTTCTACCCACACAGGGGGTGCAGGCCTCTTGTCTTGAGGTCATACTGGTGTCCTGTGTACCCCTTTTGAGCTTTGGCTCCATGGTCCAAAGCCTCTTTCCTCTGCTCCCTTTCACTGGGACTCCAGAGGAAGCCAACCCTACAAAGGCATGAGCTTGATGTGAAAAGGCTGGTCCCAAGACCGGGTGACCAGGAAGGCCGACCCTGGAAATATCCACTCTTCTCCTTTCACTCTTTTTCTCCACTCTCCTCCTTTCTCTCTCGCAGCCTCTCATTAAGCATCAGGTTCCCTCTCCCTTCCCTCCCTTTCCTCGTTCCTGGCATCTCATCTTCACTTTTGCTTTCTCATGCTCTGTGATTCAGAGCTCCCCTCTCTCTCTGCCTCTCTCTCTCTCTCTCCCAACCTCCTCAGGCTTCTCTTCCCTCAGCTTCCACTGAATCTCACAATCTCTCTCTCTGTCTCTCTCTCTCATCTCTTTTCTCTTGTCTCTTCCATTCCCCTTCCTTCTTACTCTCTGCATCTCTTTTCCCACCCTTTCCTTGTACTTTGTCTCCCTCTACTGCCTGGTCATGCCATGCTCTCCTTACAGGGATTTCCAATTGTCTCGCTTGCCTAGAAAATTACACCAGTGTGTTGGAAAGTCCTTTCCTTTCTCTGGGTATGGGATGCTTTTCCCAGGGATAGGCTCATGCACTCCTTCCTGTGCAGGACAGGAACTTGCCCTTTCCCTCCCTGGTGATCAGATTGCAGGACGCTGCCTCCAGGGATTGGAAAAAAACTCATTCTCAGGCGTTTCCTGGGAAAGGATGATTTCCTTGGGGATTGGTTTTGCACGTTCTCATTTTGGCTCGACCTATGCCTTTTTTCCTCTTCCTCCCTCCCTCCCTTCTCTTCCTCATATCCTGTACTTTCCAACCCAGACTCTTGGCTGCCATCCCTGCCTCAGCTCCCTGTGGAGAGAGGATCCTCATTGTCTCCTCCTACTTGCTTGCTCAGTTCCTTCTCGATCTCCTCTGTGCTCTATACATAATCTGTCACTATGGGGACCACTCAGTCCAAGTCTGAGGGCCTCAGGCCTCTTGCTTGTCTTTTAAAATCCTTAAAACAACTAGGACTTTCTGATACAATCAGGCCAAAGTGCTTAAAGTTCCTGTACACCACTGCCTGGCCCCACTACAACTTTAGATAATGACTCTGTTTGGCCAGACGCCAGAACCTTAGACTTCAATATTTTGAGGGATTTAGATAATTTCCGCCAATTTAACTGCAAAAGGTCCAAGCTCCCTTATGTCCAAACATTTTTTGATCTCTGTGCTAATCCCTCCCTCTGTGTCTCATGTTCCTGCCATCAAACTGTCCTCACCAAGATTGTTTCATGGGAACCCAATCTGCTGATTCCTACCCCCTGCTCCCCCTCCCTACTCCTCTACCTTGGCCTTTGATCAACCTCAATCCCTCCCTGTCCCTAGCATCTTGTATGTCTTCAGTTTTTCCTCTAATGTTTCCTTCTCCCAGCCATGTGGCTGTGAGTTAGCCACGTGTCTGACCTCCTACACAGGCTCTAAACCTGCATGGCTTCATGGTTTTCTGTCCTACCCACTATTCATCTCCTCAAGGCAGCTGACAAAATTACCAGCTTGCTTGCCCTGAGGATTTTTTCTTTAAGATTTTAATAAAATTGTAAAAGCTTCCATTTGGGTCCATTCTTAAATTCTTTTATGAATGAGACTAAGAACCCTCTAGGGGACCCTCTTTCTCCCTGTTTCATATTGATGGCCCAGATGGGACTCCAAAATTCTAATAACTTATTTACTTGGTGGTCATGCAGAGATTTTCAAGTGCACACTGAATTTGACTCTTAAGTGACCAGGTGACCTTCCTTATCCATTTTGTTATCTTGCCTTGGGGCATTCAGTCTTGGGCTAAAGCAGCTGGGTGGCTGCATTTAAATAATTTAAGGTGGCTTGCCCCATGGACAAATGGAAAAAAGATTTTAAAAGCCATTTTTCCCTGAACTTTTTCTCAGGCAGAGGGGCTGGAAACTTTGATCTTAGGCCCTGATGGGCACCAAACAAGTTGCGCTCAGACCATGTGGTCCTGAGATGGCTGTTTTTCTAACTAGATCTAAGCATTTTAAATTTCAGTGTACATGGAAAGTCACAGGCCATGCTTGGGTGAGTCATATACTTTCAGAGCAACGACCCAGTGATTTATGTGCTGGACATGCGCCCTGTTCCTTCTGCTGCCTTCATGAGTTTCTTTTCCAGCATAGCTTGTATCGAGAAATGAAAAGATCTGGAGAACTTTTCTTGGCATTACAGCTACAGTGGTTCGTGAGAGATATGGATTCCTTTGATTTGCTTTTCTATTTGGGGCATATATGTGTGTGTGCGTGTGTGTGTATGTGTGTGTGTGTGTGTGTGTGTGTATCTGAGGGTACTTTCTCCTTTTATCTGAAGTCTAACTTAACTGGGGTGCTTTGTAAGAGTAAAAATGGTTGCTCTCCATATTTAATCTGTGAGGAATGTGAATCCCACAGTGCTTGTATCCTGGTGGGGGATGGGCTCGCTTCATCATGGGACTGTGCTCACTAACATGGCCATATTGCCTGGTCACCGTCATGGCTGCTGACCTCACCAAGAGGAAGGCAAACATGTGACCTGGTCTCTACCTTGGTTGATGACATCATCAATATGAGGACAGTCACATGGCTTGGTTGCCATCTTGGACAGTGACATTTTCAAAATGACGATGACCCACCTGACCTTGCTGCCATCTTAATTCAACCACATGGCATGATTTAAAATGGCAATACCCAGAAACTTACTGGTACCAGGGGTGCCGAGGAGTTCCCTGAACTGCAGACATTTAATCATATGTCCTAATTCTCTTGCAATTTATTTTGTTTTGGTTTCTTGATGAGGTCATAGAAAAGCAATACATTTTTATGTCAGACTAAGGGAGTAATGTCAGATCTCCACAATGGGAGTTTAAATTTTAACATTGTTTGGGCCTGTTTCTAAAGGGGATTACTTTGAGTTTTAACTTCTTGTATGGTATATTTACTGGTTTTTAAAGATGCCTCTTAAGTTTTTACATTGTTTGATACATTTACTGATTTTTTTTTTTTTTTTGGTCTTTTTGAGACAAGGTCTCCCTGTAGCCCCAGCTAGCCTGGAACTCACTATGTAGACCAGGCTGGCCTGGAATTCACAGAGATCTACCTGCCTCTGCCTCCCGAGTGCTGGGATTAAAGGTGTGTGCCATCACGTACTGAATTTTAAAAGGGATGTTTGCATGACATCTTTACCCAGTAGTTTTCAAGGAATTATTTTGGATTTTAACATCTTTCATATGGTATATTTGCTGATATCTGAAAGTGAATATTTTAAATTCTTATTGTTTTGCATAGTACATTTGTTAGTTTCTAAAGTAAACAAAGTTTTTTTTCTAGCCATATACCTTCAAGGTACAAAGGGAGCTGACACTTTGTGTTGGCTAGACGTGTGAAGTACATGGGAATTTGCTGTACTCCCAGGCAAACCTTAAAAGAGACAAGCTGCCACCAACACATAGTTACAACAATGGGAGGTTAAAAGGGATAGTCTACTTGGGTGGGAGCCTTAAGATGCCTGTTCCACTGGTCTTAATTCCTCCCCTTTCTGCATTGTAACTCTAAGGCTGTTTTTCTCTAGAATAGGGTTATTTCCCTCTCTGATGCTCAGTTGCTCTATGTTTACTTTTGTACCTGTCCCATCATGCCCTGGGAACTTTCTAGTTACAATGTCATGGACAGACTAAAGGGAAAGAGTATTGTTATATTGTCTCTTTGCAAGTTCTTTTAGGTACCATTGTTTTCTATGTTCCTTATTCTCCAGGTTTTGGGTACATAATCCAAGATTACGAATAGTAAATGATGAAGTGTTTTTTCTCTATTTGGTCACAATAACGAGGAGAGTTGCTAACACAGTTGCTAACACATCGACAATTCATAGTCGATGGAGAGGACAGAGATGATCTTCTACCTAGAATTCCTCAGTCAGTAACTAAAGCATCGCAGTTTTCCTGAACTGATTATGCTGGAGGTTGTAAACATCAGTTTGATCATATTTCACTATGTACTAGTTGCTTCTTTCTACCTAAAGCAAGGTTTTGGTAGAACACTCTCTAAACTCTATCAGGTTAAAAAGGATTTTTAACTGTTTTGTGCTTTCTATAAGGTTTACCTGGGAACTTATAAAGCATAGTGTGTACATGGGTAATATTAACTTGTTACATTATTTTATACGTGTAATTTAGATTCCATATTCTTTTAATAAGATGATGCTGCACACTACTTTCTTCTGAGTCAAACAACTACCATCTTCATGACTTCAGCTGTATTGACTAGCAAACAATCATCACAATTGGGCTTGTTGACTATCATATTCTTTCATTGAAGGAGGGGTAAGCAGGGTCATTAGACCTTCACCTGAGTATCCAGCCACTCTTCCCAGCCAAGTGTATGTAATTTTTCCCTAATCACACAAGAGAAGTCTTGATCCATGCTGGGTAAACTCTTTCCAGTATAAATGCTCTCAGGTCACCCAGTCACCTCAGGAATCCCTCAGTCATCTCTGTAAGCAAGCTCAGTAAATTCATTGGTTTGCCAGGAAAACTTTAAAGTAATCAAACATTGGTTTGACAGTAGAACCTTAGAAGGGGATAAACATTGCTTAATATCCCCAGGAAGAGAATTCTCACAACAGATGGAAAATTTATTTGTTAAAGTTATTATGTTTCATGGTTATTAAAAAATAAAATAGGAAGGTGAAAGATATTAGAAGGATATGGGAATGGAGATATTTTATTAAGAAAGATTTATGGATGAAGATTATGATGGCTGGATATTTTCAGAATTGACAGAAAAAAATGAGAAAAACCTAAGCAAGTGATGAAGGTCTGCATAAGTTTGATTTATAATTTATCAAGGATGAGACAAAGACAATATATAGATAATCTTAAAATTTCTAAGGTCATAGCTTAGTCAAGTAGTTCAAGGATGTCTAGTCAAGGTTTATTTAAAAATGTTTCCCAAGCTTTATCTACATAGCACATGGTAATTAAAAGCACCAGACAGATGGAATTAACCTTCCTGGGTGTTTAATAGCCAGACTTTGAGGCCTATACTAATCTGGTCAGAGGCACTTAAAGGGACAGTTTTTTTGTGCCTTGCCCTTCAAGGTCAACTAAGTTCCAGAGGACTATGGAATATCTCTTGAAATGTTCTGTAACTGTTCTGTAACTGTGGAGACCCCACCAGATGGACTTGAACCAATGTCCACTCTACAAAGTAGAGGGTCAACACACAGGAAGATTTCCTCCATGCCTCCAAGTGAAGCAAGCCAGGGTTGAGCAGTGCCTTTGACTTATCTTCACATAGATGGAACTGGTAAAAGAAAGGAGCCAGGGGCACCTCCAAAGCCCATGTGACCCTGAGGAACAGATCCTCAAATGACCTTAAGAGTAAAAATAAATTGGTTTATTTGGGCCAACAATATGGTCTTAGAGACCCAAAAGGAAAGTATAACCAAAGATTAAAGTCATCAGTCTATTTCTTTAAGAGTTCAAGGGATTACACATCCCAGACATTAGACTTAAGTTCTTACAAGATGTTATTTAGACAATTATTTCTCATTGATAATTTTATTCTTTTTTATTTTTATTTTATGTGTATGCATGTATTGCCTGCATGTAGTAAGTGCACCCATGTCATGCAATGCCCGCAAAGGTCAGAGGAAACTGTTGGATCCCCTGGGATTGGAGTTATGGACAGTTGTTAGCTGCCGTGTGGGTGCTGGGATTCAGACCTGGTTCTTCTGCAAGAGCAACCAGTGTTCTTAGCTGCTGAGCCATCTCTCCAGCCCTGATAATTTTATTCTTAACAAGAAATGCTGCTTAGGTGTAAGACTTCAAATCTTGGTTTGCAATACTGTAGTGCCCACTTGTAGCTAAGGGAGACAACCCACTATTTTTCTAGCCTAAAAATTAAATGATGGCTAAATTTGTTTTCTCTCCCTATCTCAAAGCCTTTGAGAGGGTACTGACACTGATTATAGCCACTCCAGCCATTATCAAAGTGCCTGACAACAAATCCTGAGTTCATCAATCATCAGTCCTGCCTTGGCAGGCAAAAGGAAAATGAGGAGGAACCCAATAGATGGATGGTTTTGGAAGCCCTCATCAAAACATTCTGATGGATTTTAATTTGTGCATTTGAAATTTGCCCTGTTCTTTTTCTGGTTCCCTCTCTAGAACTTGTACTACTAACTACTCTTGCCTTTACTTATCTGTCACATCTCCTAGGCACTAGTCAAGGACCTTCTTTTCTCCCTTTAGTGAAGAATTTTGCAATTTGGGAGTCTTTTAGATAGACCCACTGAAGGGGGTAACCCAGTTGCCTCACCCTGCATCCCTGTTCAGCATGGAAGAATCCAGAGCAGTCTGCATCCTGATTCTCTATCAATAATTTGGATAAACCTCTTCAGAGGGTGGTGTGATAAGAATAGGAGGTAGAAATTGGCTAGGCAGTTAGGGTAAAAAGACCTCAATAAAAGTAGCCAGTTTCTTTCTTGGCTAAAAGTCAAATTGTCTTTGGGCCTTTTAGCAACATTCTCAGTTCCAAAGGCCCAAAATGTTAAAACTATTTGAGAGCTCTTATCGCTAAAAGATTTTAGGGGTACCTCTTCAGAAGGGGGAATGTTAGAGTACCAATAAGCCCTGTAAATTGAACTAGTCGAGATGATAAAAATGTCTATTCTATCTATTGGAGAACCCACTTTTTCAGTCTCCCCAGTCAATTGCCTGGTGACAGAACCACTCCCAGGAAGGCAGGTTCACCTTAAGTTATGTGGCCAGAGGTTGGGGACACACACTGATCTCAACCCAGTGTCTCTCCCAGGAAGTAGAGGACCTCAAGTGGGAACTCACCATGACAGTTGAAACTACAGCCCAGTCAATCCAGATCTTACAACAGCAACCATCCTCCCTAGCCAAAGTTGCCCTCCAGAACAGGTGAGCTCTGGATCTATTAACTGCAGAAAAAGGCAGTACCTGCATTTTCTTGGGTGAGGAATGCTGTTACTATGTCAGCCAATTGGGTAAAGTCGAGCATAATATAAAACGCCTTCAACAGGTGGCCAAGGATCTTTCACTTAAAACTTCCCAGTACCAGAAGTTGCCTCAATGGGATATTTTTACAGGTCTGACTCCCTGGCTTCTGCCCTTACTGGGTCACCTGCTTTCTATTACTTTGGTGCTAACCATTGCTCCTTGCCTCTTTAGATATTTTCAGGGCCGGATTCAACAATTAACTCATACTAATTTTAATCAGCTGTTACTTTCCTTCTCTCCACATGTACATGAGAGCCTGTCAACCATCGAGGACCCTGGTCACATGCACGAGGTGGAAACCCCCGCTGTCTGACTGATCCCTAATCCAGCCTTCCCCACATCAACCATGTTCAGCAGGAAGCAGCAAGATGACAACAGTGCCCCCTATCCTATAACACCAAAGGCTAGACTGTTAGGGTTCAGATCTGCAGCAACACCTTCCCCAGGGCTCATGGTTTTGCAGGCCCTCTGGAATTACAGGAACTGAGTTAATGAGCGCCCTGACCACCTGCAGACAAGATAAACAGACTCCCTACACCTATGACCCAAGACCTGATTGCTGCAAGAGCTGTTTCAGCACAGCCTGCTTTCCCTTTGATAATCTTAGAAGATAAGCAGGGCCCTGAACCCCAGATCAACTGATGTAGGAGCTGTCTCAGTACAAGCCGCTTTCCCCTGATAAGTTTCATGATGTATAGACCCTTTATCGCATGACCCAGATCCTGGCTGGTGGAAGGGAGGCAGTTTGACAGAGGCTATTCTCTCCTGATAAGCCCTGGACTCTCTCCCCGGCCTAACTTGGTTTAATGTTTTCCTGCCTTCTGTATCCCCCAAACCCTGTATAAAAGCCCCCAGCCAACAGCCTGTAAACTGACAGCTCCTCCATCTCAAATTAGGGGACTGTCCTGTGTGTTTCTCTGCCAATAAACTATCCCACTGGAGTTCTTGTCTGTGTCCTGGTGCTTTTTCCTGCTTGCCTCGATTTACCTATCAATGCATTATATATTTTATTGCCCATACATGCACATACAGAAATGCTGCATAAAACTAAGTCAGCTGTTTGTATTTCACTTCTTGGTATGTACACATCCCACTAGCTTTTCTCTTTCTGTCTCTCTTTCTCACTCCCTCATCTGTATCTCTATCTCTCTCTATCTGTGATTATTTTCAACATAGTATGAGACAGTAACAGAACTAAGAGTTCCCTAGGCCTTATTTCTTAAGAGAGTAGTGTCTACTTTTGTTTATTCCAAAGAAGCTCTAGTTTTAATAAAAACCTAGTCTCTGTGAGCAGTCATAGTCTTGTTCATTCAGGGGTAGATATTGCTCACTTTGTGTGTGTGTGTGCTTTGAGACATACTGAACTCCTGTACTTTGTAGGTTTTCCAGAATTCTGTGCTCCTGGGCAATTGTGAATGCTGTATGTGCTTGTTACAGCAAAATCAGCAAGATATACATAGTTTGTAGTATTTTAGGATGGCTTTCCTTCAGTTAGCACATGCTTCTGAAGTCATACATAGTATATATAGCAGTGTCTTAACCCTTGTTATCCTTGAGTAGAATTCCATTGTATAGATATGCCCCAATTTATTTAGTTCTTTCAGGAGTGATGAAGAGTTTTGGGGGGCTGTTTCAGTTTGGGGCTATTATAAACATCTTATGGTATATGAATATAAGTCTTTACATGGGTGTGTTTTCATTTTCTTGGGTAATTAGATAGGCATGAAATGGTTGGGTTACATTAGGTGAATGCTTAACTTTTTCTAAGATTTATTTATTTTATGTGTACAAATGTTTGACTACTTATATGTATGTGTGCCATGTGTGTGCCTGGTATTCATAGAGGTCAGAAGAGGGCATAAAATTCCCTGGAACTGGAATTAGAGGTGGTTGTAGCTGCCCTGTGGGTGCTGGGAACTGAACCTGGGTCCTCTGGAAGAGTAGTAAGTGTTCTTCATTACTGAGCCATTTCTCCAGCCCCATGTTTAACTTTTAAATAAACTTCCAAGTAGTTTTCCAAAGTGTTTCTGAAGATTTTTTCTATTGCCACCTGAGTGAGAACTAATAACTGTTCCATATCCTCATAGCTTGTATTTCCAGGTTTTAGTTTTTAATTTTAGCCATTCTAAGGTAGTGGTACTAATTTTGATTTTTAATTTTAATTTTACTTTATATTGCACTTTTTGAGAATTTCACATAATGTATTTTGATCATATTTAGACACCCTCCCCTCCCCCCTTAATATCCTCTGCCCGATTCTATGTACTTTGTTACATATATTGAGTTAATTTGGGTCTGCAAATGCCCTTTGGTGTGGGTCCATCTGCTGGAGCCTGGTTAACCTACCCCAGTGTCATATTCTTAAAGAAAATTGATTCTCCCTTTCCTAGCAGGGCATCAGTTGCCAAAATCCCTCAGCTACACTTGAAGCTTCTTACCTAGTTTCCCATGTCTATGCTGGGATCTTGTCAGGCTTGAACTTATGTGTGTCTTGTGCATGCTGTAACCATTGCTGTGAGTTCATAAAAGTATCTGCTCGCCTGTCTGGAAAACTCTGTTCTCTGTGGTCATCTACCACCTCTAGCTCTTACAATTTTTCCAGCCCCTCTTCTGCAGTGACCTATGAGCCTTGGGAGACAAAGGTTTGATATAGGCATCTTCTTCAGGCCTAGGCTTTCTTCAGTCTCTTATTATCTGCACATTTATCAGTTGTGGGACTTTATGTAATCTCCAACTGCTGTATGAGAAAACTTCTCTGGTGGGAGTTGATAGATGCATTAATTTGGGGGTATAATAATAAGTCATTAGGAGCTGGCTTAAAATTATTCCCATTTAGCAGAATAATAGTAGTAGGTTTCCCATATGGCCTGTGACCTGTCTAGCCACAGGTTCCCAAGTCTAATATCAGTGTCAGGTATAACTCCATCTTGTGAAGCAGATCATTAAATCCAAGCAGAAATTTGTTGGTTACTTCCATAACATTTCTGGCACTAAGTGTACCGGCAGGTATAAGATTCATAGCTGGGCAGGGGTGATGGTTACTTTTCTCTTAATAACATGCATAGTACCTTTCAGCACCATGGAAGCTATCCAGTAAAGATGAAACTTTGAGGATGGTGCTAACTTAATTTCTCCTTGTTTGTTCTACAATATATGTATGTAGTGTCTTCAGCAATAGGGTGTTACTGTCAAGTTCTGGTGGGTAACCAAAAGCAGGGGCAGACAATTATTATTTGAGGGTCTATGGGATCCCAGATAAACAGCTTCAAAAGAGGGAGTCCATTCCTGGCATTAGGATTTTTATTTGCTAGTCTTTGGTGTCTGGTAGAGGCAATGCTCCCCTCTTATAGAGTAACTATTTTTGATCGTTTTATGTTGTATATGTGCATACTTTAAGAAACTTCTATAGAGGTAAGTTTCCATATGACTTTTTCTAAAGGCTGTTAGTATTAGTTAATGCTACCCATCCTCCCTCCTCTGCTCTCCCATTCCTCACCCCTTTTAACCATTCCTACTTCATTATTCTTTCTCCTTTTATATCACTGCATTCTACCTCCCCAGGGAGGCTCCTGGCCATCTACTAGTTTCCAGACCTCTATGGGTTTTTCAATCAAAATGTACATATCTAAGGATTTAAAGCTAATATCGACTTATGAAAGAGAACATTCAACCTTTGTCTTTCTGGATCTGGGTTACCTCACTCAGGATGATTGTTTCCAGTTCCATCCATTTATCTGTGAATTTTATTTTTCTTAACACCTGAATAACATTCCATTGTGTAAGTGTACCATACTTGCATTATTCATTCATCAGTTGATGGACATTTAGATTGTTTCCATTTCCTATTATGAATAAAACATCAATGAACATGGATGGACAAGTACCTCTACAAAAAGGGTAAAGAGTCTTTTATGTATATGCCAAGAGTGGTATGACTAGATCATGTGGGAGATCTATTTCTAGATTTTTGAGGAATCTCCACACTGATTTCCATCGTGACTGTACCAGTTTGCATTCCTACCAGCAGTAAATAAGGGGTTTTCTTTCCCCACATCCTCACCAGCATTTGACATTGTTTGTTTTATGAATCCTAGCTATTTTGAATAAGATAATAGGAAATCGCAAAACAGTTTTAATATGTATTGCTCTGAGTACTAAAGATGTTGAACATTAAAAAAAACATTTGTCAACTATTTGTTTTTCATCTTTTGAGAACTCCCTGTTCAGCTCCATGCCCTAGTTTTCAAATGGGTTGTTTTCTTGATGATTAGATTTTAGAATTCTTTGTATATTTTAGATATTAACCCTCCATCAGAGGTAGAGCTGACAAAGATTTTTTTCCCATTTTGTAGGTTACCTCCTCACCCAAATGATGGTGTCTTGTGCTGTATAGAAGCCTTTTAGTTTCATGAGATGCCATTTGTCAACTGTCGGTACTATAGGAGTCCTGTTCAGAAAGAACTTTCCTGTGCCTCTAACTTCCAGTGTATTCACTATGGTCTCCTTTATCAGATTCAGGGTATCAGGTTTTATGTTGAGGTCCTTGATCGATTTGGAGTTGAGTTTTGTGCATAGTGAGAGATAGGGATCTAATTTCATTCTTCTTCATGTACCTTTCTAGTTTGAGTTGCAACATTTGTTGAACATGCTGTCTTTTCTGCAGTGAGTATTTTTGGCCCCCTTTTTGAAAATCAGGTGACTGTAAAGTTTTGAACTTAAATCTGGGTTCTAAGTTCTATTTAATTGATCTATGAGTCTGATTTTATAACAGTACCATGCTGTTTTTCTTGCTATAGCTCTGTAGTATCATTTGAAATCAGGGCTGGTAATGCTTCCAGCAGCTCTTTTATTGTTCAGGATTGTTTGGGCTACCCTAGGATTTTTAGTGTTTCCATAAGAAATTTGAAACAATTTTTCCAATTTCTGTGAAGAATTATGTTGGAATTTTAATGAGTATTGCAATGAATTCATAGATGCCTTTGGCAGAATGACCATTTCACAATATTAATCCTTCCGATCCATGACCATGGGCAGTCTTTCCATTTTCTTGTATCTTCTTAAAGTTTTTTATTTATTTTTTATCATACAGGTCTTTAGCTTCCTTGGTTAGATTTAGTTCAAGATATTTTATGGTTTTTGAGGCCATCTTGAATAGGATTGTTTTTCTAATTTCTTTCTCAGTATGTTTATTGGTGGTTTATTGATAAGATGGTTACTGATTTTTTGTGTGTTGTATCCTGCTACTTTCCTGAATGTGTTAATGAGCTCCGAAGTTTTCTAATGGAGTCTTAAGGGCTTTTATGTATAATAGCATGTCATCTTCAAATAGGGATACTTTGATTTCTTCCTTTTCCGTTGCTTCCTTCAGTTGCCCTATTTGCTATAGCTGAGATTTCAAGCACAATATTGAACAGGAACAGAGAGAATGGACATCTTTGTCTCGTTCCTGATTTTAGTGGAAATGCTTTGAGTTTTTCTCCATTCAGTGTGATGTTGGCTATGGGTTTGCTGTATATTACCTTTATTATGTTGAGATATGTTCCTTGTGTTCCTAGATTCCCCAGGACTTTTATCATGAAGGGATGTTGAATTTTGTCAAAAGCTTATTCTGTATCTGCATGATAAGATAATCGTGTGGTTTCTGTCCTTGAGTCTATTTATGTGATGGATTACATTTATTGATTTACCTTTGTTGAACCATTCCTGCATCTCTGGGGTGAAGCCCACTTGATTATAGTAAACTCTCTTTTTGATGTTCTTTGCATTTAGTGTGCAAACATTTTATTGAGACTTTTTTTGTGTTTTGTGTCTATGTTCATCAAAGGGATTGGCCTATAATTTTCTTTTTTGTTTAATCTTTGTCTGATTTTGATATTATTGTAATAATAGTTTCATAAAATTAATTTGGAAGTGTTCCTTTTCTGTCAGGAGTGTTGGTATTAGTTCTTCTGTAAAGGTCTGGTGGAATTCTGCACTGTACCCATCTGGTCTTGGGCTTATTTTAGTTGGGAGATTTTTAAATACTGCTACTATCTCATTGGTTCTTACAGGTCTATATAAACTGTTTATCTCATCTTAGTTTAATCTTGGTGCATCAGGAATATATAGAAATTCATACATTTCTTTTAGCTTTCCCAGTTTAGTGGAATATAAGTTTTTAAAGCACTTTATTATGATTTTCTGAATTTCCTCAGTATGTTTCCATTTTCATTTCTGATTGTATTAATTTGGGCGTCACTTTCTTTCTGTTAATTTGGCTAGAGGTTTGTTTATCTTGTTAATCATTTTGAAGAATCAACTCTTCATTTCATTGATTCTTTATATTTTTTGTTTCTGTTTCATTAATTTCAACCTTGATTTTGATTATCACTTCTCTTTTACTCTTTTTGGGTATTGATTATTCTTGTTTTTCTAAGGTCTTTGGGTACATCATTATATTTAAAAAATATTTTATTTATTTTTTTATATATTTTATGTGTATGAGTATAATTCTAGGCAGGTGTATCCCTTTTGTGCAATGCCTGAGAGGTCAGAAGAGGGTATTGGGTCCCCTGGAACTGGAGTTATGGGCAGTTGTCAGTCACCATGTGGGTACTGGGAGTGAAACCTGGGTTCTCTGCATGAGCAGTCAGTGCTCTTAACTGCTGAGCCATCTATCCAGTCCATCATTACATTGTTAATATGGGATATTTCTAATTCTCTGATGTAGTACTTAGTGCTATAAACTTCCCTTTTTTGAATGTCTTCATTGTGTCCATAGATATTGACATGCTGTGTTTTAATTTTCATTCAATTCTAGGAATTTTTAAATTTCCCTTCTTGATTTCTTCCTTGACCCAAATTTCAGTCAGTAGTGTTATTCAGTTTCCATAAATTTGTGTATTTGCCCTGTTTCTATTGTTGCTAATATTTAGATTTATTCCTTTGTGGACAGAAAGGATAGAGGATGTTATTTCAATTGTCTTAAATTTGTTGAGACTTGGCTTTGTTTCTTAATATATGGTCAGTTTTGGAGAAAGTTCCACAGACTGCTGAGAAAAGAGTATATTTTTTGGTATCTGGATGGAATATTCTATAAATATCTGTTAGGTCCATTTGATTTATGCCATTTAACTCCAGGGTTTCTCTGTTTAGTTTTTGTCTGGATGACCTATCTGTTGGTGAAAGTAGGGTATTGAACCACTGTTACTGTGTTGGAGTTAATCTGTGTTGTTAGATCTAAGAGTGTTTCTTTTATGAAATTAACTGCTGCTGTGTTTGCTACACATATGTTTAGAATTGTAATGTCTTCTTGGTGGGTTTTCCCTTTAATGGCTCTGAAATGTCCTTCCCTATTTCTTCTGATGAGTTTTAGTGTGACATCTATTTTGTCAGATACTAGAATAGCTACACCTGCTTGTTTCTTAGTTCCATTTGCTTGTGTCACTTTTAGCCTTTCTTTTACCCTCAGATGGTGTTAATCATTGGTGGTGAGATGTGTTTCTTGGAGGCAGAAAAAAGATGGATCCTGTTTTCTAATCCAATCCAATCATTTGTTCTGTGTCTTTTTATTGCTTAACTGAGATGGTTAATATTAAGAGTTATTACTGACCAGTGTTTATTAATACCTACCATTTTGTTGTCGTGTTTTCTTCTGGTTAACTCTTCTGGAATTGTTTATTCCTTATGTTCTTGGATGGTTTAATCTTCTCTTCAAAGGGAAATATTCCTTCCAGCACCATCTGTGAGCTGGCTTAGTGGATGATAACTTCTTAAATGTGTTTTTATTGTGAAAAAATTTCCTTTCTCCTTCTATTGTGACCAATAGTTTTGCTTGGTATAACAGCCTGAGTTGGTATCTGTGGTGTTTAGAAATTTGTAGAACATCAGTTCATCCCTTCCTGACCTTTAGACTACATTGGAAAGTCAGGTGTTATTCTCATGTGTCTGCCTTTATATGTGATTTGTTATTTCTTTCTTGCAGCTTTCAGTATTCTTTCTTCTGTGCATTTAGTGCTTTAATTATTAGGTGACATGGGGTGTTCCTTATCTGGTCCTATCTGCATGCCTCTTGGACTTTGATAAGCATCTCCTTCTTTAGATTTGGGAATTTTTCTGCTATTTTGTTGAAAAAATTTTCTGTGCCTTTGACGTGGGTTTCTTCTCCTTCTTTTATACCTATGACTTATAGATTTGATCTTTTTATAGTACCCTAACTAACATTCCTTCACATTCTGTTCCTGGATTTTTTTTTTTTTTTAGTTAAAATTTTCTTTGACTAAATGATCCAGTCCTACCACCTTGTCTATAACACTTGATGTTCTCTCTTCCGTAAGATTCATTCTGTTGGTGAGACTCCTTACTGAGTTTTTTTTTTTTTTTTTTTCATTTTACTAATTGAGTTTCATGGTTCAAGTTTTATTTCAGTTTGTTTTTTTCTTAAAAAATTCTATTTCTTTATTAAACTCTATTTTCGTATCTTAGATTGTTTTATTTCATTTCTTTACTTCATTTTGCTGTATTTTCACAGTCTTCACTCTGAATTTATGCATCTCCTTTCTAAGCTTTTGACCATATTTACAACTGCTGTTTTGAAACCATTGTCTTGGGTCTCAAGTTGCTCTTCTCAAGGGACATTGCAATGGGTAAAATGATTTCTGGAGGGGATGTACTGTTTTGGTTATTCACATTGTTTACATTTTTGTGATTAGACCTAGGCATCTGGAGTTATGTTGTTGTTTCCTGGTATGGATATTTGGAATCTCTGTTGTTGAGCTGGTGTTTGGGTTTTTGTTTGCTGTGATTTCACTGTGTCAGGATGTGGACCAGCTGACTGATGCTTAGTGTTCAATCTTATATTAATTCTGTGTTGATGTGCAGGTGGAGTTTCAGATGTGTTCCCTACCCGCCAAGCTGTGTATATGTGAACTTCTGAGCTCAGGTACAAACCTTTTGTGAGTTAATCAATTCTTACTGCCAATTTTCAGAAGGCTGTGGAAAGAAGACGTGGTCCTAAGTTGGTCCTTTGGTGGCAGGGGTTGGGGGTCACAGTGGGTGTAAGCAATGCTCCCTGTGGGAATGTCACACCAATCTCATGTGGAGGTGAGTGGGATTGAGGCCAGGTTGGATGTTGTAGACTGGGTTGTAGATCTCAGACCCCCTTGCAATCTCTGGGTCCTGTGGATAGGTGAGATGGTTGGTGGGGAAGGGGTAGACAGCCCCTAGGTTCTACCATCTGGCAGGGGAAAGGTTTCTAGGGATGCCTCCAGGGCTGAAGTTAATAGGGAGTCATGCATGTGAAGAGGTAGGGATCACTGGTAGCTGGCAAGGGGATTGGAGGCCACAGCAGGGGGCAAAGCCTATAGACCTCCTGGGCCAGGTGGTGCAATCAGAGATTCCATGGTTCAGCCAACTGGGGTCAAATATTCTCAAAGGGAGGGAAAAAGTCATGACAAGGTGGTGGTTTCTGTTCAATTTTCATTTTATTAATGATTAATTTTAATTTAATAATGATTAGTATGTTGATTTTTTTCCTTAATACCCTTAAGTTCTTACAGAGTGTACCTCTTTCCATCTTGATAGATTATACCTCCCTAATAACAGAGGCTACATATTTCTTTCTTTTTAAATATTTGAACCTCTATTATCTTTCTTTGTTATTATTTTTACTAAATATCTTAATGAAATATTTTAGAAGCGAACAGAAAATGAATAACAAACCCTCAGGAACTCCTACATAGGTATAAAAATCATCCCTCAAAAGCTCTCCTTTAGTCTGTTTCCACCTCCTATATTTACCACTCCCCACCCACATTGTTCCAGGCTGGCCTTGAACTCACAGAGTGCTGGGATTAAAGGCGTGCGCCAGCCTGGCTTTTTTTTGTTTGTTTGTTTTGTTTTGTTTTGTTTTGTTTTACTTCTGGTTTTGTGAGACAGGATCTGGCTCAGGCTGTCCTTTAACTTTCAATCTTCCTGCTTTAGTCTCCCGAGTGCTGGAATTCACAGGCATGTGGCATTGTGTTAAAGGAAATCCCAGAGATACAGTCTGGGACCGTGTCTCTGTTATAGCCTGGCTTTTTTTTGTTTGTTTGTTTTGTTTTGTTTTGTTTTGTTTTACTTCTGGTTTTGTGAGACAGGATCTGGCTCAGGCTGTCCTTTAACTTTCAATCTTCCTGCTTTAGTCTCCCGAGTGCTGGAATTCACAGGCATGTGGCATTGTGTTAAAGGAAATCCCAGAGATACAGTCTGGGACCGTGTCTCTGTTATATTTCTGTTATTACATGTATAACTCAGAGCAATACTTATAAAATATGAGGGGTACTCAATATTTATTGGATGATAAAACATTATATTTATAAGTGATTTTATTTTATAGTCTTAGCACAAAGAGAAATTGTATTTTGAGTGACCTAATTAATAAATTCAAGCTTTGTGGTTGATTCAAATAGGAATATCATAATTTAAAAAAAATACTAAAAACTAGCATTGTAGAACCCTGAGACCCTCTTCATTCACCTGCTACCCCCCAATCCCTCCAGACCCCCACTAATTGCTCTT
>NW_008360326.1:906826-936565 GCF_000622305.1 Nannospalax galili
CCTTCCAGGAAACTATAGATTAAGCAAGGCCGGGCATAAAAACTGCCCTATAAGGTAAATATGGAGACTCCTGGCCCCACAGGTAACAGTCAGCACATTCCACAGCCCTGAGAATAGCACCTACCAATAAGAAACTTCCAGGGCTGCATCTTATACAACCAATCGGTTTAAAATTATGTTGGTGCGCGCAGGCTCCTTGAACCAACCAAAATGTATCTTTGGTATCACCCCCCGCCCGCCTTTGTCTAAAACCTATAAAAGGCTCCACTCTCCCTTACCCTTGGCTCTCAGCATGGATCCATTGAGTTGGTGAGGTCTGAGAGCCCGAGCTTAAGCCGGAATAAACCATAAACCTTTGCTTTTGCATTTTGGTGTGTTGGGTACTCAGTGGTCTTTTTGGGGTACAGTGGATGGGGTACAACAGCATATGCTGTTTATTGTCAGAGGGATGGTAGAAGTTCAGAAATAGTTTTTTTTTTTAAGCTGAATAATATCTCTTGATTAGTTGCTGGGATTCTTTGGTTGTGAAGCAATACCTTCAGATAAATCATCCATGAAAATGACCTTCAGCTGTGGTAGATTTCTAGCCCTTAGAAGCTGTTTACTAAAGTCTGTATTAGGTTGAATACTGAATAGTCCATCATACTCATAATGGGGCTAGAACAGAATTGCTTGACTCTGGTTTGATGTTACTTTAATACATGAGTCATAAAACTAGCTGTCAAGATGGAATAAACAATCATAGCAGCCTGTACCAGAAAAACATTCATGGGCTGATGATTGGGCAAAAGTAAAGCAGATTAAGTCCAATTCCTGGATCCTGCTTTGTTCTAAGGCATAATTCACAATGTAAAAATCCCCTTAAGAAACCCACTTTCCTGCTAGTTAAGAGACAAATAAGACTGCCTGAGAAGCCAGACAGGTAAATACATCTCCTGTATTGCTCTAGTTTGCTCCTTCAATTAGTCCTGTAATGAAAATGATTCTGAGTCTTCTAGGGAGTTTTGACAGGCTAAATGCCTGAAGGAAGGATGTGTTTGCAAAAGTGTAGTTATGTGCAACAGTCATAGCTTTGCTTTCCCAAGAACAGGACTTGGATGCCTCCGAAGGCATAATTAAAAGGTGATAAGGCTTCCTGACTTTCCTTTTGTTTCCCCTCAAGGTGACTCAGTCAAGGCTGTTTGCATTCAGTGACACAATTCTTTTGCACAGCTGGCTTTTCACACCACTGGCTGTGGATGGAATACATGACACAAAAATAGCACATCCTTTAAAACAGCAGTTTAACAATTTTGGTTAATCCTTATGTTGTGGTTAGATGCCAATAGCTTCATGAAGGCTAGAGTTTAAAACAGCAATTATTTTAAAGTATATCTCTTTTGTACACCACGAGTAAATTGGATTATGTTTTCTGAGCCTCCCAGGAGCATTAGCCAAAGCTTTTCCAGTATTATAAATCATCTTTATAGGCTCACAGATATTTTATAATAAAGGTTGGGATTTCCCTAATCTTTTTAATGTGAAATTCATGTTTCTTTCTCTCCATTAATCCTTATCCCATTTCTATGACTCCACTCACACACTAAATTTATCTAGGCTATCAGCCAAAGTGGAATGCTTGTTTACTTCCTTCCTAAAGCCCTTCTCTTCATCCAAATTACCCTTGATAGATTAGAATTCTATTCTGACCTTCCTGCAAAAATCAGGTAACTTAGTTATTATGGATCATGGGCAGGTGATGGACTTCTTATAAATTACCCACTCAGATGGTTGGTATGAACTTAAAGAAGAAATCTTTTTTTTTTTCCCCAGAAGCATAAACTGAAGGTCGTGAGAAAAGTAAAGACTTCTTTTTATTTACCTGTAATGAATCAAACTATAGTATTAGGCCACACTGGAAAAAGTTTATCACTGGAAATCTATAGTTTATATAGCTGGATGTGCATTTATCCAACTATACAACACATGAATTAAGACAATTCCAGACGTCAGTGGATTTTAATTCTATTTGACATTGTAGAATCTCTCTTTCAAAGCACAAACAAAATAAATAAATTAATTAAAAAAAGAACTCTAAAAGAGCAAAATGTCAGTAGGATATGAATCTATTTAAATGAAATTATTGTTATAAAATCAGAAAAATAATTGTCATTCCAGAAGTTTGTTTTATTTTAAGCAAGCAAATGTAGTAGTCACCAGTCAAATAAAAATAACTTAAGAGTTTTAGGTCAATATTATTTGACATGTATACAGTTCTGTGCTAACTAAACATAATCAAATTATCTGTTAATTAATGAGGTGATGATTTTTCATTGAATTCTTTTGGCTGTAAGTGGTAGAGATGACTCAGTGGTTAAGAGTACTGTCTGCTCTTGCAGAGTACCCAGGCTCAATTCCCAGCACTCACATGGTGGCTAACAACCATCTGTAACTCCAGTTTCAAGGGATCCATGCCCTCTTCTGACCTCTAAGGACAATACACAACACAGGTACACCTACCTACATGCAGGCAATACAGTCATACACATACAATAAAAATAACAAATATAAAAAAATAATATCCAAAAAGAAGCTTAGAGTCATGATGCTTTCAGGAGTGGTTCAACAGATTTAGTGATGTTATGAAAGACTCAGGTGTGTCTGTATTTTGGCTCTTAGCCCTTAGAGTCTTTGATTGCAGCTTTATTTGACCTCTTGGACATAGAGTACACTTGCAGTTTAGATATGACGTGTAGAGATAACATTGTCTGCCATGAAAGATGAACAGTTTCCTACTGCATATCTTTACTGACAGAAAACTTTTCTCAGAATTTCCTTAGCAGACTTTCCTGTGGGTCTCTTTGGCAATTGGGTCATATGCTTATGATCTAGTTCCAAAGAAAGTTAAAATGATGTATGATATTTTGTCAGCTTTTAGTAGCATGATATCTGGGCCAGGAAGGAAGATTCGGAGGAAGGGACTATGACAGCTGGGAGGACAACAATGCCTATTAATAATGTATAACACATTGGAGCACAGTTTTGGTACATGTTAGTCAGCTGTCATGAAAAAATGCCCCAAGCCAGATGAGGTGACACACACCTTTAATCCCAGCACTTGAGAGGCAGAGTCAGGAAGAGCTCTGTGAGATCAAGGCCAGCCTGGTCTACATAACAAGTTCCAGGTCAGCTGGACTACAGGGAGACCCTATCTCAACAAGACACAAAAAATGTCCCAGATAATCAAAGTACTAGGAGGGAAGATTTATTCTGGCTCTTGGTTTTGATTTTTGTTTTAGTTTTGCTTTTGTTTTGTTTTTGTCTTAGCTTTTTATTAAAATGCTTAGGATGCAGATTGCTCTTTTGTAATGACAGTTTTACTTTTGCTGGAATGGGACGTGCACTCTGCTAAGACAGAATGAAGAGTCTCAATTCATGGCATCTTGTACAAGGCCCAGGCCCTCTGCGGGGAGCCGTGCTCCTTGCAGCAGCTCTGTATGTGCACTCTGCTAAGACAGAATGAAGAGTCTCAATTCATGGCATCTTATACAAGGCCCAGGCCCTCTGCGGGGAGCCGTGCTCCTTGCAGCAGCTCTGTCAGCTCCCATATTTTAGAGATGGCGCTCTGTGGGGCAGGAAACAGACTGGTGCCGCTCTGCAGTCCCCTTTCTCCGGTGGCCAGAATAAACCACTTTCACAGAGCGCTGCCCTGAAAGCCCATAGTTTTCTAGATTGCTGCAGAGAGATTAGGGGCAAACAGGGAAAACACAAATAAAGAAACACTGAGGCAATCACACCTGTCATTTTCCTGGACAGCAAAGCATGGGCAGCCTTTAGCCAGTTACCCACCTAGCTCATTCACCTGAGGCTTTAATGACCCTTTCCACATCAACTATTCTGTCTCACTCCAGCTATGCTTGAATGAATGCAATGCATGCACTTGCCAGACAGATCATCACCAAGCCTATGCACTTAGAACCCAGCAGTACAACAGAACACTGCCCCACCAGGACTGTGCTCAAATTAACAATGAGATGGCACTCCCCAGGAGTATGTTACCCACAATCCCCACCCTCTCACTGGACGTAGGTCCTCTGAAAAGAAGCATCATCATCATAATTTTCACTTGGGGAAACTACTTCTCACCTTTCATTAAATGAAATAATAGACACCCACCCTTCTTTAAACCATATCTTATCCTTTCATCTCTGTTACGGAAGTATAAGTTAACATCATGAAAATCCGATTTCACATGTGGCACTGAGAAAACGAAATGCTATAAAAAATCCACTGTCACTCTCACAGGCGGCTGCTGCTTCCACACAGGCTTTGCTGCCTTAGGGACAGACAGGAAGTCCTACACTCAGTGTTTTCTCTGCTTATTTCGGAAATGGAGAAAAGCAACTTCATACCACACCCTGCCCGACCTGGAAAAGCTTCAGATGTTAACCTTTAAACAGTAACAAAATAGATAACCAGGAAGGAAAAAAAGAGCTCATGAATAGCCCAAGAAACCAAATTCTGCAAGGAGAAAACTTCGAGCCCACTGACAAAGCCGGTCCTAGGTTCACTCGGTACTACTACCACCGCAGATGGCCAAGCCCTCAACTCACAGAATTAAGAGCTCTTCAGCTGTTGACCTTGCCCTGTGCCCTCCTATTCAGAACACTTTCCCCTTACAATCTGTACAAAAATATCTGACTCTAAGCACCAGACTATAGGAGACATGTTCTTTTCATGCCTCTTTCATGAGGCAAACATCGTTTTTGTAACTGACAATGCAAAAGGAAGGAGATGCAGAAAGAAATGACACCACAGCAGAAAGGCAGAGTGCTGAAACTGGTAACTTCGTAAGTAAAAATAGTACAGTAACAATAACGCACTTTACAGCCCATCCTTCCACAGTGAACAATCTGCTGCCCACTGCAAGACGAGGGGTGCCCCCTTACCACAGGAAACCTGCCACAACTGCAAGGCCAGGGCTCTGTCCTTTCCTAGTTCTCAGTGTACACAGACACCACCTCCAACAAGGCAGACACACACACAAGGGAGCGCTGGCCTCCAATGTGTTATCTGTTCATAACTTTATAAAATATCTAAATTCCATTTACTAGTTAAAAACAAAAAGAAAAGAATAGAAAACTCTAGAGCAAGTAAATATTGAACTCAGAAAGTTAGAGGAGGGTTACCAACTACATCAGCAACACTTACTTTAAAAAATAGAGGCCGGGCCTGGTGGCACACAGCTTTGATCCCAGCACTCGGGAGGCAGAGGCAAGCGGATCTCTGTGAGTTCAAAGCCAGCCTGGTCTACATAGTGAGTTCCAGGACACCTGGGGCTACAGGGAGACCTCATTTCAAAAAGACCAAGAAAAAAAAAATAGAATCACTTTCTTTTGAAATCAACCACAGAGGTGTGATGTCTTTTTCTTTTCAGGGGTCCCATGATGGCACAAACAGCTTTACCTGGCAAATCCTGCCAGCCTCCAAGTCCCTGGATACTGACCTGCATCAGCACATGGGCAGCATTATCTCCCAACAGTGAGTGTGGAGAAGAGCACATGTCACCACTGGGTGATGAGGGTTGACAGATGCTTGACTTTTCGACGCCAGACATTGTTGGAGAGCTTTCCTTGTTCTATTAGAAAAGTTCAAGAGGAAGCCATGAATAGGATCAGTCCAGAAGAGTAAAACTCTTTTATTTTCACTGTCCAAACATCAGTTAATATACTGGGAGAGCCAGCAGAAACCCTCACTCTAGCCTTGCCTCTTCAGCACATGAACACTCCCATGGGGCAGGCATTCAGCTCCTTCCGAATCACATTCCCCTTGCCTGTGGTCTGTCCATAAAGCCCAAATATCTCACAGAGTTTTTCTTCACTGATTGCATCTGTCCTGCCAATTTTGTTTCCCAAGATAAGGATTGGAACATTGGATATTGTTTCATTAGTCATTCAAGCATTAAGCTCAACTTTGGATTCCATGAGGCAAGAGTGATCTGCACACTCCACCAGAAAGACAATCCCATTGATCGCTGGGAGATGATTTTTCCAAAGCTGATATGATTGCTCTTGTCCACCAAGATCAAAAGTGGTAAACGTCATTCCAGCAATCATCAGCTCTTCCGAGGTGGGATGTAGTGTTGGAACATGTTAGCCTAATCTGTCATCTTTGAGCATGTGAAGAAGAATGGTTTTGCCTGCATTGTCCAAACCCAAGAATACAAGTTTTCCAGATTTCTTATAGAGTCCTAGGAACTGAAGCACACTGCTGAAGCCATTGTAGAGCCACTCGAAGATGAACATTATTAATGCTTACTATGGCCCGAGGGGCTCCCCTGGAGGTGGTGGCAGGCCTCACTCAGAGCACAGGGACCACCCTTGGCTCTTGATTTTAAAGACTGCAGTACCTGATTGGTTGGTCTTGTTGTTTGCAGGCAAGTGGATACAGTAGAGTAAAGCTGAGAGAGAGAGAGAGAGAGAGAGAGAGAGAGAGAGAGAGAGAGAGAACCTTGGTTCTCAATCTCAGTTCATGTGGGAAGGGTGTATCTGTGCCTGACCATTCAGTTCAGACACTGGACAGTCCTCACACTGTTGATACTGCTGTCGTCCAAACTGGATACTCTGTCTTTTGGCAGCCTCATGCCCACAAAATCACACACAAAGTGACACACCCTATTATCCTCTTAAAGGGCATGTCCCCTTTGAGTGACCTCCTAGGCCTTACCGCCTAAGGGCTCCACCACCTTCCAGTAGCAATATTAAGTAGCGATGAAGCCACTGACACGTGGGCATTTGGAATATTTTCCACATTCTTCAAACTATAGCACAATAAGATAAAGTTACTAAGAATTAACTCTAATTTTGTTTAAAGTAAACTTTTCCTTGTTTTTGGAAAAGAAATTTTATCATTAAGTGACAGATATGCTTTATGAGAGATTCATAGTTTAATTTTAATTAAACCTCTTGAATTTCTCTCAAAATTTTTAAGTTCTTTTTCTTAGAAAAAGAAACCGTATTGTGATGTTACAATTCCAAATAATAAAAACAATGGGATGTGATGAATTGAAAAACCAAATTACACTCTTCCAGTGGTATGTGGCAAAACCCAAATGACTAGTAAAATGATTAGGAAACAAGACCCTGAACACAGACAAAGACACAATGGAAACCAATCAGATTGAACAGACAATCAATGCTATAATTATATTCCTCGGCAGATGGAAACTGAAAACACCAGAGCACCTGTTTTGCACAAACCAAGCTAGATTTTATAGACACAGTTTGCAAGGCAGAGGGCAGGAGTAAAGGATCTCTCTTCATTTGGATTGATTCACTCAAGAGGCAATTTCGATTTTCCAGGAGTGGGACAATTCCATTCATGAAAAACCGACAATAAGAGCAGATCAAATCACAACAGAACAAAAATTTTTACCCACTTCTGAATGTTCCTATTCTGAAAATTTCTGAAAGCTTCTTTCTTTTTATCATGGTTTCTAGTTTTACCCTTAAAACATACAGTTCCTCTGCCCCCCACCAAAAAAAAAACCCAAACTTTAATGCAAAATGTCACTCAAGTGTCAACAGAGATTCAAGGATTCTGATGATTTCTTGTTTTATTATTTACCTCTTTTGACCAGAAAGAAAACAATTCTGAGAGTTGGGAAAGGGACTTAAGATAGCTTAGAAAGTCCCTAACTAGAGGAATGGAAGTCTAAAGCCTCCTAAATATTTACAAAAGACAAAGGACATCTTCAAATTTTCATCTAAGCACCCACGTAAGAGAATTTCTGATTGCATTTAATTGAGGATTAATAGAGAATGCAGAAATTATAGCACAAGATTAAGGAGCTATTTTACCTGATGAAAGGTAAGGTGCTTCTCCTACTAGACAGCACATCAAAATTCACTGAAAAAAAATAAACTCATCCTAATGAATATAGAGAAATGCCATTTTATTAATCTATTAATTTTTCAAGAATAAAGGCTTTAAATATTCTTCATTATCCTAAAAGTCAAAATCTCCATTTCAATAGAATGTTTTTAAGAGGAGGTGGAAGGAAGTTCTAATGAATATTTATGCCCAGATCCACCTAGATTTGCTTCGTGACAGGACATAGAGCCTTTTTTATGCTTTTAAAAAATGTGTGGAACCCAACATGTAAAATGAAGATGGGCATCATAGTCAAGCAACCACAGCTGGATATATCCCAACAGGAATTCCAAATCTCTTAAGGCAATCATTATTTATTGTTGGAATAAATGATTTCCCTCCAAGATTCAATGTATTAAAGCCAGTAGTCATTTCATTGTAGCCTAATTGAACTGAAGATATTCAGTTTAAGTCTATAAAGCACTGGAGTCAGCAGAAGTCATTAAGACTGTAGCCATTGATTATTCTGTCTGTCAGTCAATAAGTCAGTGAATATTTATTGAACACCTACTAACTATATACTCTGATGGATATCAGAGGCCCAGCAGTGAACAGATCAGAGGTTTTGTTTTACACTCACAGTCCTCTTTCTCTCTTTCATCTTTTTCTTCAGGGTCCGGTGGAGAAATCTGAAACTTGTTTTGTGAGAGATTCTCCAGTGATACTAATGGACCCAGAAAAGACAAACACCACGTAGATAATATTCATTCCTGTCTAGTTACAGCTTGAGCGTGACTTTATGTAGGGAACTGTTTGGAGTCTGCAGTGACATCTTAGACTGAGTCAAACTGCTATGGACTCTAATGTTGTATTTTAAATACTTCTTTTCTTTTAAAGTCCTTAATCCACTCTGAGTTGATATTACATATGATATGAAGGCCCGTTTTCATTTCTCATGTGTGTATTTTATTCTTCCAACACATTAAAAATAAAAGAGAGAGATTGTTCTTTCCTCCAAAGTGTGCTCCTGGCACCTTTGACAAAAATTAATTGACCATATATGTTTGCATGAGAATTTTTTTGTTCTCTATTCCATTTTGTTAGTTGAGGTGACCTTTTTTTATTTTGTTTGTGGTGTTGGGGATTGAACTCAGAGCTTTCCACAAGTCGGGTATCATAGTTTTGTCCAACGTGACATAAACCTAGACATACCTAGGAAAAGGGAATGTCACCTGAGGAATTTCCTCCATCAGATTGACCTGTGGGCATGTCTGTGGGGTCATTTTCTTTATTGCTAACTGACAAAGAAGGGCCCAGCCCACTGTAGAGGGTACCATCATTGGGCAGGTGGGTCAGGGCTGTATAAGAAAGGTAACCAAGCAAGCTAGTAAGCACCATCTGTCTGTGGTTTCTACTTCAAGGTCCTGCTTTGAGTTCTTGCCTTAGCATCCCTTGCTGATACACTGTTGTCTGTAAGTGGAAATAAACCATTTCCTCCCTAAGATGTTTTTTGTCATGGTGCTTATCACAGGAACAGAGAAAGCAAAGAAGGATACCAGGTGAGCACACCACCAGCTCACTGTCTGGGTTTATCATAAACTTGGCAATATATTCCTGAAATCAGGGTGCGATGCCTACTGCTGAGCTCTTCTTACTTATATCTGTCTTGGATAAGTGAGATCTTTTTGATTCACTATAACTGTTATCTGTGAAAACGACATTAGAATTTAGACACTAGATCTGTAGTTTGCCTGGTGTGGATGTTTTAACAATTTTAATTCTTTTTTTTTTTAATCTTTTTGAGACAGGGTCTCCCTGTAGCCCTAGCTGGTCTGGATTTGTTATGGAGACCAGGCTGGCCTCAAACTCATAGAGATCTGCCTGCCTCTGCCTCCCGAGTGCTGAGATTTTGAAAGAGCTTACATTAGATCTGTAGTTTGCCTCGTATGGTGTGACTGTTTTAACAATTTTGATTCTTCTTTTTTTTTTTTTAACTTTTACAAAATCTTTATTGAGAATTTCATACATGCATATAAGGTGTTTTGATCAAATCCTTGCCCACTCCCTCCCCTCCAACATTTCCCCCTCTGAAGAGGTAAACCTAAAATCTTTTAAGGGTTAGATACAAGTTCCCAAATACTTTTGATATTTTTGGCCTTTGGAACAGAGTATGTTGTTAACAGGACCAAGAACATTTTGACTTTTAGCCAAGACACTTGCTACATTTCTTTGGTTTTTTTTACCCTAACTGCCTAGCCAATTCCTACCTCCATCACACCATCCTCTGAAGGGGTTACCCAAATTGCCAATAGGGAATAGGGGCGCAGACCACTCTGGCTTTTTCCATGCTGAACAGGGACATAGGGTGAGGCAATTGGTGTACCCCTTCAGTGGGTCTACCTAAAAGACTCCCAAATTGTATATAACTCTTGTCTCTAAGGGGAAAAGAAAGTCCTTGAATCGTGAATAGGAGATGTGAAGGAGAAGTAAAGGCAAGAGTAATTAGCATTACAAATTCTAGACGGGGAACTAGAAAAAGTCAGAACAGGGCAATTTTCAAATGTTCATGTGAGAGTCCACTGGAGTTTTTTGACAAGGGCTTCCAAAAGCATCCCTCTTTTGGTATCTTCCTCATTTTTCTTTTGTCTTCCAAGGCTAGACTAGTTGGCTGGGAAGAGTGGCTGGATTTTGATTCTAAGCCATGAACCTGGAATTTCTTTCCCTTCATATGTCTTCTGTTTCCTCCATCAGTGTTTCATATTTTCCAGTGTACAGGTCTTTTACATCTTTGTTTAAATTTATTCTAACGTAGGACCCCCAGCCTGGGGTACCCACCGTCCACGGGAGGCCGCACCCCAATAACTCAGTCCTCAGACCAGGAGATGCAACAAGCAAGAGGATTTAATCGTTTGCACAGACAGGCTCCTGCCTCACTAGGAGAGAGCAGCAGCCCAGAGCTTAGCTTACAGGCTTCTTTTAAAGGCAAAAACCACAAACCACAACCGGCAGAAGTGGGAAGGGGTGCAGCAGTAGTGGGAAGGGGAAGTTTCGGGTGATTTTCAGCTTGCGCACGGAGCATGAAAAGGTCAGCTTTTTCTCAGCAGTTAGAATTATTTTATATTTTACTTCCTTGTACAGTTTCCCAGAATATTTTTCTTTTGGTCTGGGGGGACTTGGTTTGATTTCATCACTAAAATATTATAAATATTATATTTTTTAAGATAAAAATTAGGCAGGCATGGTGGTACATGCCTTTAATCCCAGCATGCAGTAAATAGAGATAGGCAGATCTCTGTGAGTTGAGGTTAGCCTGCTCTACATAGTGATTTCCAGGCCAGCCACAACTTCATTGTGAAGCTCTGTCTCAAAAATAAATCAAATCAAATCAAAGGACAAAACTATAAAACTATTGGAATAAAATTGAGCACATCATCCAAGCTGTTGGTCTTGGGCATGAATTCTGAATCTAGCCTCAAACCCAGAGGCAACAAAATCAAAAAAGACAAGGGAAATCACATCAAGCTAAAACAGTGTTGTACAGCATACAAAACACTTAACACTTAGCAAAGAGACAATCTAGAGGTTGGAAGAAAATATTTGCAAACTATTGGATAAGGGGGCTAATATCCAAAATGTTTAAGAAACATAGGCAACTTAGCAGCAAGAAAACAAATAACTTGAATAAAAGGGTATAAAGGACCTGAATAGAAATTTTTCAAAAGAATATTCACAAAGGCTAACAAATACATACAAAACCTCAGCATCAGTAATCATTAGGAAAATGCAAATTAAAACCTTAAAGAGAGTTTACCATATACCTCTTGGAACACATTTTATCAAAAAGATAAAAGAAACATGTGAGCAGAGATTTGGAGAAAAAAAGAACAGGTCAATGGAAGTTAAATTAGTATAGACATGGACAGTTTTATGAGCATTCCTAAAAAGACTAAAAATAAAATTACCATATGATCAGCAATTCCATTTCTGAGTTTATATCCAGGGATTTGAAATCAGTGTGCTGAACTCTCTCCTGCGTTTATGGTTGTACTACAAACAGGAACCAATATGGGAACAGCCTACACATTCATCAGTAGATGAATGGGTCAGGAAAATATGATATATATGTGCAATTGCATACTAGTCAATCTTAAAGAAGAGCTTCCTGCCATTTATGGCAATCTGGATGAAGCTAGAGGATGTTATGCTAAGTGAAATAAGTCAGGCACAGAAAGACAAATATGATTTTACTTATATGTAGAATCTGTAACATCAAAATCATAGAAGCAGAGAGTAGTATTATAGTTACCAGAGAGAGACCGAGGGTATGGGTGGGAGGCATAGAGAGAGGCTAGGTTAAGGGTACCATGTTTCACCTAGGAGCAGTAATCTTTTGAGACCTACTGAGCAGCATAGTGTCCACAGTTAATAATAATGTATACATCAAAATGGCTAAGAAAGTAAATTTCATGTGTTCTCATCACAAAAATACAATGAGAGATTATTATGTTAATTAGATTCATTGAAGCATTCCATACATTATTACATGCATCAAAGCATCTCATTATATAGCATAATATATAATTAAGTGTAATGTATCATTTAAATTCTAAAAAAAGAAAGAATACTCCAGTAATTTAATTTAAATCAAAGCAAAAACTGAGTGAGGAGGTCACACATTTGTAAACAAATCTATCAGTTTCTGGATGATCTTACCTAGTACTCTATTCACCTCTGTTGAATCTCGTTTCATAGAATATAACTCCATACCCAGGGCCTATACCTAAGAGAATGGATCTATGGAAAACTATTTCTCCGTTCTATGAGAAATGACAAGGAGTGGAAGATAGTAAGTGTGCTTACCTAACAGCTATGATTAGAGTGCTTGTAATATGCCAGGTAACCTTCTAGGAACTGGGGCCTCTGGTCAATGGAGAGGGAAAGTCACTGTTAGATTGAAATTTCAATTGTGAGTGTAAGAGGCATTAAAGAATAAAAGGGGCAGGGATTGGAGGCTGGAGAAGATGGCTCAGTGGTTAAGAACATTCGTTGCTCTTGCAAAGGATCCAGGTTCGATTCCAGCACCCACATGGGTGCTATCAACTGTCCATAATTCCAGTCCCAGGGTATCCAACGCCCACTTTTAATCTCCATGGACATTGCTTGACATGGGTGCACCCACCTACATGCAAGCAATACACTCATACACGTAAAATAAAAATAAGAAATGAAATATTTTTGAGAATGAACAGGGATCTAGGGAAATGGCTTAGTCAGCAAAGTGCTCACTGCACACATGTGAGGATATGAATTCAGATTCCTGACACTCATATAAAAACTTTCCCCGAGCTGCGGAGGTACAGACAGGAGAATCCCTGGGGCTTGCTAGTAGCAAAACCCAGGTGAAAGCTGTGAGCTCCAGGATCAGGAAGAGACCTTGTCTTTAGAAAAAGGAAGGTAGAGAAGTGATTGAGGAAGACAACTGATGTACACTGTGTGCACACACATGCAGGCACCCCACCCCAAACCAGACACACACACACACACACACACACACACACACACACACACACTTAGACAAGAATGAACAAGTAAACTAAAAACAAAAAAGTACCCCTGAAAATGATAAAAATCAAGAAGAGCTAAAAGAGTAACGTGCGTTCGAAAGTCATCAGCTTCAGGGGATGGGGTAGGTTCTCAGTCTGAAAGGTCAGAAACGGCCAAGATAGCCTACAGGGCTCAGGATTGGAGGCAACTGTGGCATACTCAAGTCTGTCTCTCATTTGAAACAAGCTGTAACATTGAATTTCTGCAGACTGTTTCCATTTGGCAATGGGAATCATAATGGTACCAGAGCTGACTTTTCCAATGAAGTCTAAAATTAAGATTTCAATAAGTTTCCTTTCCAAATGTTGACACATAAAATATGGAATTTGCCAGTCAATACTAAATCACTGGGAACTAACTACATTGGAGGGCTAGATGAGTGTAGAGGAACACCAGGGCTTGGATCTTTCTTCTTGATCTTTCTTCTATTCTGGATTATCTAAAGCTACTCTGATAAGATAATATGGCACAATATGTTTAAGGCCAACAATGGCTTAATGTACATATCTTCCAGAGGTAATATTTAAAAATGTAACTGGAAGTTTTTAGGAAATATGACCAGTAAGCCATATTGGAAAGAAAGATCACTGCACAAGAGTGTGACCTGGCTCTCACTACCTCAGGTCATTTTCCACCACAATACTCCCTGTTCTTATAAGCAAATGAAAGTCATGAGAATGAAGCTGATTGGCCATTAGCATGATAATTCAGATTACCCAGAGATTTTATTATGGGCTACTCTATGGGAATAGTTTCAACGGTATCAGTTTCTCAATTATGTCCCTTCTACTCTGGTTGAAATGAAAATAAATGGGAGGAAAGAAAGTGAAAATTGTAGACATTGGTTCTTTGATTTGGTTTGTAGCTATTGTGTAATTAGTGCTTTATAAATTAATTTAAATGCATGCTTTGTAGCAAGGAGTAGGTAATAATGAGCTGTAGTTATGTTCTTTTAAAAACTTTATTTGGGATCATTTCTCTATTGCCTCTTTAACTTCTTTGCATCTCAGCATCAATGTCAAACTTTGGCTGTGATTCCTGGAAAAATTATGCCACATTGTGTTAAAGCATGGCTTTTCCTTAGAGATCCTTTATATTTCCACACTGAAGCCTAAAAGTATCACAAGCAATTCTCGATTTCTTTTTAAAGTAAAGAGCTACCCATCTCCCATGTGTTTGTATGAGTAAGAACATTTCATTATGTCCTTTTTAAAATACATAGATGATGATTTCTAAAATTCTTGATCAAGTTTCAGTTTTCCTTTAAGTATAAAGCATTTCAGACCCACAAATAATGATTAAAATGTATTAGATTGTAAACTATATTAAGGAACCTAATCTTTAAGAATTACTTAAAATAAAAACTATCTAGAATAAACTATTTTGGAAAATAAATTATTTACATTAGATGCATGTTTAAGAATAAGGGGCCAATGAGATGCCTCAGTGGGTAAAGACACTTTCTGCCAAGCCTGACAATACAAGTTCAATCCCTAAGATCACATGGTAGGAGAGAACTGACTCCCATAAGTTGTCCTCTGACCTCCACATGTGAGCTGTGACATGTAGCATGTGTGCTCACACAATACACATACACATGTACACACAATAAGTAAATCTAATAAAAAATTTTTTAAAAAGAATAAAACTAATTGCACTTTAGCATTTATAGCTTATAAAACAAGAAAAGAAACAAGCGGCTTATGGATAAAAAGAAATCTCCTTCATGGAGAACCTCAGGCAGCAAGGTGGGATGGCCCTGGGAAGTGGCCATGAGGTCATTTTTGCTACTAAAATCATCACGGTGAAGCTAGTGTTTGGAGCAAGAAATAAAATCTCCCATGTGATTAGAAGTTCTGATATGAACCAATTCATTTTGACTTAAACGCTGGAGCCATCTATGACTTTTAAACACAATTATAAAAATCATACCTAACTCAGTGGCCATAATTGTTTTTAGTTTCTTTTTCCTAGTTCATCCTCTTTCCTTTCCCATATCCCCCAGTCATTCCTCTGAGAAGGAGAGGTGCATGCTGTTTTAGTCACCTATTTATATCCTGAATCCAAACCATTTTGAAATTACCTGTGCTATGTTTCTTTTTTCTTTTGAAAGCCTTAGTGAATGTTATGTCCTCAGAAAAGGTTAAAGCACATAATATTGATCCAGAGTGGAAAGTATCTTCTGCATAGCCTCTCCCTTCTGAGAAAGCAGAGGGAACTGTTTGTTCCTGAAGGATGCCATTTGACCTCTCCCTTAAATTTCTGTTTGGAGACATAATAAGCTACAAGCTGTTCTTTCTGCAAAATGAGCTTGTTCTTAGTTAGATGGTGGCTCAGAGACAGATTTGTGCAAACCATTTGGAGACACGGGACCTTGGAGAGTAGGCTGAAGGTGTGTACTTGAATCACAGAATGGAGTTACTGAGCAGGTGTGGGTCTTGGTGAGGGAAGCAGATATTTATGGACCGATTCTGTTTTCAGTTTGGCTGCTGAGAAGGTAGTTTGATTTTTCCTTAAGGCTCTTAAAGAAAATAAGCAAATAGGGGTGTGAAGAGATTGCTCTGTGGGTAAAGGTACCTGCTGCCATGTCTGGAAACCTGAGTTTAGTCCCTGGACTCATGTGGAGAAAGGAGGAAACCAACTCCTTCAAATTGTCCTCTGACCTCCACATATGAGTGGCAATGTGCAAGCAGCACCACCCTCCCCCCCGCCACACACACTAGCAGATAGCTAAGGAAGTCTTTGATTTCCTGTGTATGGTGTTTATATGGTCTCAGAAAACTCCTTTCAAATCCTCATAATCAAACTACAAAATTATCATTTCCAAACAACTATTTATTGTTGCATTTCCATAGTATGACTTTCAACATAAAATAAAATCTGGTCTATAACTAATGTGGCTCATTCAATGTGTAAAACACCGTACAGAAGGAAATTCTATTTCCTTTTTTTCTTCCACAAATTCTAGTACTGTTACCTTTTCTTTTGGCATCATGTTCTTGTCAACCTCAAGCCTTCTGCCCCATCCCTATAAAAAAGAATGACTAGCAATGTATTTAGAACACACAGGGCCAGCAGTTATCAGCTACTGGGAATTATATAATTTGAACCATTTTGTTAGCTCAAAATGGATGCATTTCCAAGAACACATCAAAAAGATTATCCATTGTGATCAAGTTGGCTTCATTCCAGAGATGCAGGGATGGTTCAATATATGTAAATCAATAAATGTAATCCACCATATAAAGAGACTCAAGGACAGAAATCACATGATCATCTCATTAGATGCAGAAAAGGCCTTTTACAAAATCCAACATCTATTCATAAAAGTCATGGAGAACCTAGGGATACAGAAGACATATCCCAACATAAAAAATGCAGTATGCAGCAAACACACAGTCAGCATCATACTAAATGGAGAAAAATCAAAAGCATTCCCATTAAAATCAGGAACAAGACAAAGATTTCCACTCTCTCCATTCCTATTCAAAATAGAAGTGTTGTCTAGAGCAGTAAGAAAAATGAAGGAAATAAAGAGGAAAAAATTGGAAAGGAAAAAGTCCAATATTTTTATTTGCAGACAATATGATTCTGTACATAAAAGAACCTAAAGGCTCCACCAGACAACTTGTAGAGCTGATAACTACATTCAGCAAAGTAGCAGGATATATGCCCAAAATTAGAACCCCCAAATCAGTAGCCTTTCTCAGCTACAAACATACTGAGAAAGAAATCCAGGAAATTATCCCATTCATGATAAATCCCCAAATCCATACAATATATTGAAATAAATCTAACAAAGGAAGTGAAGGACTTGTACAATAAAAACCTTAAGACACTGAAGAAAGAAATTGAAGAAGCTATCAGAAGATGGAAAGACCTCCCATGCTCATGGATTGGCAGGATTAATATGGCCATCCTACCACAATCAATCCACAAATTCAATGTAATACCCATTAAAATTCCAATAAAATTCTTCACAGAAATTGAAAAAATAATCTCAATTTTTAGATGGAAATACAAAACATCCAGGAAAGTCAAAATAAGCCTGAATAATAAAAGAACTGTTGGAGGCATTATCATCCCCAGTCTCAAATTACACCACAGAGCTAGAGTAAGAAAAACAGCATGGTACTGACATAAAAACCCAGTGCAGTGATCAGTGGACTAGAATTGAGGACCCAAATTTGAATCCACACATTTAGAGTCACCTGATTTTTTTTTGAATAAAGACATCACAAATACACACTGCAGAAAAGATAACATGTTTAACAAATGGTGCAAATCAAATGGGATTGCTACATATAGAAGAATGAAACTAGATCTCTATCTCTCACCATGCACAAAACTCAACTCCAGTGGATCAAGACCTCAACATAAGACCTGATGCTCTGAATTAGCTAGAGGAGAAAGTAGGGAACACATTGGAATTTATAAGCACAGGAAAGGACTTTCTGAACAGGACTTGTAAAGCACAGCATTAAGTCCAACACTGACAAATGGAACCTCATGAAATTAAAAGCAAAAACAAAAACAAACCTTCTGTACAGCAAAAGATACCATCATTCAAGTGAAGAGGCAAGATACAGAATGGGGAAAAGTTCTTTGCCAGTTATATCCTGACTGAGGGTTAGCATTAGAATATAAAAGAGAAAAAAAACCTAAACATTAAAAGAACCAAATGGTTTAATTAAAAAGTTGTTCAAGGAGCTAGACAGAGAGTTCTTTAAAGATGAAATGCAAATGGATGAGAAATACTTTTAAGTGTCCAACATCTTCATTCATCAGGGAAATGTAGATTAAAACCACTTTAATATCTCATACTAGTCAGAATGGCTGAGATGCAAAACACAAACCCACAAAACACAAACCCTCCTTGGCATATACCTAAAGGACTCACCCTATTGTAGAGACACTTGTACAACCATGTTTGTTGCTGCTCTTTTCATAATAGCTAAGAGCTGGAAACAACCTAAGTGCCCCTCAACTGATGAGTGGTTAACAAAAATGTTGTATATTTACACAATGGAGTTCTATTTAGCAGTAAAGAAAGATGAAATAATGAAATTTGCAGGTAAATGGATGGATCTAGAAACTGTTATACTAAGTGAAGTAACACAGACTCCAAAAAACAAACGACATGTCTTCTCCCTCATATGTGGATCCTAGTACTAAATCCTTTTAAATTCCAGGCCCTTTTAATACAATCATGTTATACAGCAGTACCTTCTGCATGAAATAACTACCATCATCACGACTTCAGCTGAGCCTGATTGTTAAACATGGTCACAACCTGGCTTGTTAACAGTTGTGCTCATTCATTAAAGGAGGGCCAAGCAGTGTCACTGTACCCTTACTGGAGTCTCCAGCCACTCTTCCCAGCCAACTGTATGTAATTTGACCCTTATCACACATGGCCTCCTCGATTTGGGGTGGGCTATAGTATACAATCTGCAGAAGGCTGGGAAGAGAAGGCATGACCCATGCTGGGTAAAGGCTATCCAGTTGTGCATACCCTCAGGTCATACATACATTTCACAACCCCTCAGTTATCTTGGTAAGCAATCTCAATAAATTCATTGGTTCCCCAGTAAAACTTTAATGAAATATTGGCTTGACACTAGAACCTTAAAAGGGAATAAGCATTGCTTAGCATCCCCAGGAAAAGAAGTTTCACAACTGATGGAAAATTTATTTGTTAATGCTATTATGTCTCATAATTATTTTTTTTAAAAAAAGAAAATGAGAATGTAAAAGATGTTAAAAGGATATGGGAATGGAGATATTTTCCAAAATAGAAAACAATGAGAAAGCCTAAGCAAGTGATGAAGGTCTGCTGAGGTTTGTTATATATAAAGGATGAGGCAAAAATAATATACACATAATCTTAAAATATCTATGGTCATACTTTAGTCAACCAGTTTAAGAAACAAAATACAAATCTAGTCAATGTTTATCTCAGAATATTTGGTTCTTTACCTAAGCCTTATCTACATAGCACATGATAATTAAAAGTATCAGACAGGTGGAACTAACCTATGTGACTTATCTTCACACAGATTGGATGTTTAACAGCCATACTCTAAGGCCTATACTAATGTGGTTAGAGAGATTTAAAGGGCAGTTTTTGCCCCTTGCCCTCCAAGGTCGACCAAGTTCCAGGGGACTATGGAATATCTCTCAAAATATCCTGTAACTGTGGTGAGTCGCCTGTCCTCTCATTGAGGGAGGACATGGAGACCCCATGAGATGGACTTGAACCAGTGTCCAGTCTACAAAGAAGAGGGTCAATTTAGCGGAAACATCTCATTCATGCTTCCAAGTGAAACCAGACATGGTCGAACAGGACCTTTGACTTATCTTCACATAGATGGAACTGGTAAAAGAAATGAGTCAGGAGCTCCTCCCAAGCCCATGTGACCCCTGAAGAACAGATCCTCAAATGACCTTAAGTGAAAAATAAATTGATTTATTTGGGCCAACTGTTTGGTCTTTAACACTCAAAAGGGAAGTATAACCAAACAGTAAAGTCATCAGTATACTTCTTTAAGAGTTCAAGGCATTACACTTCCCAGACATTAGGCTTAAGTCTATATGAAAAGTTAGACAATTATTTCTCATTGATGATTTTGTTCCTAACCAGAAAGTTTTGCTTAGATGTAAGACTTCAAATCTTGGTCTCCAATACTATAGTATCCACCTGTAGCTAAGGGAGACAACCAGCTATTGTTCTAAAATGATGGATAAATTTGTTTTCTCCCCCTATTTAGGAGCCTTTGAGAGAGAGCTGACACTGATTCTAACTACTCCAACAGCTAGCAAAATACCTGAAAGCAAATCCTGAATCCATCACTCTAGAGCCCAGCCTTGGAAGACAAAAGAAAAATGAGGAGTGACCCAATAGAGGGATGCTTTTGGAAGCCCTTGTCAAGAAACTCCAATGGACTCTCATGAACATTTGAAAATTGCCCTGTTCTGACTTTTTTCTAGTTTCCTGTCTAGAACTTGTAATGCTAACTACTCATGCCTTTACTTCTCCTTCACATCTCCTATTCACGATTCAAGGATTTTCTTTTCCCCTTAGAGACAATAGTTATGCAATTTGGGAGTCTTTTAGATAGACCCACTGAAGGGGTACTCCAATTGCCTCACCCTGGGACCCTGTTCAGCATGGAAGAAGCCAGAGCAGTCGGTGTCCCTATTCCCTATTGGAGATTTGGGTAACCCCTTCAGAGGATGGCATAATAAGAATAGGAGGTAGGATTTGGCTAGGCAGTTAGGCTAAAAAGACCCCCCAAAAATGTAGCCAGTTCCTTGGCTAAAAGTCAAAATGTCCTTGGGCCTCTTAGCAACATACTCTGTTCCAAAGGGCAAAAATGTCAAAAGCATTTGGGAGCTTGTATCTAATCCTTAAAAGATTTTAGGGTTACCTGAAAAACAAAAAGAAAGTACATGAAGTTGATGGGGAGATATGGGAGGTGTTGGAAGGGAGGGAGTGGGCATGAATTTGATCCAAACACCTTATATGCATGTATGAAATTCTCAATAAAGTTTTTGTAAAAGTTTAAAAAAAGAAAATTATTATAAAATAATTCTAGTAAGAATAGCCATAAAAACAGTAGAAACAGGCTGGGCATGGTGGTGCATGCCTTTAATCCCAGTACTCGGTTGGCAGAGGTAGGCGGATCTCTGTGAGTTCAAAGCCAGGCTGGTCTACATAGTGAGTTCCAGGACAGCTGGGGCTACAGGGTACAGGGAGACCCTGTCTCAAAAAGACAAAAAAAAAGTAGAAACAGTACAGATTTTTCTTTTATTAAGTTTCATAGTTATAACAGTCAAAAATTAAAAATTAATAAATTTAGATATTAAAACAACTATCTTCAACAAAGACGAAAGCAATAATGCTTAATTACCTTCATGCATTCTTTAAAGGGAAAATTAGCATGTAGATACTGGTCTGTCACTCAAGTAATAACATAAATAATTTCTGCATTCATGTCTTCTACAAATTTGTCAATGACTTCATCAAAATACATTTTTGCATATTTAAGTTCATTAGCAAGGATAGGTCAATTATTTAAGCTAGCTTCATCCTTAGTTGATGCAAGAACATGTTTTATTAATTTTAATTTCAAAACGCTTCTCTGACACATCAACAATTATGCAAATAATAGGAAAAGTCTTAGAAATAAGTTAGGCAGAGATTTATAAAAGAAAATCTCATTGCACAGTACAGTCTAGGTATTACAATATTCTCTGTGTGTTTTTCTCCTTAGGATTGATTTCAGCAGCTTCAAATGCCCTCGGAGTAAAAAATTTTAAACAGAGAGTGCTTGACTGATGTGTATGATACCCTGGGTTCAATCTCCAGCATCACCAAAAGAAAATTATTTGGAAACTAAAAGAATAACTCAGTGGTAGTGTACATGCTTAGCATGCAGGAGGTCCTGGGCTCAATTCCTGGTACCAGAGAGATAGCGAGAGCGAGAGTGAGTGTGCAATCGAGAGAGAGAGAGAGAGAGAGAGAGAGAGAGAAACACAGAGAGAGAATATTTAGATTACAATCCAAATCTAGAACTGATGAAATTTGGTATTCATTAGTGACAGAATTCTTCTTTAAACTTTTCAACATGTCTACTTTTATAATGTAAAGAATATTGTATTTAATATTTTATATTATATGTTATTTCTCAAGATTTAGTATAGGCAGGATAGCAAGCTATCTTGCAAAGAATAGATTGGGCTATTTAAGGTGTATCTATGTAAAGCATTTCAGAAAGGAGGAAGGAGGATAAGAACAAAACAATCATGCCTGGCGTGGTGGCTCATGCCTTTAATCCCATCCCTTGGGAGACAGAGGCAGGTGGATCTCTTCAAGATCGAGGCCACCCTGGTTCACATCGTGACTTCCAGGCAGGTTATGACTAGGGAGACCCTGTCTAAAAAACAAAACAAAAAAACAAAAAAAAAGAACAAAGCAATTCTTGGTAAAGAAAGGGAGTTAGTGAGATGACCCTGGTACCTGTCTGTAGGACTGGAATGTCCAGCTCCAGTGAAAACATCAAGATGCACAGGGTCAGAGTTTTTACAGAGGTAGACATGACTGTAGCTGGTCTCTCAGGTCACCTTGACCTTGCATTCGGGGCCACCTCAATTGCTTTTACCTGTCTCTTACTTTAATTTTCCCACTAACATTTACAAATATATTAGTAAAATGCAGTAATAACCACACCAATTGTTTATAATTTATCACTGTGAAAGAAATAGCCGTATTTTGTTAGGAGTATTTAATCATAAACTTTCTGTAGAATCACAGGCATCTGGTAAAAATAAAGAAACAAACTTTTAGGTGTTCTTACTATTTTTAATCTCTCTACATTGTGCCTTAATTTTGTCTGCATCATGGTGGGCAGCTCCCACTACCCTATCCATACTTTAATGTTTTTATTAGTGTATGCTAATTACACAAAATAATGGGTTGCATTTTGCCATTTTCCTACATGTGCAAAATGTACTTTGGTCACATAATACACACACGCACGCACACAAGCATGCACACACACACACATGCACACCCTAACCTTTGAGCAACCAAGGAAAGACAGTGAATGGGGGAACATAACAGGAGAGGAAGGATTACAATGAGCATACCTGACCTTCTCCTGACCCCCGCCAACCTCCTGTTTCATAGGAGATACTGACAAGCTGTCAGGTTCCTCACTTGATCTGGTTATCTGTGTTTGTGAGTCATTGTGTCTACAGAAAGGAAGACTCCAGAGGATGCCGAGTTAACTGAATTCTGATTCCTTTCATCTCATTTGGAGTAAATTTTGTCCATTATACTTTTCTGGGGTTGAAATTTCCACCCTCCACAGCTGCCGCTTAGAAGCAGAATTTTAGCCACTTGTGGTATTTATTCAGTCCTACTTTTGGTCCATGGATTTTTCATATCGCTTGGAGTCCATCTACGGTTTGATCTCGATCTGATGGGTCCAGCTAAGCTTTGTTCTCTGTTTCCTTTTGCATATGCACACGTGCACGTGTAAGTTAATTTAAATTTTTGCATGTAGAACACTAAAGTTATTATGGTAGTTAATCCCCGGGGGGTGAGGAGGGAGCTCAAATTGGAGTGGTATCAATAATCACTTTAATGTCATGTGAAACATGTTAAGTTTTAAGGGTGATTATAGAGAATTCAGTGATTTGAAACTCACTTAGGAATCAATGAAATAAAGCATAGTGTAAATTTTGTAAATATCTGCTGTTTTAGTCTTAGTTTTTTTTGTCTTAGCAATATTTTTATCTCTATTGAATCTTAATCCGTCTATTTATGTGATATTCCTCTAATAGAGATTTAATATGCATATTTAAAATTGTACTATCACACTCCTTTAATCAAAAGATGCTTAAGTTTAAGAAATTGAGAAGCCATTTAAGACTTACTTGCTATAATGAGGTTAGGGAGCTTTTGCTTTTCTGTTGCTGAAATCCACAGAATGAGGATATTTCTTGTTCCCATTTTTCTTAAAGCAGTCAACTTATTAGGGAGGGTCATTTCTCTGTGGTGGTTCCTACTCATTGATACATAACATAAAGCCTTAATGACTTAATTGGATTGTTCGGTGGGATTTCAATGATTCACATATGACACTGAAACAAAGCTTCCTCCTTAAGAACAGCTCAACATGATTCATATTCTGCTCTGTATTTTAAGACAATAAGGAAGAAGAGAGCAACAGCTACAAAGCAGATGGAGAAATGCTTTAGAAGCTGTTTGGGTACCTCTACGTGCTGGAGAACCACCTGGCCAGAATGGCAAAAGAATGAGAATGTTTATCATGATAGTTTTATATAGCATAGTTATGAAGAAGAGCATCATTCTGAAAATAATGGCTGAGAACAGGCTCATCTATTCCTTTTATTTTATTTACTTTTGGCTGCATTAATTTTTATAAACATGTTTAAAAATATAAAGGGTAGAGAATTACTTGATTTTCACATTATTTAAAGTATTATTTGATTTTTCTAAAAGCTCTTCTTTCCAATTCTAATATAGTGGCATGATTATAATAAAACTTTCATGGGATCTGTATTGAGGCAATGCAGTTTGTAGCCGATAGAATCAAAGTCAAATATGAGTTTGATAAAACTCTGAAGTTGTATATTGTGTTGGAACTTACATTTTAGTGAGATAACAATTATCCCTAGGAGGTGGAGCTGTGAATCCTAGCCTTGTCTTCTCATTAAAAATACCTGAGGAACTTTAACACCCACCCAAAAAAGTGGCCACATCATATTATAGTTAATTGTTTTAGATTTTCTAAAGAAACGCAAAACTCTGGAATCAGTATTTCTCTAGTTAGTTTCAGCATGCATCCTAAATTCTGATATAGAAAATGTTAGAATCGGGGCTGGAGAGATGAATCAGTGCTTAAGAGCACTTGCTGCTCTTTCAGAGGACCAGAGTTCAGTTTTCAGTATCCATGTCAGGAAGCTCAAAACTACCTGTAGCTTCAGCTCCTAGGGCATTGGATACTCTTCTGGTCTCCAAGGGAACCCATATGCAGGTGACTATATATACACACAGATGCTCAAACATACACATAAATAAAGTAATAAATGTTGAGAAATGCTAGAATGAAGAAAGTATACCTAAAATGATTTTCATTATCTTATGAAAAATATTATATTATGAGGCACAATTTCAGACTTTATTGAAAGGTTGTTATGGACCCCAAGACTACTGAGGAAAAACCACCAGACTCAATTCAGATTGAGATAAAAGATTTTATTCAAGCTACCTTGGACTGCAGTCAAGGTCGAATTAGAGTGCTGCAATGGGGAGGGAGAGGGAAAGGGGACCTTTTAAAGCTAAAAACTGCAAAAAGGAATGTTGGCAAGGTGGTCCCCGAATAACAGCATAGAGGGTGATCTCAGTCTACATGTCAAGGTGCCCTAAAATAGCAAAACAAGCAAGTTACAAGAAGCCAGAATCAGCAATTAGTCATCTCATAATAATTTTGCTTTCTATGTGTCTAGAGAGCACGTGGCCGTGGCAGCGTTCTCCTTCCTGGAAAAGGGAGAAGGGGCCAGGGTTCCTGAAAACAACCCTTGAGCTAGAAAGCTTCTAAGATGACCACTTTATCCCAAATGGGGTCAGTTTGGTTGGTACATGGTGAAGTAAGACTTTTAGAAATTACTTTGTTTATTTTTTATTCATCTATTCATTTACCCAGAAGTACTTATTGAATTCAGGTATGTCCCACATTAGTTTGAGTTTGTTTATTTATATATGTATGTGCTTTGCTGCAGTTGCCTAAATTCCTTGATTTTCTGTGGTGTCACTCACAGGTATAAAGAATATTCCTAGTCACAGTTTATGTTAGCTAATTGACTCATTCCATATTAGGTTGTTAACTATTCTCATGGAAAATACATCCAACTCTTTCGAATTTCAGTAAAATTAGTGGGTTCTTTGATAATCTTCTATTCCTGTGATGAACAGTGCATTATCTGCTAGAGACGTGTCAGTTAAAATTTTAAATATTTAAATAAGTTGAAATTTGGAATAGGGGTATAGATCAGTTGTTAGAGTGCTTGCCTAACTGACATAAGGCCCTGGCTCTTATCACCAGAGCCATAAAAACTGAATGTGGTAGTACATGCCTGTAATCCTAGCACTCAGGAACTGGAGGCCAGAGGATTGGAACTTCAAGGACATCGTTTGCTACAGAGCTAGTTAAATGCCAGTCTGGGCTACATGACCCTGGTTTAAAACACAGACACAAACAATAAAGTTAGCTGAAATTTAAAACACAGTTTTCATTCTGAGTGTATTCATTACAACTGCCAGGAAGCTACCTGTGTCTCGTGGTTATTTTACTGGACAGCACAGAAGAGAGTAGCATTTCCTCAATCACAGAAAATCCACATAAGACAACATACTTACCAACTTCACCAATTTAAAAATTCCATAAACTAGGTAATTGTATTAGATCAGCACCTGGACTGAGTTTGTAATCTTGAGTCAGGAAGCACAGGGAATATTTTAGTAATACAGGGCTCTACTTGGTTTGGGTTATGTACACAAATCATCTTCCAATATTGCCTTGCCAGCCTAGGAGCCTTACTTGAATACACTGCACATACATTCCCCTCTTAAGACAATGCACCTAGAAACCTGTTAACAACCTAGGACCCCTACCTGCATCTACCTGTATCACACCCAACTTCAGATAGCGAATACATTTTCCTTCTCTTAATGACCATCAAACATGGTTTGTCTTTTATTTTCCTTTTGGTATTTTTGAGACAGGGTCTTCCTGTAGCAAAAACTGGCCTGGAATTTGCTATGCAGACTAGGCTGATCTTGATACCACAGACATCCACCTGTCTCTGCCTCCCAAGTGCTGGGATTAAAGGCATGTGCCACCATGCTAGGCTCCAAACATAGTTTTTATTCACACTTTAGTTATATCTGGGTGTAAAGGAAGGTCAGTCTGGCCTAGACTTGTTTTGCATGCAAATGCAGTAAGGCAAACTATATCTTCTAAGTGAACTCTGTTTTTAAAACACTTATCTTTAAAAATTATGTTTCTATGTGTGTACATAGGAGTGAAGCTGCCTTCAGAGTCCATAAGAAGGTATGGGATCCCCCAAAGCTGGAGTTATAGGCAGTTGTAAACCATCTGATGTGGATGCTAGAAACTGAACTCAGGTCCTCTGCAAGAGCAGTACACATTCTTAATCACTGAGACATCTCTCAGGGCCTCGTAAGTGAACTTTTATGAAGAATCTCCTATTTATAATTTTTATACCTATGTATAATTGGGCATGCGTAAGGGAAACATCAAATGCATCACGAGAAGGACCATGAGCAGTGAGCAGTCTTATGTAAGACAAGGCCTTCAATCAAAGCACAGAGCTGTTCAAACTATCCATCTTAACAACGAAACTCCCCTTTTTAAAATTTTATTTATTATTTTTATTTTATGTGTATGAGTGAATTGCCTGCATGTGTTTAAGTGTGCCCGGTGATGCAGTGCTGGTGGAGGTCAGAGGAGGGCATTAGATCCCTGGAACTGGAGTCAAGGACAGTTGTTAGCCATCACGTGGGTGCTGGGAACTGAACCCGGGTCCTCTGCAAGAGCAGTCAGTGCTCTTAACTGCTGAGCCATCTCTCCAGCCTCCTCTTTTTCTTAAACACAATAAAAGAAGTCCCATAAAAAAGTCAGGGCCCTTGAGTACTCTCATGTGGCATGCTGTCACTTTTGACCTTGGCTTTTCTCTGTGATCAGTAGTAATACTTGGCTTTGAATAAAGTTTCTTTGCTACTTTTCAATCCCTGGGAACCTTAATTTCAGTTCCTTGAATAAGAGGCCAAGAACTCACCCAGACCACGACCACTGGTAATGACCATAAGTTATGGCAAACGTTTTGAAGATTAAATTTGATTATTACTTATGAAAATATCCTAAAGAGACAAAGCAAAGCAAAATTTTCCTTTAAAAAATCAATTTGGGATTCAGACTACGATGGAAACAATTCTTGCAACCACAGGCCTTAGGCTGTGATGTTTCTATTTAAGCAAGAATTTTGAGGCGATTCCAAGAATCACCACCATGGAGAAAGCTCATCCTATGCTTTAAGCAAAAATAATCCTCTTGTTCACAGAAAGTTTTTGGTTTTAAGATGTTTCTTTTGTAAACTTTTAATTAATTTTTATTTTATTAATTATTAGTGTGTGTGTGTGTGTGTGTGTGTGTGTGTGTGGTGTGTTTGTGTGTGTGTGTGTGCCATGTCAAGCCGGTAGATGTAAGAAGACAAGTTTCAAGAATTAATTTTCTACTTCTACCACGGGCTCTTGTGATCTAACTCAAGTTATTAGGTGTGCACAGCAAGTGCTTTTACCTGCTGAGCCATCTTGCTAGCTTGGACTTTTTAAAAAATTATTTATTTAATAACCACATAATTGGAAGAAGCATTTCATTACAACAGCTAAGATGCATCTCTTTTAAAATTGACTCTAAATTTTTAGGTTTACAGTTGAATTAATACAGTTATAAAAATGTGGTATATTTACACAGTGGAGTTCTATTCAACAGTAAAGAAAGATGAAATAATGAAATTTGCAGGTAAATGGATGGATCTAGAAACTGTTATACTAAGTGAAGTAACACAGACTCAGAAAAACAAACGATGTATGTTCTCCCTCATATGTGGCTCCTAGCACCAAATCATTTTAAATTCCAGATCCTTTTAATAAGATGATGATATACAGCAGTTCCTTCTGCATGAAATTGCTACCATCCTCACAACTTTGGCTGAGCCTGAGTGCTAGACATAGTCACAGTTGGGCTTGTTGACAGTTGTGCTCATTCATTAAAGGAGTGCCAAGCAGGGTCACTGGACCCTTATCTGAATATCCAGCTACTCTTTCTAGCCCTCTTCCCAGCCAACTATTCCAGCCTTGAAAGACAAAAGAAAAATGAGGAAGAACCTGATAGAGGGACGCTTTTGGAAGCCCTTGTCAAGAAACGCCAATGAACTCTCATGAACATTTGAAAATTGCCCTGTTCTGATTTTTTCTAGTTCCCTGTCTAGAACTTGTAATGCTAAAATTACTCTTGCCTTTACTTCTCCCTCACACCTCCCATTTATGATCCAAGGACGTTTTCTCCCCTTAGAGACAAAAGTTATGCAATCTGGGAGTCTTTTAGATAGTCCCACTGAAGGGGTACTCCAATTGCCTCACCCTGGGGCCCTGTTCAGCATGGAAGAAGCCAAAGTGGTCTGTGTCCTTTCCCTATTGGTAATTTGGGTAACCACTTCAGAGGATGGTGTGATAGGAATAGGAGGTAGGATTTGGCTAGGCAGTTAGGGTAAAAAGACCCCGAAGAAATGTATCCAGTTCCTTGGCTAAAAGTCAAAATGTCTTGGGGCCTGTTAGCAACATGCTCTGTTCCAAGGCCAAAAATATCAAAAGTATTTGGGAGCTTGTATCTAATCCTTAAAAGATTTTAGGGTTACCTCTTCAGAGGGGGGTATGTTGGAGGGGAGGCAGTAGGCATGGATCTGATCAAAACACCTTATATGCATGTGTGAATTTCTTAATAAAGTTTTTGTAAAATTTAAATAAATAAATAAAAATAGCTTATTATTTTAAAAAATGAGCTACATTTTCATTATCCACTTGTCAGCTGAGGGACACATAGATTGCTTCCATCTCTTAGCTATTGTGAAAAGAGCAGCAACAAACATGGATGTACAAGTGTTTCTGCAATA
>NW_008360326.1:936676-936780 GCF_000622305.1 Nannospalax galili
AAGCTTGGAGTCCACCAGATATGGGTGAGCATTCCCTTTCCCCACATCCTCTCCATCATTTGTTCTCTTGATCTTAGCCAGTCTGACTGGGGTAAGATGAAATG
>NW_008360326.1:938111-939343 GCF_000622305.1 Nannospalax galili
TCATATCAACGTGGCCTTGGGTTGCGGTCCTTGATCCATTCAGAGTTGAGTTTTGTGCAGGGTGAGAGATTTTTCTACATGTAGCTGTCCAGTTTGACCAGCACCATTTATTGAAGATTCTGTCTTTGCTCCATTGTGTGTTTTTGGCACCTTTGTCAAATGTCAGGTGGCTGTAATTGCATGTACTCAGGTTTGGATCTTCAATGATGTCCCATTCATGTATGTGTCTGTTTTTGTGCCAGTAATGTTGTTTTTATGACTATGGCTGTGTAGTATACTATGAGATCTGGTATAGTAATCACCCCAGTTTTTCTCTTTGTGCTCAGGTTTGCTTTGGCTCTCGGGGGTCTTTTGTGCCTCCATATGAATTTAAGGATGCGTTTTTCTAATTCTGTGAAGTATGTCATGGGGATTTTGATTGGCATTGCATTGAATCTATATATGACTCTTGGTAGGATGGTCATTTTCACAATATTAATTCTTCCAATCCATGAACATGGGAGGTCCTTCCATCTCCTGGTGTCTTCCTCAATCTCTTTCTTTAATGATTTAAAATTTGCATTGTAGAGATCTTTGGTCCGATTTATTCCAAGGTTTTTCTTTTATTTTGCAGCAATTGTGAATGGGAGCATTTCCCTATATTCTTTCTCCAATTGCTTGTTATTGGTATATAGGAAGGCTACTGATATTTGTAGACTGATTTTATAACCTGCCACCATACTGAAAGTGTTGATCAGTTCTAGGAGTTTTCTGGTGGAACTTTTGGGATCTCTTAGGTATAGTACCATATCATCTGCAAAAAGCGATAGTTTGACCTCTTCTTTTCCAAATTAGTGCTCATTTATTTTCTTCTCCTGTTTTACTGCTCTAGCAAGAGTTTCAAGCACTATGTTGAAAAGGAGTAGAGATAGTGGACATCCTTGTCTAGTTCCTGATTTTAATGGGAATGCTTCTAGTTTTTCTCCATTTAGAATGATATTGGCTGTGGGTTTGTTGTATATAGCTTTAATTATGTTGGGGAATGTTCCCTCCAGTCCAGTTCCCTCTAGAACTTTGAACATAAACACATGCTGAATTTTGTCAAAAGCTTTTTATACATCTATTGAGATGATAATGTGGCTTTTGTCTTTGAGTCCATTTGTATGATTAATGACGTTTATTGAGTTGCATATATTGAACCATCCCTGCATCTCTGGGATACAGCCTATTTGATCATGGTGAATGATCTTTTT
>NW_008360326.1:939667-940786 GCF_000622305.1 Nannospalax galili
AGGTTTGTTTAAATTGTTGATCTCTTCATGGTTTAACTTTGGAGGTTCCCATGATTTCAGATATCCATCCATTTCTTTTAGACTTTCAGATTTAGTAGTGTATAGGTTTTTAAAATATTCCCTTATAATGGTTTGGATCTTTTGGGTGTCGTGATGCTTCCCCTTTCAGCTCTAATTTTATTGATTTGGATTTGCTCTTTCTTTTTTTCTTTTGGTTAACTGGGCTAAGGGTCTATCTTGTTTAGCTTTTCAAAGAACCAGCTTTTAGATTCATTGATTCTTTGTATTGTTTTCTTTGTTTTGATTCCATTCATTTCTGTTCTGGTTCTTTTTCATTATCCTGGTTCTATATTTAGGTCTGGATACATACTCATTTATAAGGATCTGTTGTGATGTTTCCCCTTTCATCTCTTATTTTGTTGATTCGGAGGTGCCCTTTTCTTCTTTTGGTTAACTGGGCTAGCGGTCTGTCAATCTTTTTATCTTTTCAAAGAACCACGGTGGTTTTCTTTCATTGCATTGTTATTTTGATTCCATTCCAGGAATACATTTATTTCTTTCTTAATTTCTCCATTGACCTATTCATCATTCAGGAGTGTGTTGTTTAATATTCATGTGCTCATGTAGTTACTAGGGTTCCTTCTGGTGTTGATTTTAAGCTTTATTGCATTGTGTTCTGATAGAATGTATGGAATTATTTCAATATTTTTGTATTTTTTGAGGTTTGTTTTGTGGCCCAGTATGTGGTCGATTTTTGAAAAAGTTCCATGAGGTGCTTAGTAGAAAGAGTATTCTTTGGTGTTTGGATGGAATAATTGAAAGACGTCTGTTAGCTCCATTTGATGTATGGTATCATTTAATTCAGACGTCTGTTTATTCTTTGTCCAATTGACCTGTTTAATGGAGAGAGTGGGGTATTGAAGTCCTCTACTACTACTGAGTTGGGGTTAATCTGTGTCCTAATGTCCTGTAGTGTTGTTTTTATGAATTTGAGTGCACCAGAATTTGGTGCATATATGTTAAGGATTGTAATATCTTCTTGGTTAACTGTTCCTTTGATCAGAATGAAGTGACCCTTCTTATCTCTTCTGATTAGTTTTACTTTGTATTCTATTTTGT
>NW_008360326.1:940962-942237 GCF_000622305.1 Nannospalax galili
AGGAGTTTGGTTCCTTGATATTTAAGGTTATTATCGAAAGGTGTGTTTTAGTTGCCATGTTTTTGATTGCTGTTTTTGTTTTCTGTGTAACTTTGTGTTTCCTAGATTATACCTTTGTTTATTTTCTTTTGTTACCCCCAGGGTATAGTTGTTTCTCTGTCTACTCTCTGTATTGCTTCAAGTATTCTTTGAAGGGCTGGTTTTGTGGACAAGTATTCTTTTAGGTTATTAGTGTTATGGAAGATTTTTCTTTCCCCCTCAACTATAATACACATTTTTGCTGCATAAACTATTCTGGGCTGGCATCTATTGTCATGTAGAACTGGAAATACCTTGGTCCAGCCTCTTCTGGCTTTCATAGTTTGCATTGATAAGTCAGCTGTAATTCTGATGGGCTTTCCTTTGTATGTGAATTGTTTTTCTTTTGCTGCTTTCAGTATTGTCTCTTTGTTCTGTACATTTTGTGTGTTTGCTATGATATGTCCTGTGGAGTTTCTTTTCTGATCTTATTTGGTGTTCTATGTGCCTCCTGTATTTGTATGGGGATGTCTTTCCTTAATTTTGGGAAGTTCTCTTCTACGATCCTGTTTAAGATCTGGTCAACACCATTACCCTGAAATTCTTCTCCTTCCTCTATTCCTATGATCTATAGATGTGGTCTTTTCATGGTGTCCACATCTCTTGCATATTCCATTCCTGTTTTTTTTTATTATTATTTTCCATACTCTTTGATTGAGTGGTCCAATTCTTCAACTTCATCCTCCAGTGTTGACATTATGTTTCCCAATTCATTCATTCTAGAGGTGAGGTTTCCCCTGTTGTTTCAAGTTGACTTATTGAGTTTTGCACTTCCTTCTTCATTTCTGCCTGAGTTTTCTTCAATGTTTCTGTCTCTTTTGTGAATTCATTCAGAAGTTTATCCCTGTCTTCTTTAGCTCTTTGATTTGTTTGTTCATGTGATTTTTAAATTCGTTGAATTCCTTGAGCATGTTTATAATTGTTCTTTTAAATTCAGTGTCGTGGGTTGTCTCTAGGGGGTTCTCCTTGTAGAACTCTTCTACAGAATTGGTGAGCTTTGCTGGAGACATAGTGTTTTGGCTTTCCATTTTGTTATTCTTTGGTTATGGTTTTGGCATGTGAATTTCTTTTGTTGTTTATGATTGTGATATGAGAATTAAGTTGAAGTATGCTTCTGTTTATATTATCTGGGTGCCTAGATCCTTTCTTTATTGGTTATGTAAAACTGGTTGGTACAGAGTTCAGGTTCTCTCTGAT
>NW_008360326.1:942342-943738 GCF_000622305.1 Nannospalax galili
AGCAGGATTGGGTGCTCTCAGGCAGCCCTCTGGATTCTCAGGCCCTCTGCTAGGAGGCCTGAGGGAGGCCAGAACTAGGTACTCTCTGGCCATCTGCTCAGATCTGAGATGCTATACCAATGGAGGTCCAAACTCACCCTCTCAGGCTGTCTGCTAGGATCTCAGCCTTAGCCTACCAAAGGCAGAACTGCCCTGGGGCCTTGGGAGGGGCCTCACAAAATCCCAGGTAGGGGGATGGTATGATGCAATTAGGGGAAACTCACCACCCAGTGAAGGCAGGGGCTGTCAGGCTGTCCTCTGGGTTCTCAGGCCCTCTGCTCAATGGAGGCTAGAGGGAGGCCAGAATTCAGCACTCTCTGGTGGTCTGCTGAACTCTGAACAGCTACCCCGAAGGAAATTTGAACCCACCCTCTCAGGCTGTCCACTAGGATCTCAGCCTTACCCTATCAATGCCAAATCTGCCAAAAATGTGGTTCATTTATATGATGGAGTTTTACTCAGCAGTAAAGAAAGATGAAATCATGAAATTTGCATGTAAATGGATGGAACTAGTAACTGTTATACTAAGTGAAGTAACACAGACTCAGAAGAAAAAAAAAAAGCCCATGTATGTTCTCCCTCATATGTGGATCTTAGCACCCAATCCTTATAAGTGAGTATGTATCCAGACATAAGTACAGGAACCAGGATAATGAAGAGGAACCAGGGAAGTAAAGAAAAAGAAATAACCTGAAAGAGAACAGTAGAAAACAGGTGTTGACAAGGGTGATATGATAAAAATGGGGTTGTAAGGGGAGGGGGAGGGAAGGTTATACAAGGAACCTGAGGGATAAAGTGAAAGAAGGAGCTGAAGAGAGGTGGGACCATAGGAGAAGGGTGTTATTAAGGGAGAAATGGGAAAAACAGGAGCACCTTAAATGGGGAAACCATGGTGGAAGGGTTAGACAATGTGAGAGATAAACAATGCCAGATAATTTTAGAAAACCAGAGGGAACCATGTTAGGCCAACAACCTACTGACAAATTATACATACAACCAGGTCTAAGAATGTAATATATGCTTAGGCCAGGTTTATCTGAGAGCTTTTGGTCTTTGTCTAAGCTCTATCTACATGGCACATGGTAATTAAAAGTACCAGACTGGTGGAACTAACCTCCTTGGATATTTAACAGCCATACTTTGAGGCCTATAGTAATTTGCTCAGAGGGACATAAAGGACAGTTTTTGCTCCTTGCCCTCCTAGGTTGACTAAGTTCCAGGGGACTATGAGCATTTCTCAAAACGTCCTGTAACTGTGGTAAGTCACCTGTCCTCTTGATCAATGAGGTTGTGGAAACCCCACCAGATGGACCTGAACCAGGGTCCAGTCTACAAAGAGGAGGGTCAACACAGAGGA
>NW_008360326.1:944000-947012 GCF_000622305.1 Nannospalax galili
ATATGCATAGCTAAAGGCTACATAACAAGCAAAAATGCCAGATAGGAGATACCTTCTTTTGAGTTGTTGGACAGGGTGGCCCAAGGGACTCCCAGACAGTAACCCAGCATAGAACTGGGAAAATGATCAGCAGACCCCAATCTTATCTAAAGGAACATTGACAACTGTTTGCTACTAAATGAAGAACTGATCTTCCTAAAACAAGGATCTCTAAATAGGCTAACTAGAGTCAGCAGATGGACAAGCACTGGGGAATGGCTGGGCGTGCCAACAACACAGTGGACAGTAACGGGGATGACAGAGTGTACGGGCCCTAGTGTGTGGGAGGAGGGAGGCTATGGGAGGGTGCCATTTTGGAAGTGGGTATATAGTTGAATAAGATTATGTGGGATGTTCTGTATGATATACATACAAAAAAAATCAACAAATTAAAAAAAAAGGCATATTTGAGGAGGAAGCATAAAAATTTACTTCATGTTAATTAGTAGAGGTGATAAACATTACCAGTGAAATCTACCTGATGATTTTATATCCATACTCAGGTACTGAGGATCCTAGTGTAACCAACCGTCATTAATAATAATCAGATACATAGAGATTAAAGACACGTGCAAATGTCTAAGCATTAGTAGCATTAAAAAAGTAGAAAAAAATGGACTTTTCTTTTGAAAGAAACTGAGCAATGGTGTCTTTAATTCTGTATCTATTATTGGCTCCTAGCTGAAGCTAAATCATGACACCAAAATGTCAAAGACAGCTATCACTATTCAGAATTTCCCATAGGACCTTACTGAAGCATTTTCAAGCATCCATTCAACACCCCCCGCCCCCAAAATCCCGTGAGGTAGATATTAGCATTTATTTCCATTGTAAAAACAAAGAAAGTGGGTTACAGAGGCTGAGTACAGTGTCCAAAGTCACTTAGCTAGGGAACTAGTAGTGAACTTGGAAATTGGAAGTTGAAGCCAGGCAGTTAAAGACTACCTCTGGGTGCACTGCCCAAAGCCTGTCTGAAGAACAGCAGCATTGTGGGCATGCCTATACATTTGTTAGAAATGCAGACTCCTGGGCTTCCTCCAAGGCTTACGGTCAGTATCTCTGTTTTAATAAGATTTCTAGGTGATTCATGTGAATGCTTGTTTGGAAAGCAATTCTCTAAATCCCTATTTTACCATGCCCCTCAGATGATTAAACAATGTCATGAGTACTTCCAAAAGTGTAGCTGTAATGATGTACATGTGGTAGGTATGTGTTGGCCATGGTGGAGCCTCAGTCAAGAGCACAGGAAAACATTTGGTTGTTCTCTAAAACAAGCCGTTCTCCAATCTCCTTGAAGACAGAAACCTCCTGGACACTTGTCAAGAACACAACTTATTCCTCAGTCACTGATCCACTAAATCAGATGCTGTGTTTTCTTAAACAAAGGACCCTAGTGATTCCTATGATGGTAAGTTTGGGAACACTGCTTTGAGTTTAACTTTATAATCAATAAATAATGAAGACAGAAAATCACTACATCTAAAAAGCTATATCTTAATCGAAAGTGCTATATTATCATGTCTAAAGAAATAAAGGCCTGTTGCAAGGAAGCTTGTTGGCCAAAGAACATTGAAAAAGAGCTTTTGGAGATAAAGAATGGCAGAACCCAAGGCCCATGCAGCAATGATAAGAGAGGAGGGTGATTACGGATACGTCTTTTGATACTGTATCCTACTATGGGTGCTTCAGGTTTGGGCAGCCTCATGACGTTCAAAATCAGAATCACATCATTAACTTGACTTGCTCTGAGTCTCTGCTCAGCAAGTCACCTTCTGATTAAAGCTCAACTTCCTATGTGGAATGCTTACAGGGAGAGAAAATTTGTTGGCTCGAGAATAGACATGTTTAGTTGAAGGTTTTGTTGTAAATCAATAATCTAGCACTCACATTTTGTCCATCTATGCTCTGAAATTTAATGTGAGTCCATCCCTGGGGGATGAGTATTAACCCCTTAGTGCTGTTAAACAACGATTCTAAGGATATAAAGAGAACTGGGGGTCTGGTGACAGGTTATACTGACCTGTGTGGTAGACACTTGTCTGGATAGACCTACCACAATTTGTTTCTTTTGGTACTGTTGCTGTATTAGTAAGGTTTCTCTAGAGGAAGAAAACTGATAGAATGAATACATGTTGAAAGGGGATTTATTAGATTGGCTTAAACATTGTGGTCTAGGGAGTTCAACACTGGCTGCCTGAACAATACTGGAGAGGCTGAAAACCCAGGAGCTGCTCGTTCCATGAGGCTGCATACTTCAGAAGTCTCGATCTGCTGCTAAACAAGTGGAGGATTCCTGGAGAGTCACAGATCCTCAGGAGTCACAGATCTTCAGTCCATTTTGGAAGATATATTCTGATGTCAGTAAAAGATGGCAGCAGCAGCAGCAGCAGCAGCAGGTAGCAAAGCACGAGGGCAAGCAGGCTGGAGGCAACAGCTTTCCCCTCACACCTGCTTATGTCTGATTTTCTGCTGGAAGAGTCTGCCCACCCTGGGAGGAAGGTTTCCCTGCTTCAGCTAATGCTTCTGAGAATACCCTTTGAGACCTGCCTAGAAACATGGTTCTTAGTTGATTCCAGAGCCAGTCAAGTTGACAACCAAGACCAACCATGATGGTTATGTAGTTTTTCCCTCCAGAATGAAGCATCCTTTCCTTGAAGGAGGAGAGAGGCTCACTAGGCTAAGGAAACTCCTAAAACCCACAAATCCCCTTCCTCAAGTTGTTTAAGCAGCAAACAACTGCTGGGTGTGAGACCTCTTAGTGGAGTACATGACTATGAATTGGGCAGAGAACTCTAGAGATGCAGCTTTCATGAGCTGTGGGGTTTTTGGTGATGTAATTGTCCCAGTCACTCATGCTTCTGTTAGTGCCAATAAACTCCTTGGTTCACCAGGCTCGGCCTCAGCAGAATCTTTTCTTTCTTTCTTTCTTTCTTTCTTTCTTTCTTTCTTTCTTTCTTTCTTTCTTTCTTTCTT
>NW_008360326.1:948174-985004 GCF_000622305.1 Nannospalax galili
TTCTTTTTTTCTCTCTCCCTCTCTCTCTCTCTCTCTCTCTCTCTCTCTCTCTCTCTCTCTCTCTGGGTCTGTTTGGTGTCTTATCTCAGTGAATAAGCATTTCTCCATATCTCCTCAGGAAAAGTGGCATGACAGATACTTTTATAAATTTGCCTTTCTGATTACTGTGTCTTTGCCCTACAGTCTAAGACAGTTATCACTGGTGGGTAAGAACTGGGAAATAATGGAGGAAGAAGCTAGGTAACAGTAACATTTCTAGAAAAGAAAATATGGAGAAAACACCAAGGTAATATTTTACTTATGACAAACAAAAATAAGAGATGAAGCAAGGCAATGATTCTGAAGGCAGAATTATCTGAAGAATTTCTTTGAGGGACTAGAAAGATGGCCTAGCAGTAGAGAGTGTATACTACTCTGGCAGAGGAACAGAGTTTGGATCCCAGCACTCATATAGGGCAACTCACAAGCACCTGTAACTCCAGCTCCAGGGAATCTGACCCCCCTCCCCTGACCTCTATAGGCTATACTCATGTTCACACACCCATCCCTCACACATACATGTGATTATAAATGAATCAAATCTTTTTTTATAAAATAATGTCTTTGAAATCTTTGACAGTAAATTTCTTTGACAGTTCTCCCCCACTCCTTGGAGTAAAGTAATAATCTAGCCTAGAAAATTGAAATAATGATTTCAAGATTCTGAAGTACATATACTTGAGAACACATTCCCTAAATATATGATTTATTTTACCTTGTTCACTGAGTTCTACTGAGACAAAGAAAATTCACTTCCCATCTTAAAATTTGCTGTTTGTCAGGCTGGAGAGATGGCTCAGCAGTTAAGAACACTGGTTGTTCTTGCAGAAGACCTGGGTTCGAATCCCAGCACCCACATGGCAGCTAACAACTGTCCGTAGCTCCAGTTCCAGGGGATCTGATGGCCTCTTCTGTCCTCCACAGGCATTGCATGGCACTGGCTGTTCTTGCAGAAGACGCGGGTTCAAATCCCAGCACCCACATGGCAGCTAACAACTGTCCAAAACTCCAGTTCCAGGGTATCTTGGCCTCTTCTGTCCTCCACAGGCATTGCATGGCACGGGCATGTTTACCTACATGCAGGCAATACAACCATACACACAAAATAAAAATAATAAATAAAATTTTAAAAAATTTGCTGTTTGTTTGCAGAAGGAGGTAACGTGCAGAGAAACCTAACCTGTTCTCCAACTGAGGCTTTAAGGACAGGCATAGTTAAGAGAAGAGGAGCAAACACAGTGCCATTCTCTACTTTGGGGACTTTGATGTGATGTGTCCAGGCGGGTTAAGCATTTGTTAAATGATTCATTGTGGAACGTGAGCTACTGTTGAGCACTCTGGGGCATGTCACATAAAAATAACTGGACTGCAAAAAAATGGTACAGGAAAGGGGAGACTGGGTTTCAGATGAGTTACCTGTGTTTGAGCGCAGCATGGTCACTGACACGAGGCCAGTGATCTGTCACAGTATTCCCTCTGGCAGAATTAGGTGACCTCTGAGCTAAGTGTCAGCTACTGCACCCATGGGAGATGTACAAGTTGTAACAAACTCCCAGCAAGAGAAAGAGTCAGCCAGGAAGCATTAGTAAACTCAAAGCCAAAAAAGAGAACCAATCATAAATTACATGGGCCCAGGTTTCAGTCCTTTACCCCCAAGACAACAGAACCCAGGGAGCAGGGGACATTGTTCCCCCAAAATAAAATCAGAGGGAGAGAACGTAATGCCTGGAAAACATGATCCTTTTATGCCTTCACTAGACTAGTTAAGATCCATCTTATCCCTGGGATCCCCCTCCAGCTGCTGCCTGTGTCCGTGTCATCTGTCTGTCTCTCTCCTACACTCTTTTGAACATCTGAAGGAATTAGCTTTATACTTCATTTCCATTTTTTATCCTCCTATTTTTATTAAATTTATCCCTTAAGCTTTCTTCCTATCATTACACAGAAACTTGTCTTGCCAAGGTCACTCATGAATATGTCAAACCCGTTGGTCAATTTTCACCCTTTATTTTAATCCTACAAGCAGCTGTCTAGACAAGGTCAGCCACTCCCACCCTTTTAGAGGCAATTTCTTTTCCTAGCTTACATCTTATACATAATTTCTGGATGTCCCTGCTCCACCTCAGAAGTACTCTCCCTGGCCTCTTGCTTTTGATTTTTTTTTTTTCCTCTGCTGTGACCATTCTCATCCCCCTGAATGATTTCACTGAGACTTGTGGCTTTTATTCCATCTGCGTGCCAATGCCTTCTGTAGTTTTTTTCTTTAGTAGGAAACTCTACCAGAATTAGAGACACATAGATCTATGACTTACTCAACATTTCCTTGAGAATGCTTAATAGGTGTCTCAAACTTAATGTGTCTTAAACCCAACCCTTGTTGTTCTATCTTGAAGGTGTCTTTGCCTCTTCTCATTCCCCAGTGACACTTCATCTATCCAGTTGTGCAAGTCACACCTTTGTATTCATTCTTCTCTCCCCTCTACTTACACATTCCTCACTAATTTGGGAGCAAGTTCCATTAGCTTCAAGCTTTGCAGTATACCCAGAACTTAACTATATCCTAACATATGCACAACTACTAACTTCTGCTGCACTGGCTTCCTTGGTCGCCTTGACTTCTTCAGGTCCTTAGTTCTCTACCCTCCTCAGGTGCCAGAGGGGCTCTGCAGGCTTGGTGGATTTTGTGGTCAAAACAAAAAATCAAAATCATAAGGACTTAGTCCATTGTTCTATTTGTTCTGTTCCTTTCTGCTTGGCTATGTTAAGTAGGCAAGCTCTACCTATGTTCTGGGTAAGATGGCAGCTCAGAGCCCTGGACCCTCCCAGTTTAGCAATCCCAAGAGAAGGAAGTATCTCTCCTGAAATTTAAATATTAATTCAAGGATGACTGACTAACTCTACTGGAGGCAAGTGTCAATCTCTAAGATAAAGTGGTCAAGAGAAATAGGATACTCTGGCCATCCTGGGTCAGAAGTCTGTATCAGTTGTTGGGGTTGGGAGAAGCTGCCATGATTGATGATGTCATCAAGACAACCTGGCATAAGAGCAAAGGAACCTCAGAAATCAAGAAAGAGAGACTAGAAAATAATTTGGGCAGATAAAAAATATGACTTACTATGTCACTTTACGCATTACATTTATTAAACTGGTTACTTAGTTCCTTATCTAGGGACAATAATACTTTATAGCATTAATGTGAAGTCAGAATGATTTTATGTGTAAGAATTCTTTGCAAAGAGTGAATTTATTATATATCTTATTAAATAAATGTTATCTACTATAAATCTGGATTCTTCCTTTAGGAGCTGATAAAATATGGACACAGAGCATGGTCTGTATAATTTATCATCATAGTGGAGGTGTGGATAAACCCAGCCAAAAGGGACTCACCAACTTCAACATATTCTGGACGTTCTAGTCAAGAAAGATAAATAGCATGCAAATTGGAAAATAAATAAAGTGGTCTCTTTTAGAGATGACTTAATAACTAAAAAGCCCTAAACATTCTATGAAAATGTGTTAGAATTAATATATGAATTTGTCAAAATATTTGATACAGCCAACACACAAGCATCAATTGCAATTCTGTACAGTAACAATGGAACAATCTGAAAAGGAAATTAAGGAAACAATTATATTTAGAGAACAACAGCTGTGCTTTGAATGCTAGTATGCCCCCCCCGCCCCGAATTCACATGCTGAAACTTAATCCCAAGTATGGGATGGGCACCTGACAGGCACTTACATCATGAGAGGGAAGCCCTCATGAATTAGGGTTTGTAGATTAACATTCTTGTAAAAGAGAATTGAGAAAAAGTTTTTACTTCCCTTCTGCAAGTCTTGCTCATTCAAAAAAGATATTCTAAAGATAACTGCAGAAGTCAGGAAGCAGCAATCGGGATGAATAGGGCCAGTGACTTCCACTCCAGCTTAACACAGGTGTGATTACAGCTCACCACTAAATTAGTGTTAATTTTATACCCTAAATTAATATATTCAGTTCTTTTTTCACATGTGTGGTCTATGTCAGAACACAGGCCAAGAGTCCAATTTACTTTCTAAGCATAAGATTCCAGATAAGATAATTACCTTTGTAAAAATTTATCATTGATATAATCAATAGAAGGGGCTAATAAGTTGCAAGTTTGTTGTGAGAATTAAATCATAAGTATTTACAATATTTTAATAAATATGGCACAGTTGGACCCATATCTCATATACAATAAATTATCAGTAAGTGGCCGGTATGGTTATTTTAATTATAATTCCATTTTTAGTTTTTTCATTTGTACAATGGGAGACATTAAGTTAAACTCTATATTATTGAAAGTGTTTTGTTTAAAATGGAACCTTTATTTTTAATATCCTTGGAAGAATTCCATCACGGACAACACTATTAATAAAATAATAATGGGTACCATGCTTGGCATTTTAATGAAATCACTTTTATTCAGAATCATCAATTAAATTTAAAATTGTTGGTTATCTATACTACCCCCTCCTCCCCAAAATTAGCTTTACACTTTAGGAGTTAGTCTCCTAAAAATCAAAGTACAAAAATGTTAAAGCCAAAATTATAACATAATTTTTTTAATTGAAAGACACTTCTTAGACACTTTAAAGATTAATTAGTGATACTATGGATTGAATCCAGGGCCTTGTAAATGCTAGGAAAGTGCTCTACTGCTGACCTAGTCCTCAAACCCCTTCAAAGATTTATTGCATAACAATAACATGTTGATATTTTTCTAGATATGGGAGACACAGTGATGGTGAAAAGATCAGTCAGTATCTAGTATATAGGGAGAAGAGAGGCATACAGAAATGATTTATAATGCAGGGTGAAATTGTCTCAGCAGAAGTACATGCTTTTTCAACAAAGTACGGAAAAATTAAATCAGCCTGAGTCTCTTTGGGAAGGAAGACCTATAAGAAGGTAATGAAGATGAAAAGGAGATTCTAAATAAAAGCTGAGAAAGGAAGAGGAGAAGTCTTCCAAGACGACAGAGTGCTATGAGAAAAGTTCTGTGGAACCCAGAACGGATCCGACATAAATTGGAATAGCAAAGTAGTTCATGTTGTCAGAGCAGAGACTACATGGAAAAGAGAGGTAGAAGTTAGAGGACCAGCTTATTAATGGCATTTAGGATTAGTTGACTAGCTTGCAATTTTCTTCTCCAGACCATGGAAGATCAGTGTGGATTTACAAACAAGGAATTGTTGGATTAACTCTAACAAATGATGGCAAAGAAAATGCTATTCATTTCCTTTCTTGATGTTGAAAATTTTTGGTTAGCAAGCAGGCTTCTGAGAATTGGGTGGGGGTAAGAAGATGGCAACAACATCCTCTACCAGCCTCCCTCCCTCATCCTCACCTAGGTTATCCTCACCTTCTGCTGAGGAGTGGATCAAGAAGGCAGAGAGCATATTAGGAGACAGTGGCTGTATATTTCATATTTTCATTTTTCTGATTTTGTAGACGATGTTTTAGTAGTATGGAAATTCAGTTTTATTGATGAACTGAGCATTGCCACAAGCCTCAGAGGTAATTAAAATAACTCATATAAAGAAGGGATCTTCTGTATGTGTTATCAAGAGTTGAGAGTTCTCAGAGAACTGGGAATTCTCAACACACTTCCTCTGTTGAGGAGAAGCCCAAAGGGATATGGGTTCAGATCACTTTTTCTGTATGTTTGTTACTTTTGTGTAGAAATGAGACCATGAAACTCATACGTAGTACATTCCAACAATCAACAAGACAAAGAAGAAATAAATGTGCAGAAATCTACAAAAGCAAAGCATTAGAATTCTGATTCCAAAGAAGCTATCAAAATCATCTCATCCCAGTGGATTCACTGTAAAACAGAATCAAGCATTGTTCTTTTTCCTTTTCTCTGACTAAGTTACCTCATGGGAAACTGCACTGCAGTTCAGAAATTTAAGCAGAATCAGGATGCTTGGTTTCCATGCCAACCATCGCAACTTCTCTTTTATTTCTCATTTATTTATTTATTCATTTAACCAACACATACATATTGTGTATCACAAATATTTCTTATATCTGCAGGTTGAGAGTTAGGAAGATCTAGACAGATCCTGACCTCATTGAGTTTCAAGTCTACTGAGGGAAAGAGGTACTAAACAAATAAATATACAATTGAAGCACTTCAGAGGCCAGCCAAGACTTTCCTTTCTGCCCACCAAGAAATAGCTTAGATTGTTGGGAACTTCTGACCCATGCGTGAACCCCTGACCCATGTCCTGGAATGGTCAGAAGCTCTTTTCAACACATGATGCAGTACCTCCCTGTCTCATGGTCTCCTACGTGATTAGGCTTTTCATTGTCTGTGATGGAGGAGCCACTCTTCTACACCTCATCCAATGAAGGCATTGTGCATAGCCATTCTTCAGTTTCCTCAGACATTCATTCATGTGAATCACTGCCAAGTGTGGCTAACTTTAATGAAGATGTAATTGATAGTGGGACCAGTCCACAGTAAGGCTGCCCAGGGAATGGATGCGAAGAAAGAATTGAAATATTTGGTTTTCAAAGCCCATTCAAATCTTGGCTTCCCTTTCCACCATTGCCCCAAAATAACCAAGCAAGCAACCAACTAACCACAATAAGGACAATTTCCAGTAGACAAATCTCTTTTATTCTTTGTGGAGTCTGGTCATCTTTTTTGTCCCTTAGGGGTTCTTGAAAATTACCATGCCCAGAGAGTCACATCTACTCCATCTACTCCTAAAGGCTTATCTACATATCATATCATACTCACCAAAGATAATTTTTTTTATAATGTGAGACTGCACCAGGCCTTGTGTATCCTAGGTACTTGCTAGAGTGCTAAGCAACTTCCCCAGTGCTTGGTTTTGAGACAAGGACTCACTATGTAACTCATGCTGGGCTTTCACTCACAACATAGCCCAGGTTAGCTTCAAATCCATGGTCACCCTGCCTCTTCCTTCTGAGTGTTGGGATTTCAGGCATGTACCATCATGCCTGGCCTCCAAAGACATTTTACATCTCAATAGAAATTGTGTTGCCACTTCTTAAGATAAATATTGTGAGTTTGAATATATGACAAATTATGAGGCAAGTTTTGACATAAAAGTGAGGTAACAATGCACAGAGTAGAACAGGGGAATCAAATTTACACTGAAAAAGCAAGGTAGCAAAAAATTCTCTTATCTGGGAATATGTAGCAATTCTCAGGCTCACTAGGCAGGAATAGTGATTGGGGAAAAGAGCATTCGCAACATGGAAGCATCAGTAGAAAACTCTGGAGACAGAAAAGAATACAGAGCACCTTGGAAACCGCAAGAGGCCAGCATGACTAGATCCTAAGGAACAAGAGGAGAGAGATGGGGTTGAAGACAGAGAGGTAAGCAACGACCAGATCATGTGGGTCCTCCTGGGTTGTGTGACTCCTATTTTTAGGTTCCTAACTCTTTACTAAAGAACAAAATAACATCATTAATTATTTTCTCTAAACTTTGAGTTTATTGATTTTTGAAACAAAAACAGTCATGCCAAAGCTGGCAAACTTACACACATAAACACACTTGCATGCGTGCATACACACACATACACACACGCATGAACACACACACACACATGAACACACATACACACACACACACACACACAGTACATAAAGCACCTTCTTCAAAGGCTGTTTAACTTGGCATTATTAAGTATTCTGTCTTGTAACTGCAAACATGATTCTGCATCAGCCAGGTAAGAAGCTGAAAAATATTTTCATATTCACTTTTCTTCCATAGGAGTTTCCTGAGGAGAAACTAGAATTATGAGAGTTTTTGGAAGAGCTTAAAAATGTTGTCTGCCAGCAGCACATGAGTTCTCTTCCACTTTTCAGAATCTGTGTCTGCCCAGCTGACACACTGTTCCCCCCGGGAGCGACAGGCTTCTTCTCCCTGTGCTTTACTATTGGCATGTCATGGCAGGAAGGAGTCCAAGTTCTGTTTACCACCAGGGTAAACTACTTTATCATTACATTCTTATCAAAAGGCACTTTGGGGGTTCAGTATGTCCCCATGTATTCACAGGTACTGATAAAGACACCTCTGTAGACATTGTGCCCACTGCTTACTGTCATGGACAATCTAGCCCTTAGCCCTTTATACAACACAGTAGATTCATGTATTCACTCTATTTTCTAGAAATAAGTTATTTTGTTATTTCCCTCCTATCTAAGACCTTACTTTTCTTCTCTGGTCTTACTTTTAAACTATTAATATCCATGCCTTTTAAGCTGTCTTTTTATTGAAAGTAATAAATTAAGACATTCATTGTGAGGTGGTTCACCTTTTGCCTAAGAATTACCAGAACTACATCACATGTGCACAGTGTTCAATACACAGGAATCATTTCCGGAGCAATAAAAATCACTGAAGTCCATTATAATAACTTATATTATAACACACAACGAACTTGTCATACAGTATAACACTTTCAAAGGAAGACACGTTGAGTAAGTGGTATCTTCTTCAAAATGCATCCATTGGTTATTTGCTGAAACTGAATCTGCTGTAGGTACTAAGACTCTATCTGGTCATCCTGTGAGTCTATACTTAGGGTGGAGGCTTGACTACTGGTGTCAACATTTTCATAAGACTTTTGGTCTTTGGCAAAGTTGATGAAAACCTGAAGTTTTTCAAAGAAAATAAAGCCATTAGTGCAAGGTAAACATGAAATAAGGCTTAATATCTGCCCCCAACACACACAATTTATGAAAATCAGAATGTGCCCACATATGTACAAACACATCCTCACTAGAAGTTCTTTTATATAGCCAACTTTAACTGGAATTTGAAAAGAATACCCTATCTGTGACTATGGCTACATTTTAGCCACAATCTAAATTTAAAGTTATAGCTGAATATCTATAGCCACATATCTGTAATCTGTATTGATATCCATATTAAATATGGATAAGGAGCCCAGACGAAAGCCTCATTAAATGTTTAAATAGAATGTTGGGAAATAGTTCCCTAGTTTTGGGAAGTAATGCACTAAAATAAAACTGTGTAGAAAAGCATATCATGTTGTTTGCCATTTATTTAACAGGTAGAACACTTTGTATGTTTAAAACCATTAAACCTATGAGTCATAGATTTATCCCAACATTACCAAGGTCTAGTGTTTCAAGGCATGGTTCATAAAGTTGGTCACAAGTCTAAGGCTAACTCTTCTGTGTTAGCAAAGCCATAATTGTCTTAAGTTCCTCTTGAGATGTCTAAAGCCCCATAAAATATTAGTACATAATACAGCCCAATTGAGTAAGAAGTCCATCAGATTTTATTTTCAGACCCATTTCAAAGACAAAGATTCTGTCTATACAACATGTTGGTTGAGCTGTGCAAAACTAAGACAGTGAAGAAATGGTGGATGACCTGAGAAACCACTAGTATTGAGTGCAAAAGTAATTAAGATATGCAAAGGGAAGAAAGGAATTCTTCATTTACTATATTAATTGTGTGAACTTAATTGACCTGAAGAAATGTCTGAACATTCTCTGAAGATCACCCCTGCACCCTAATCCAGGAACTGATCAATATAAACCTTCTTTATAACAACGACCAGGAGAAAGTAGGGAAAGCATCAACAGCTATTTGTTTTGTAGGTGACAATAGCAACTTCCTGCTATCTGTATTCATGTGAACTTTCATGGATGTAGATTCATATAATGGAGAAATCTTCATTTTTCCACTAAAACACTTAATGCCTTGTGAAGGTCTGATCTCTGATCTGAAATCAACTCAGAGCTGGAACAAGAGGCCTCAGTTATTCTAGTACATAAGGTTTAACAACAGCCATTTGTCCATCTGTACTAGAAATTGTTTTATATTCTACACTAACATTAACTACTGATACTGGCCGAGCTCCAACTCCTTTGATATCACATTTCATAATTTGTGTAATCCAATTAGACGGCCAGTCATCTTTTTAAATAATAGTAATATCAGAGCCAGTATCAATCAGACCTTTAAAAGATCTGTCTTGAATTTTAAAATTAATAAATATGAGGCTGTTGTGCTTGCAGCATCATAGCCCAATGAACAGAAATGGGATTAATATTTCCATTGATTTCAGATCAGAGATCAGACCTTCACAATACCTTCGCACCTGTATTTTAATATCTCAGGTACAAGGTTACATATTGCTTTAATTAAAATTAAATTAGGTGCCATTAAAAAGAAATAACTAGAAAGCATAATAACTAATATATGACACTGTGCCCATGGATTGTGGTACACATCTCACCTCTTCCAGAGTGGTCTGGCTCACAAGGAAGTTTGTGATATTTAAAGCAGTCTTATTGGTTTCCAGCAGGTCAAAAATGTTTGCTACTCCTCCTGCTGTGACAGGCACGTGATACTCTAGCATGCTAAGGTGCTGATCCTGTGGGAACCAAGGGGGGAAACTTGTTTACAATGCTAGGTAACATCAATTCGATCTTACTTAGCTTTACAGAGAGCTAAGAAAAGTACTGAGAAAGTCATTCCACTGAAAAGATGAGGCCACGGTGTAAATAATGGATAATCTTTGAAACTAACAGCTTGTAGAGATGAGATGAAAAACTTTATGAACGTCAAAGAGAAAACAAATTAAAAAGTTAATGAAAATTCCAAAGCATTCTGAAATTATGAGCACTTACAAAATCATAATCTCATCTAGAGAAAAAAAAATAGCAGAATGTTTTTCTCACATCAGCTTATTCTTAGTTCACAAATCAGTTTGGAGATCAGTTTTAGAAATTTCACTTTTATGTTAGATAGTCCTAAAATTCCAAGAACTGGCTGTTCAACTGATATGGGCTAAAACTGTCAGACTTCAATAGCATTGTTTAGGAGAAACCTTATTCTATTGATGCTGCATCCTTTCTCAATTCACCTTAAAATGCTTTTCAATTTTTAAATTTTAGTCAGTAGTATCACTATCTACTTAGTAACCAATTGTTACTGCCTTGGAGTAGCTCTAACACCTCGCTTTTCTGAGCACTTAATCATTTATTATCTTTTTCCCTTTAAGACAGCTCTCAAATTTGACCTTTCCTCTCTATTTGCACTATTCATGTCATAACTTGATGTTCTTCACTCCATGCCTGAATTCGTGCAACAGCCTCTTTGGAAGCCTAGAAACTGGACACGTTGATTTATTCTGGCACAGAACAGCTAGAGTAACTGTGTCTAAATACAAGTTTGATCAGATGTTGTCTTATCACTGAATCTACCCCGAAGATGCCTACGACTCTTGTTAAGCTGGTGTATTTCAGCCTGCTGTTCAAAACTTGTGATCTTCTTGTTCAGAACCTAGCCCCTCTCATAGACTTGTACTTGCATTATCCTTGCTCCTATAATCTGGCCATCTTGTTTATTTTAATTCTTGAATGGTTCTTGATATTTCACACTTAGAGATCTAGAAACTACTGCAGAAGTATAAAAGATGCTTTGCTTAGGGAGATATCAAATTTTATCATCAGCTCATGTGCTCTGGATAGCTTCACTCCCACAATGAACAAACCAGGAAAAATGCAATCCCATTACTCAGTAAATAAAGATTTCAACCAAGCAATTGACCAAAGGTATGTGACCAACACAATTTGTTCAAGAAAGGTGTCCTTTAATTTTCAATTTGAGTTAAACTTAGATGATAGAAAATGGGCTTTGATATGAACCTTGAAAGCTATTATGCCTAAAGAAATTATTCCAGGCTGAGGAGGCTGAGGCAAAAGCATTTTGTGAAGACAAAACAATTCTTCTGAAGATGCATTCTTTTGTTCTCTACTACCACCTTACATTAATATTATGCCCTATAGTTTATGAACACACTTAAGATACTTTTCAATTTAGTTTTCACAGCAGTTTTGTGAAGCAGATCTTTATTCCTGCTTACAAATAAGAACACTGAGCTCCAGAGATTTAAAATGTCTCATTAGCTATCGCCTCACCACACCAGGCTCGACCCAGGGCTTTCTGATTTCCTTTCATGATTCCACTCTGATTTCATTCTCACAATAATTATTTGTCATCTTCAGTGTTTGCAAAGTGCCTGTCCATCAGAGACATCATAATAATTGTTTTTTTCTGTCAAGGGCATTAAGCAAATGCTACATGAGATTTAAGCTCTTATATCCCTGTGGTCCATCCTGTGGCTATTACTGAATAAGAAAGGAGAAATCAATGCTATGATATTTCAACTACTCTGGGAATTGAGGACTGCTCAGACCTTTGAGGGTTTATTTTTCAAATGAGAGGGACAGAGCAGATAAAATCCCCTAATTGTGGCATTCTGAATTCAATAATTGTTTTCCTAAGAAATGTTGGTCAGATACCTCTCAACCCTCAGTTCCCTAATTCATGTATGTGACTACTGAACTGGAATATATACAGCTTGGAAACTAATTCAGTATGACCATAAAGACTTTGTGAGAAGAAATTAATAAGCATATTTGAAATAACTAGATTAACTTAAAGTAACTAGAAAAACATATAACCTGGGACTTCCATCTGTTCCTATTGAGTGTTTCAGAGTATCTCACACATCTGGAACTACTGGATTACAGTGAGTAACAAAGCTGTGAGCTACTTGGGAGTGCCAAACATCCACTCTGATATTGGGCTGTGACAAGTGAAGCCAGTCAAGGTCAAAAGGCGTGGACAGCACTTACTTTTAAGTATGTTTTTGGAAAGTGCAGCTGCATAAACCTTGTGAGGGTCTCCATGCTCACTTTGTTATTCTTCAAGTGAACCTTGACAGTAAATCCACGTCCAAACCTAAAAAGTGTAAAATATAGTATGAGTTACATTTTGCCAAAATAGCTCCCCTGGAATTCTAGATAATGAAACCGGTCCCAAGCTGGCCATTATGGTCCCTTTCCTTATAAAAAGACTGTTATTTTGCCATAAAAGTTCAGAGCACGCTGCAAACTGGAAATAGCTCAATGCCATGCCCCACCCCATAGCATGTCAGAATCTTTGAGTGAAAGCAGTATTGGAATGAAAATGTAAAATCCTGACTTTCTTTGACAAACATGAATTAGCAATAGATGTCAGTTTGGGGGGTTAATTCCTTCACATTTAAAGTTAGCAAGATTTGAGGGGGGACAGGTCATTGGAGATTTGATGTCAACAATAAAGATTAAAGTCACTGGGACTCTAAACCTAAATATTAATTCAAGATGCTGGAGTTTACTTCACTGAGTAGAGTTTGTAAAGATGTCACAAAAAAAAAAAAAAACACCCTACAAGCAACACAATGTTTCTGTCATCATTTTTTTCCTTATCTTTGTTAATGCTATTTTTATAAGACAACCAAGTTGCTATATGGAAAGGAATATAAGCATCATCTTGAAATTTGGAGATTAACATAACTATGTATAAATACCCATACACTATGGTGAATATAAACTAATCATGTTATTTTAATGTGATGATAACATGATATTTATGCATATTTCCCCAATGCATTCTTGATTAAAAGGTTTTCAATATGGTGAAATGTTAAATAGCTTATGGAAAGCTTGTGTAAATGGCAAATGAACATGGTAGATTTTTAAAAAGATCTTGCCTTGTACTTGTCAAGTCTAATTTGTTATTGGGTAAAATCTTGGAACTACTTCCTAAGAGTATTTCAGCTGTAAATTATTTATTATTATGACCGTTATGAGCTTTAATCTTGTAAGACTTAGAGTTATAAAATAAAAATACAGGAAACCTGCAATAAAATTATTTAAATTTAAGGTGAGTCAACGACACTTCCAGCTGATAACTTCTTCATCCTCATTTTACTATTGACTATTTTTTTTCTTTGTCTTTTTGTTTTTTGGTTTTTGAAACAGGTCTCACTATCTAGCCCTGAATGGTTTAGAACTTGCTGTGTAGACCAGGCTGGCCTCAAACTCATAGAGAGCTGCTTGCCTCTGCTTCTCCAGTACCAGGATTAAAGACATGCACCCCCACACCCAGCCGGTTTTACTATTCATCGCATGGTGGGAAGCTGAAATATAGCACTGGCCATAGCTCTGTTAGATCAATTACCCTATATCACATGTAAACAGCATATTTGGTCTTTACCTGCTTTTTATGTGTTGCAAAGATCCAATGCACTGGAACCTTCCATTCACCATAATGGCCAGCCTGGTACAGAGGGCTTCACATTCTTCCATGCTAAAAGAGAACAGATGCCTATCAACATTCAGGGTGCAGAAAAATTAGGTTGAAGTTCATAAGCATATGTTTAATTAGTTTATTATGGTACCTTAGAAGTTTCCCCTGGAGAACAACAACAAAAAACTTAAAATATAAATTAAATTTCTTTGTATGGAATCTTACTGTCCTTTCATGTTTGAGGCCATCTCTTTAATCTGGAGTACCTTCTATTGTCAAGCCCGATATTTTTTCAAGTTCTTTTAAACTTTGACTCAAGACCTACATTTTCTAAGAAGTGTCTCCAAAATGACCCTGAGCTTCTTTCATTGTACCCCATACTCCTACTGACTTTATGTTTTGGAGTTTATAACTGATTAACTTGTACCTGGTTATAAGCACTGTCCTTTCATGGATTGCCATATCTAGAGGAAATCTTAGTTATTGCCCTGTTCACTTCATGCCAAAGTTCATGCAAAGGAAATGATTGACTCTAGGTGATGGGGACAGAGCTGGAATGTAAACAAGTCTCTTGGTAATAAACACATCTAATATTTTTGTGCTATGTGCTCATTATAATGCAATCCAAATTATAGCATGTAGCCAATGTCTTAAGAGAGACACAGACAAAATGTGTTAGCATCTCTCCTACTTAGCTGACTAGGAAGGATATTTGTGGAAGAAAGCCACGTGAGCTTGTTCTAGAGGAACTGGTGGGACTAGAACTTGGAGAGATTTCATGGAGACTATTTCAAGAAAGCACAGTTGAAGAAACACATGGAAATAGACAAGGACAGTGTGGACATGGCACCAAGAGTCATTTAGATTGACTAAAAGAAGTGTCATAAGGGAAAATAGTAGAGACTTAGAATAGAAGGCCTTACATATGAAGCCTCAGGATTTTGAACTTTATTGATAGGCAATAAGGAGCTGGTTAAAGAGAGTCATAAAAAGTGTCTGCTGAGACCTTGCACCCTGTCCTATTATCACCATGAAACTGCATCTTGACCTACCAGATGGGTCTTTGAGATGGTTCTGTGGGTAAAAGCACTTCACACCAAATCTGACAACCTGAGTTTCATCTCCAGGATCCACATATTGGGAGGTGAGAAGCAACTCCCACAAGCTGTCCTCTGACACACATACACACACACACACACACACACACACACACACACCCCTTAGGCACACACAAAAATAAATAAGCAAATACATGTAATAAAAATGCAAAGGTGGGTATTCTGATCTATGTTACACAGGAATACTTCCCCATCTACTATCCAAAGATCATGGGATCTGACCCCTAGGTACCTGTGCGAGGTGAGGATGACAGAGCACTTGTTCTGTACCTCTTCTGAAATGATCCTCCAGAGGTGCCGTTTTGACTTAGGATCCATCCCAGAGCTCGGCTCATCCTTAATAGAAAGCAATCAGAAAATGTATTAAATTAATTAATTTTTGATAAGGTTCTTCACATGAATTAATGCATCTCAATTCCCTAGCACAGAAGTCACTTTTTGAGGTCCTGTGACTAACTCGTTCTATACATAATAGACTCTTTTTGCTGCTGTCAAAAAGCTCAGAATTAAGTATTTAAAATTGTCAGTCTGTTTGAAAAGTGTTTTGGTGAAGCTGACACCTTGTTACTTTACATCTAGCTCCGATGTTTCTTTGGAAAAAAATCTGCTTCAATTACCAGCATAACAGAGTTTTTACATTTAATTCTGCGCTGTCACATATGTAGTGGGAACTACACCAACAATTGCCATCTTTCTCCTAAAAGCAGAATGTGGCTATGAATGATAATGTCATGTGAAGCAGAAGAAAACACAACTTGGTATTTCAGTTACTATGTTCCAGCTGTATTTTTAGTTTAATATTATTAATTGAAATTTAAGACTCTCCATGAAAACAAAAAATAAGATTTCTAGAAGTTGCCAAGTAGAAAAATCTACAGTAGTTTTCAAAGCAAATAGGGCTTTGGAAAGTTATTCACATACAGGATTTTAAAAAGTCACAGTAGATAATCTAAATAAGCAACAATAAAGCCTAACAGATGTTAAATATAAGCAAATTATCTGTCAAGACTAAACAGAAAAATTGAAAATATATCTGTAATATAAAAAATTGGATAATTAGAGGCTTATTTTGTATAATAATGTCTTAAATTTAATTAAAGGGATTAGTGTTGCTTTGGGGAAATGGTGATGGATATGTTGTTGTTGATTCTTTTTTGAAGAAAATGAAATATATAGTGAATGCATACAAAAGAAAGCACAGGGTTGTTCTCTCATGCCTGTATTTCTTCAGCTCATTACTGCACAACATTTACATGGTGCTTTTAACATTTTAAAGTTCTTTATATCTACTATCTCACAGGGGCACCTCAGGATTGTTTTGTTAAATTTAAGGGGTGTTTACACAATAGGATTCCATTATAAGCATTCACTGGCAGCGATATAATGCATTATAAGCTTCTGGTATTATAGAAAGATGGTTCTGTCTGGGCAGTTTAAATTTGATCCACTGTATGGCTTAATCCCTGGAATAATGTGGAGATTTATAACTGGATTTTTTTGTTTGTTTTTTTGGTCTTTTTGAGACAGGGTCTCCCTGTAGCCCCAGCTGTCCTGGAACTCACTATGTAGACGAGGCTGGCCTTGAACTCACAGAGATCCGCCTGCCTCTGCCTCCCAAGTGCAGGGATTAAAGGCGTGTGCCACCACGCCTGGCTATAACTGGATTTTTATCACATATGTTAAGGTTCTTTTAGAGTTTGGAGGTCCTCGAATGAAGACAATCTTCTAAAATAAGGGCAAGTATATTACTATGAAATAAACATCCTTTTTGCCATGTTGGACCAAAGGAGTAGAACAGTATATCACCAGTATGTGCAATTTATATTTCCAGGTGATCAATTTAATCCTGCAGTTTTTGTCCAAATATAAATGTGGAATGTATTCCTTGAACCCTTTCCCAAATTCAGATAAAATAACGCAGTATATTATCCATCACATTACAAGATAAGTAACTTGTATTTTTAAGTTACAAAGGAATAAAATTTTAGCACAAAATATTGTTCTATATGTGCCTTTCTTTCTCAGTAGAAACTGGAAACTGTTAGTTCACTTTCTCGGTACCTAACAGAAAGAGACATGATTTCATCAATAAGTGGGAATTAAACTTTATCATGTTCTGTATTTATTTGAAACCCATGAATTTGTTTCAGCTATTTCCCATTCACATGCTGAGTGTTTCCTCTGAAACCTCCCAAGCCATTGCTTCAGATGAAAAATGTTTTCTGTGGATACTGTTGTGGTAATAAATTATTTGCTGATATGAATTCTCCTAATGTGGGAGTATTCATGCTTTGTGCAGTGACTGGCACATAGTGAGACTTCACTTGTTGCTGACAGGCTGATGGAGGAGTGTTAACACACAGGACTGGACGTCTGTTCTAATTCTGTAGTGGCCTCATTCATAATGCTTCTCTTACCAGTAGGAGGATGGATGGCTTCCCTATCAAGGCCAGTGCAGTGGACAGCTTTCTTTTTGTGCCGTAACTGCACAGAGAGGTAGCTCTGTCCTTGTAGGGCATCAAGTGAAGTCTCCTTAGGAGTTTATGAACAGTCTGTGGATAAAAAAAGAGGAATTATATTGATTCTCCCCTGTACAAACCCTTATAGCATCAAATGGAACAAAAATCTGCCTGTAAATAGATTTTTTTCCCCATGGAGAATATATAGGTTTAGAAAGAATGATAATATTTAGGTTCAGCATATATTTTATTTTCATCTTCAAAAGACCACTTAAAAGAATTAAGAGTTCATTTAAATAGATAAAAGTGATTACTCAGAGCCTCATTTTCAGATTGGATTTTTCCCCCAAATGTGCGTGTGTGTGTGTGTGTGTGTGTGTGTGTATTTACAAATGCAGACTGTGTGCTTTAAATTGTTACCAGAGTGTTCTGTTACAAAGCTTAAAGGAACTAGGACAGTCCAAAGGTAGGTTTCTCATTGATTGTTATCACTGCTTTCTTCATCTTCTTACTGAGCTGTGAGTTGTCATAAAGGCCTTTAGTCTATTTAAAACTGACCCACTATCAAAACTGTCATGTATTAGGAATCATGAGTCCTTGTGGTTGTTTCTGTAGTTAAGTAACCCTGGCAAATAACTAAATCCTAGTTGGATGTGCCAAATGGGTCTGCAGGGTTGTACAACAGAGGAACATGGACCAAGACTTCAGCCATTCCATTACGAAGATAAATTGTTACAAGTAGGTGCAGAGTCAAAATCAGGGCTGCGATTATAGCTCGGTGGTAGAATTTAGGTTTAGCATGCATGAAGCCCTATGTTCAATCCCCTGCACTAATAAAAAGAGAAAGTAAAGAAATACAGAAGAAAGAATGGAAGCCATTCTATTTCACTTGGGCATTTTGCTGTTAATTCTGTGGACGAATGCTTATTTGAATGGCAAAGAATTACGAGTGTCACCAATCACCTTCAACTTCAAGCTGAACACAAGTGTGAGCTTTTACCTCTTAAAAGCGTAGCTGAACAAACCCAGGTAGAGAAGTGTCTAAAGCCGAGTTCATCGATGTGGATATAGAACACATAACTATGGCAAAGTGGATGACTGTTTTAAGAAAAACTTTATGGTTTCCCACGTGTCAAGTTAGTTTTGCCAGGAGTAAGATGGGAAGAGAAGCAGAAGGGAGCTGTAATGGTCTTCAGATCATCACGTGTGCTCACCTCTTTGATATCTTTCTCTGGAATCCCATGTACTCTGGCATAGAAATACAAATGTTCTTCCACGGTTACCAGGTCATCTAAGGCATCTTCCTGAGGGCAGTAGCCAACCAATGAGCTGTGAGAATCAACATGACCTAGGAATCTGAGTACAGAGGATGATAACATGTGAGTTCCTGTAGATAGGTTTCCCTTTGTCCCTAGATAGTAGGAAAGTGGCTCTATCCTTGTTACAAGATCTTGTGGTTTTGATTTAAAAAGGGATAAAATAATCTCATTATCACAGTCACACTTAAGGGTATAAAAATCTCCAGTCACTTCAATGACCCCCCCCAGGAGATATAATGACACAATCACAAATTGCATAAATGTTCATTTAAATTGTCTAAATGATTTGGTCTGAGTAAGAAGATGCATTTGTTTTCTGTACCCGCTCTTATTTCTGATCAGAATGTTCCCACTGGATGGAATGATGTCTCCAGTCAGCATCTTGAAGATAGTGGTTTTTCCTGCTCCATTCACACCAAGAAGTCCAAAGCACTGGTACAAAGAGAGGAATAGAAAAGATACAAGCCTTAGAGACACGTTGCTGTTGTGTCCCCTCCTCCCTGGGTGAAATACCTTCCCAAGAAAAATAAATCACCAGAATTATTAATGGACAGTGTGCTTTGGTGCCGACGTTTGTTAAGACTTTCTCTTCTCAAACAAATGGGTGCTAACGTGCTCTCTTTTCTCTCTAACTACCTGATCATTTGTATATATACAGAGGATTTACATATTATGTTAAGGCACCCCTTTTATGACATGATAAACTACCTCTCAAGTAAGATATGCTAACCCGACAAAGTAATTACATTTATAGATTTCACATTATTTATACAAAATTACAACTTTACTGAAAAAAAGCTACCGAAGCAATAATTTCTTTATGCTTCTGAATAAATCTGATGCTCAAAGTCTACACCTCTGCTCAGAAAGTAAAGGGAAATAGACATGTTCTTTTCCTTCTTTCAAATTTAATAGTGTGTCTGTGAAAAAACACAAGAATATAAATGAACGCAGTGCTGGGACCTCATCTCTGGAAATGTTTGACTTCATGGTAGATCCTGAAGAGGCCTAGAAATGAAAGGTTGAGGGAAGCACCCTGAACAGGCTTCCTGCCTGAAAGTCTACCCCAGGCACAGCAATAATGGAAGGAGCTCAGGGCTTGTGTGGTGGGGGTTAGTGAAACCTTCCCTGCAACAGCAAAGATGTATATAGCAAACCACACACTTATCTCATGAAAATACTCAGAGCTTGACTTTTATATTCTAGAAGAAGACTAAAGAAAAATAATGAAGACTTTTTGGCTGTAATTTATGCCAAGCAAAACATGGCCCCTACCTCTCCAGCAGGTATCCCAAGGCTGATGTTGTTGACAGCGATGATCTTTTTGTGGATGAGTTGGTAGGTCTTCGTGAGATGATGGAGTTGGACCAGGTCAAACTCGGCTGCACCACTCTCAACTCGTAATCTCTCAGCCCGCACATCTTCATCTTCATCTGCTGTCTCCATTACAGGTGAAGACATACATTTTCTGAAGAAGAGTCTACAAAACAGACACAGTGAATTTGTATTAATTATTCGAATGATACTTCTCAACTGTGGCATTTTAATGTGCTTTCACTCCACTGAAAGTATACTATCAATTGTTAGCTTCTTTTACATTTATGGTATTTCAAGAACTTAATAATTAGGCTGTGTTTTATATATTCACTGTAATCCTGGGGAAATAGTGTTGACTTTCCATGTCTAAAATGTTTTCAGATCCACTGTTAAAATACATAATCCCAATTTTAGGAGCAATGAGATGTATATCTCAAAGGTAGTTTCTGATAGGGAGTTCAGAGTCATGAGTAGAAGGCAACACATATAAACCCAAGATCAACTGCCACCCTCTTAGGAAAGCTCTATGTTCTCCTCACCCTCCTCTTGCTCCTATTTATTGTGGTAAATCTGAAATAAGATCTATCTGCTTAACAATTTTTAATTTTCTTTGTTTTTCAGGGGAGAGGGGATGCTGGGGATAGAACCCTGGTATGAGCAGGTCTCCACTTCTAAATCATCTATACTATGAGTGTTACTCATTCTGTATCCTGTTTACTACTAATGTCTCTTCTAAGAGCCAGGAAAGAATTGAGGATTATCAGGCTGAAAACTCATTAAATCTCAACCCCACTTTCGTATATCTTGCTTAACAAGCACCAAAACAATTTGAAAGTCAGCAAATCAGTCCTTCCAGGTCTTCTTTGAAAGTCTCTTCTTCTTTTAAAGATAATCCCAGGATTCCAAAATGTGCCATTTTCTTTGAATCTTCTCTACTCATACATTTGGTCTCCAAACATGGAAAGTGCCTTATAATCTCCTGCCATGACCACCTATTTTTTGTCTATCTCTATTATAAACTCTGTCTTAACTTTCATTTCTCAGTAACCTCAAACTGCTCTTCCAACCACACAGTATGCCTCCATGACCCACTACTTCAGCATACTTATCTTCTTTCCAATCAAATAATGTCATTCTTTTTTAAAATCGTCTACAGTGTTTTCCTCTATCTTTGCTCTTGTCTTTTCTTATATTATTAATTAATTAAATTTTTATTTTTCAATAGCTGATACACATATATGATATTAAAGTTTGAATAGTACTAGAAATAATCAATAGCAATCACTAGTAATCAACCAGAACCAACAATAAGGATAATCTATGGAATTGATATATAAAATATAGATTTCTTTTTAAGTCACGTGGTAATATATTATATACTATACGCAGTTCTTTTTTATAACTCTTTATTTTGGGGGGAACTTCATACATGAATACTGCTTTTGCATCATTCCACCCCTCGTTCTCTTCCCTCAAATCCTCTCCAGCTCCCCACTCTCTTTCATTTTCTCATCTTCTTCTTTGATTACTACTGTTATACATGCACACATCTATAAATACACACACACATATATATACATTTATAAATACATACACATAAATATATATATATATATATGTAGTGCACTGAGTCCACTTAGCAGTGCTCATGGGTGCATTTGTTTTAGAGCTGTCCACTCGGGATTAGATAACCTCTCAGGGAACTCATCCCTGGGGGAAACTGATTCTCCTTCCCTTAGCATCCATCTATTGGCTGTAGCTCTTCATCTAGAGGTGGGACTCTGAGCTTTCCCCCATTCACACTGGCGTGTCCACTGGTCATGTCATTAGCAGGCTTCCTTAGGCTATCATATTGTGGAAGTTTCATGGGTGCAGCTTCCTGATCAGTTCTAGAATGCAGTATCTCACAGTGGGCATCCTGCTATTCTGGCTCTTACAGTCTTTTTGTCCCCTCTTCTGCAATGTTATCTGAGTCTTAGGTGTATGGGTTGCATTGTAAATGGTATATACAGTTCTTAATCTTGAATATTTTATTCTAATAAATCTTAGAAACAATCCCAAACATTGCACAGATAACTGGATTATTCTCTGTATGTGCGTCTGTGTGATGTATGTGCATGTACGTACAGGTGTATACACCTGAGCATGCCAATGTGGAGGCTAGAAAAGGATGTTGGGTGTCCTGCTCTGTCACTCTCTACATTATTCCCTTGAGACAGGGTCTCTCAATGGATCTGGGCTCACAGTCCCTGATAGACTAGTTGGTCAGAAAGCCCTGGGAATCTCTGTCTTCTCTCAGTCTCAACAGCACTAGGGTTACAGGCACTTTTATGTGTGTGCTGGGGATCTGAACTCAGATCCCCATGCTTGTACAGCAGGCACTCTTACCCAAAGAGCTATCTCCTGGTCCCTGGATCATTCTTTCCAATGTATTGATAGTGTTATATTAATTGATTGTATGTATGTAATTTCAGCAGTCCCTAAATAAAGAGCATGCTGATTGTTTCCACTCTTTTGCTGTTAGAAATGGTTAGTATGATAAGTAATTTTCTGGATGTGTAAGTCTATATTTGTGCGTGGTATATCTGCAGGAAACTTCCTAGAAAGGCTGTGCTGAGTCAGGGTACATATTCCTTCTATACTTCTTGTAATTTATGATGCTCCCCTTGCTTTATCTCAGTCATCTTCCCAGACTCGTCAACATGCTACACCCCTAATCTTCTCTCCCATTTCTGCCTGTGAAAGGCTTTATCATCTTCCAAAACTCAACATTTTCTGTATCCAAACATCTTTTCTCTCCATCACTGGCTCTTACTGGCTAACAATTTATTTAATTTTGTTCTTTACAACAATACCTTCTCACACCCACAATAAGGCTACACAACTACTGTTTCCTAGAGTTAGATGAATGATAATGCTACCAAGTTTTTAAAAGGTTTTAGAGCAAGACAATTCCATGTTATGGGAATTAAGTCCCATCATGGTGACAAGCACTGTTCTCATATGACTCACCTGAACTTCTTGATCAGCCACTCGTTGATTAAGAGTCTCAATAAGAAAAACATGGTGCCCTGAGAAACCAGAGCCACAAACATTGCACCTAACTTGTTCATTTCAAAGGTTTCACTTGGATACTCCACACCATATGCTTTTAGGAAATCCAGGACTGCCTGTTGCTGGGAGAGTTCAATCAAACCGTAGCCAAAACAGAATTGAGGAAATATCAGGAAAATTCGTTTGAGGGTTTCAGAAATAAGCTCTAAAGTCTGAAACAAGAGAAGTAACAACAAAATCTAGTGTTAGAATTCCAACAAGTTGACAAAAATTTAAAACAAGATGAAGACATATGGAGAAGTCTATGTAGATTGGCAATTATTTCACATTTGCATACTGATATTCACTATAACTAAATGATAGAGTTTACTGCGAAACATGAGTAGACAATAAAATACCAGGTTCAATCATGGAGGTAAAATCACTTCTAGGCCTGCCTTAGATTTGGGGAATGTAAGGGCTGGCTAGAGTGTTGGGATCCACATCAAAGTATCAGTAGGTGCCTGGACGAGGGAAAACTCAATACAGTTTTAGAACCTCAGGGAATTTTTACTTGGAAAGGGACTGAAGTGGTGAAATGAGGTGGAAGGAGAGACAACATATCTCAAAGAGGAGCAAATGGCTCATTTTCACGTTATTCACACTTGAGGCCAACTGCTTCCACCTCATGAATTTTCTCCCTCCTCCTGGAGTGGGCTTGCCTATTCCTCAGTTCACTTCATTTCCTCTCCATTCTTTGCTGTTCAATTGCCTGGCACTGTTAGTGCTTCTCTTCTCACTAATCATAATCGTCAGCTCTGAATGGAAAGTGATGCTCACAATGAAGTAGATTCCGATACATGATTGAAAGGGAATGAATTAGGTTTTTTTCTCTATGAGTGTTCAAATGAATCCTAACCCATAGTCATATAACTAAGCCATTCTCCTTGTCATCACTGTACCACAGGAATTTGTTAATGAGTAAAATGTTTAGCTGACCAATAGCTGCCATGATTTACTTAGTGTCATACAATATATTTGATTTAGCCTCTATCACTCTGCTCAAGACCAGGCAAAGGTCACAAGTTTTGACACTCAATAAATGTAATAATAGGCATCAACCTAGATGGAGCTAAATTTTTTTAAAGCGATACTCTCTGCTTTCCTAAATTTAATAAAACCAAATGATATTCTTTTCCATTTAAATGTAGATTAAAGAAAAGCTTTCCACACCAAGTGTGTTAAGGTTTCTGATACATTCTTTGAAGTTTAACTGAATAAAAGACCTTACCGGATCATTAGGCTTTTCCTTGGAAAGAAAGTATACCACCGACAGAGAGACAATGGAATTGATGCCAAAAAACAGGTTGACACAGACGTATGTGATAAAAGCCATTCCTGTCTCATGGAAGAGACCAGCCAGCAAGTACATCCAAGAAAATGTTGCATAGCTGTAGATTAATAGTACTAAAAATTAAAATTATGCCTTCACTATTCTACTTTACAAAACAATAAACTAAAGCTCAAACGGGTTTCCCAAATAAAAGTAAACACTAGTGATGAGTTGCCAAACCCTGAATCTTGCTTCTCATTCCTCTTTTTGACAAAAGATCCCCTAAAGATGCTTTTTTAAAATGACAGCGAGAAGCCTTTCTTTTAAGGAACTTCAGATAGTTCCCCATCATTACAATTCCAAACTGATTCCCCGTAGGAGATGGTGTCACCCTGTTTAGGCAAGACTTCTGTTGTTCAGAAATAGGAGTTCAATCAATGTAAATCTTATCATTTAAAATTGAGGAAAAATAATGACATCCTAAGTTAGCTAGGCAGATGACAGAGTGTGGTTAGAAGTTGTGTGGCCTATGTTGAGCAAAGTGTTGAGCAACTTTGGGAGAAATTAAATAGCACTAGAGAGAGCAAGGTCCTGCATTTGCCAGTTGTTGGCTAGGAGACAGCACCATGCTTTCAGAGTAGAAGCAATTTTTACCCTGAACATTGACTATGTCAACCTGTAGTAGTTGTATTAGCCTAATACACAAACAACAATATTTTGTGTACCCTTAGATAGCTCTAAAAAGATAAATAAAATAAATACACATGAAGTTATCTATACTTTAAAATGTTATGTATAGTCATACAATTTGTCAATATATATTCACACACATACATATTTTTCTGGTCGTTCTGAAGCCCATTTTTATGTTAATTAGACTACATATGTAAATTGGTAAGCACAATACTTAGCACCTACTGAGGGCTTGTTAATGATAACAACATTAATTGTCTGAAGTATGATACATCCCGTGAACTAGCAACTGTAATGTATTGTTAGTCATCACTCATGTCAAATGAGACCCCAAGACAATTGTAAATTAACTAATGACACTGAGGTCCTATTTGTGACTAGGTGTGTTTAATTCTGTTCATTTTGATTTCATTGCTTAATCAGCAGCTTACCCAAACAGCAAAAGCAGGAGAGATACAGCGCCTAGATTGCTTTCACTGTAAAAGGCAGGTAGTTTGAAAATCGCAATGACACCAATTGAGAATGCTACAGGGACCAAGTAGAAGACCTAGAGGGATAGGTAAAACAATGTTTAATATGTGGTAGGCATTTTTTAAATCAATAAACCATCTACTCTAAAGCTGCAACAAATTGACCTAGAAAAAACTTTGAAGGAATGAATTTTTGTTTATCTTCCTGTTGCTTGTAAAATTCAGCTTGTTTTACGTTGGTTTTACTTTAGAATTTGTCTTCTCCGATATGAGGTTAAGCCAGTTTTCCATCTATATAGATATACAAGAAGTCCCTAGTGTTCCAGCCTTGGGGCTTAAGAGTTGGGATCATTCAATGACAGAGGTTCAGGGAGAAAGATAAAACAGCCAGGTATCTTGGAATTAGAGTCAGTCCTCAAAGTATTGATTTCATTTTGAATGCTGTGGCTCACTCAGATGGTTGATTTCTGAGGTTTGGTTATCATTGTGAGACACTCTGTGCAAAACAGCAAGATAGCAGGTCCTGCACATTCTTGGAATTACAGGTATATGAACAAACCCTCAGTATTCTGTTGACAAGCAGAAATATTAAAGGCACAATAGTTTTCGGTGCACAGGGAAACTGGTGGTGATTTAATTTGAGGGTGGAAGTAAAGGGGATCTCCTGAATTGAAATAAGCCCTGTGTGTGTGTGTGTGTGTGTGTGTGTGTGAGAGAGAGAGAGAGAGAGAGAGAGAGAGAGAGAGAGAGAGAGAAAGAGAGAGAGAGAAAGAGAGAGAGAGACAGCAGCATCTCAATATTAGTAGACCATCACAGAAGTATACACTCGAAATTTCCATAACATTAAAGCTCCTATTAAGTCCAGAGCAGTCATTACCATTCTTTTAAGCTTGGCTTCTACAAAAAAACACATTTCAGACCTCACTGGATGCATTAACAAAATGGATATGCAGTTGATTACTCTCCAACTCTTCAAGCCAATGATCTTGACAACAACTCAGACAATTTCACCATAATCATAGGCAAACGCACACTCATCTGGGCTCATGGCCAACACTGGCACGTTTGGAGTCAAGAATGACCATCTGAACTCTGGGAACACTCTGTGTAAATGGGAGAGCTGTCAATGAAATACATCCTTCCTTTTCCCTGCTAATCTTCTTTAATGTGTCGTTCAGCGGGAGCTGCTACTTCTAATTTTTCACTATTAGTTGATTAAATTTTTATAAGCTTGATTATTTGGCACAATTGGGTAATGCTGCTAAGCTTCTGTTTTTCCACTGTAGTGGTTCTCAGACTTCGCTGTGCTTAAAAATCACTCTGGGACCTTGTTTGAAATGCATAGTGCACTCCCCACTCCCAAGATATGGATTCAATAGATCTGGAGTGGGGCCCAGGACCCTGTATGCTATCTCTGGGAATCTGATATATCTCAGAGGTAAGGACAAGTAGGCTTCATTTTCTCCAACCATCAGCTGAATATAAGCCTGACTCCAGTTGCTTCTTCCTTTTCTTTTCTTTTTAAAAAATATTTTATTATTTTAATTTTATGTGTTTGAGTGTATTGAAGCAATGTCCACAGAAATGTCAGAAGAGGGGGGTCAGACATTACAGACAATTGTTTGCTGCCATGTGGGTGCTGGGAACTGAACCCAGGTCCTCTGCAAGAGAAGTCTGTGTTCTTAAATACTGAGCCATCTCTCCAGTCCCCAGTTGCTTTTTCTTAATTTACTGGTCTTTTGGTAATAATTAGAATAATTAGAGTAAATAACACTTACATACAAAACTGGTAACTTTATTCAAATCAATCATTTCTTGCAATGACAAAAGTTACTCACCATGTCATAAATGAAATTTGTCACCCAGTAGCATGTCACACCGATGCCAGAAATGTGCTGTAACTGCTTGGCTTTGGTCTGATGTTCCCTGACAACATAGGTCACAAAGCTGGCAGTGGTGACAGAGTAGCCCATCAGGATGGACAGCGCCACTAAAATATCGATTAAACTGCTGATTCTATCATGAGCAATAGAGAGGAAGGCACACATAAGTTTTTGGAACCTTTTTCCTTTCAGGCAGATTCATGACTAAAACCACCAACAAAACAGCACAAGACTTGACTGTGACACAAATAAGGCTTCCTGTAAGGCAGCCGGATAATATCTTCGACATGACTCTGCTGTGACCCTGAAATAAATGTAGCACTAGTGCACCTGAATTGGCTAGGGATGTGTGATAGGAAGAAACTCGGTCTCCAAGGGTTACAGAGTGTATGCAAGGGATATATAGATCTTGAGCAAAGAAACAGTACTTAAATGTTATTCGTGGAAGCTGAAATGATGAAGTACTTATGCACTTGACTCATAAAAGCAGCAGACTGGGTGAATCTGCAGTCAACAAGCTCTACTTGGCAGCCCTACGCTACACCCTTTCAGAAACTTCCTTTTATCCCAGTCAGTGACTTATATTACCAGCTCTTCTAGATTGACACTCATTCAGATACAACTATGATTTCCAATTATAGCACTTTATGCAGAAGCTCAGCTATGCCAAGTAGAAAGTAGCCATGCCAGGGAAATCTGCTTACGTGGCTTGTTCTTGGTCTTGCACGCCGGGATAAGGATGGCTATACATGATGATCCCTGGGAGAGGAGAGAGTTCTGTTAGCAGGTGTTCAGCTAACCAGGATCAGCAATGTAGAATAAGTTTTTCCATATGCTATAAGCTAAGGAACGTTACTTTAGAAATTTCTTTGTAAAGGCGAATGATCACTGCCCCCCCCAGCCCCTTGTGTGATTATTGGCATTCTAATAAGAAAAGAAAGATTTTTTCACTTGTTTGGGACCTTTTGGAAGGAGACAAGACAATAACTTATATTTCTAAGATAGCATGTGTCATACTAAATAATGTAGCCCCTTGTCCTACATTTAAACAATTGTTTTATACTTTGTTCTAACTGATATGTTTGCATTTAGGCTGCATTTCAGAAGAATAATACATTTAGGCAAACAATTCAAATGGGCATCAATTATACTCATCCCCCCCTCCCCTTACCAAAGAGCAGACATCACCTCAGCCCTTCTTCCTGACCCATGGCAGTAGACAGAGTAATCTGAGAAGGTTCCTCTATCTCTTGCTACTTAAGATGTCTGTGGTTCTGATGCCTTGCCAGAGTAGGTTTTGGACCTTCAGTCTTATATTTCCATGAAGGTTCAAGAAGATTCAGAGCCTCTAGCTGGATCCATCATTTAATTCCAACACAAACCCAAATTTCTGGGCTCTCACAGGGTTGATTATACTTTCTGAGTTAGAAACAAGGCTCTTTTCTCTCTTTCCTTAAAGGATATTGCTTATCCAGTCAAAAGTCAACTGGAAGGTTTCCCAAAGACTATTGTGTGAAGGCAAAATCTATACTGCCTGGATAAATGTGGGAAAGAATGGTGGGGATGAGAATGAAGACGCCCCCTTTGCCTGAGGAGCCATAAACCAAACAAGAACTTTCACAGTTACTGCTTGCATCGTATATGCTCATACTGTTAGCACACTTAGGTGTAGTATCTGAATAGCAGACATAATTCCAAAAGAATATTCTTTATAGTAAATTAAACTTATAGCTTTTGTTTAGAAGACTGTGGCATTTTGAAGTTTAATTCTATAACAGTTCTATGCTGAGGAAAACCATACAGTTAAAACAACAAGGAAACAACACAAAGCCAGTTTGACCTTTGGCTTTAGTCACATCGCAGGGGAATTTACTTTTCTTATCTTCTGTGAAGATTAACGGATCCTGTAATTTTTTTTAAAAACTGAGGGTTACTTTTCCCCAGGGACCTGCTTAAACGCCTGCTTAACTGTATTATAGACACAGGAAATCGTGCATTTTATTTCTGCTTTGTATTTCAGAATCAAGAAATATTTTAACTCAACAGAGGAATCTTTGCAAACGGTGGACCAGGTAGTCTCACATGTATCTGGTTGAAAGTAATGTATCAGGACTAGAACCCTGTCTCTATAGATTCTACTATATCCAACATAATGTCTCAAGTACAGGGATTGATCAATGAATGCTATTAAATCAAATCAAATTTTAAATTTTCAATTAGTATCCTCCTCACACACAGCAACACAGTAAAAAGGCATTTTCTATGTTCTCTACAGATGCCAAGCTAAAACGAAATGTTTCCCATGGGCCACTGTTGCTAAGATAACAAAGGCTAAAACGAAATGCCAGAGTATAAGGAACATTGGGCTAGTGCTTTTGAAGCCACAACTTAGTTGCACAACATTTGCCAGAGAAGATATGCAGTGTAATATTCTTTGGGATAAGAACAGAATCTTCATGTGAAATTAACCACTAGAGGGAACCACATGAATATAACAGATATTGACGCTGCTAAGGAAAGCTAATTAAAATATTATATTAACATATTACGAGTCAAAGAAAGTCAACCTTGCAGCTAAAGTAAAATCCCACTTCATCCAAAAACCTAACAAAAATGTCTTCAAATAAGTGTGGGGGAGAGATGGTGAGAGAGCAAATGGGCTGACTTTTAAAGACAAGTGCTGTTGTCATGGGAGACCCCTCTTATGCATTCTAACACAATTTAAGTTTCTAGGGTGACATAAATTTCTTCTTTGAAAGGTATGAAATGCATCCCAGAGAGGGTAGAAAGCTGCCACTTTCATAAGTTTGAATAAGAAAAAATACTAAGGAACAGAAGGTATACCCACCACTCCTAGTCTCTATATAATTTCATCTAACCTTTATTTTTAAATTAGAAAAAAATAAATTTCATTTTAGGGTCAATATAAGTTTTAGGTTTTAGGAGTCTTATCTTTTAAGTTCTGTAACTTAAAATACAATGGTCAGGAGCTAGAGCAGGCCTAATAGAATCTAGACTGGCTCTGATTGCCTCCGTCTAAGTAAGGAACACTAATTATGAAGAAAACCAGGACACAGGAAAGCTGACCCTTCTGTTGACATCGTCTGTTCTCTCTCCTTGCTCCATCTCCTGTAGTCATTTTGTAGCTGTTACACTTTCATTATCTGTCACAACAATACACGTCTTTCATTCTGAATAAAACATCCCATAGAAAGGTTTTCAACAGTGTTTCAATCCAGATTCCACTCACCTGGCTTTAGTCACCATCTCGTTTAATTTATCACTTTTGACTTTTATCTTTTGTTGATGTGCTGGACCTAAGGACTATCAGTCTTGTTATATTCTTTATAGCTGTTCCTACTACAGAAGATACCAGAATAGTTGAAAGGCGAGGGAGGATGCTGCTTCCTATGAAATGAAGATTCCCCCAAATTCTGGATGAGTGTCTGACACCACAGTTTACCTCCACAATCACCAACACATTTGCAGACACTGGTATGCCCAACAGTGGGGTGATGAAAGAAAAAGGGGTCAGCTTTTATAAAAGATATTTTACGTCATTTTTCCTTCCTAATAGGCTATTTATTAGGCTCAGTCTTGGCCAGAAAATGTAGTACTCTGATTTTCCTCCATACTTATTTTTTTAGGATCATATGGAAGAATAATTTGAGCAAGACTTGAGATGAAATGGTCTGATGAACAGTAATTGAATTAGAAAATAATAAATCAATTTCTTTTAAATCCCAGCTCTACTTAAAAGTGATACAGAGACATTTTGGGAAATCTAACTGAAGTAAACCTCACCGTCTGAATAAACAGCTTGGAGCATTAACAAAAGGAACAGGCAGGCTCCAGACAGTCCCAGGTTCAAATCTGACTTCTGTACCTCAATGAAGAGACTACAAGGAAAATATTACTCGCTTTGCAGGGTGCTGTTTTGCATAAAACGTGTCTTATAAGTGCTCAATAAATAGTAGCACTTTGGGTTATGCATAGAACTTTCTAGTTTAAAAGTTTGCATATTTAGATTCATGAACAATGGCTATGAACATTATTTGATCAATTTTCCTCTATAGACAAATAGTTTTGAAATATTTCCCATGACACACCACCACTAGCTATGAGAGCAGACTGGCATCACTACCCTGACTTTATGAATGAGGAAACCAAATAAACCTGAAGGTAAGAGGATTATCTGGAAAGTTCCATCTGGCAGGAATTACTATTTCCAAACACTTTTTAAGGACCTGTGATTTAGATGCCATAAAACACAGGCCACTGGGGAAGCAAATACAGCATGAATGTTTACTAAAAGAGCAGTAGCAGAAGATGTAATTCAAGATGCTTCTGCACCAGGGACCCTACCGTGTCGGGCAGCATCGTATTCTGACATGTTAACTCGCAAGAGGAAGTTGTTGAAGCTGTTGAGGTAAGCTGGAAGGGAGTGATAGCCTTCTGGATCATACCACACCTGTCAAATTTCAAAATAAGACTCTTTTGGATTGTATTCAAATAAGTTAGATTATCATATCATCTGATAGGCTACCTGATTTCTATTTAAAATGAGACCACCAATTTCCAATAACATATTTCCTCTTGGAAGATAATGAGATACCCCTAGAGTGTCGATCACAGACCAATCTGTAGGTTTAAAACTTACAGATGGGCACAGGTTGGAAAGTCAATTATTCTGAGTGGTAGGACTGAGTTAGTAGCTGTTCTAGATCTTTTCTACAGGAAAGGCTTGAAACGAACTAGAGAAGTCGTTGCGATTTCCAGCTCTATGGCATGTCCATGGTGATTCTGAGGCTAGAATTAAGATATTCTAAATCTCAACAGTAATAAAAACAAATATGGAAAGATTATAAAATGCAAGCATTAGGTTCTTAACAACAAGACTGACAACTTTGAAAGCTCCACTAACTCTTTCTTCCCAGTTCTAACCCACAGGATGTAGATTACTTTACCGTCTACATCAAAAAAAGATCTTTAAAACATTTGTGCATTTCAATTCAAACAAAATTCATAACTCAAATTTGCAATCTGATTTTGAGAGGAATTATTTCATATTAGAAACATAAACTTTATTTGTATAAGAATATCTGTGCAGTGTGTGCAGAGTGAAAAGGAAGAAAAGGACATTGAAATCCTCAGGTTCCTGTTTTCTATATAGCCTTGTGAAAATCTAAAATGAGCCCAATAGTATCTATTATAGGGATGTTGTGAGGGTGGAATTAGGTGCTGTATGTAAAGGTGATACTAGTGCTTGGCATGTAACTATCACTAACTGAATGAATATTAGTCTCTCTGCTTTCTCTTAGAATGTGTATGACTCTCATTACCAAATGAGAAATACGTAAAGGATATTAAAAATTACTATGACTAAAAATAAATAAACAAATAACATCCCTATGGCTGCTGTTTATCATCTGGATAATCCCATGTGTCTGATTTCCATTGGTCTCAAAGCATGTGCTATCTGGAAGAAAAAGCTCAAGAGATTGTTTATCTCCATGAGATTTCATTGTCCTTCAGGTTAAATATATATGTTCCCATTCTCTAAAAAGTTATGACACATACATAAAGAAAAGTGCAGGAAGCATGAAAGTATAGTGCTACAAAAAATCCACAAACTTCACACACTTATAATCCATTACACACAGAGAGAAAGCAGTAACCCTGATCCTTCCAAGTCGTGTTCCCCTTTCCTTGAAATTGTAGGACTGCCTTCTGCATTCTCTTAAATTTTATCGGAAGGCAATCACAGTCTGTGTATTACTTTTGGTCCCTTTATTTGCTTATCAGAAATGTGCAGATTTAGCCTGCCTTCTATACAGAGTTGAGTGCTTTAATTTCCATTGCTGAAAGTTCTATTGAATGAACGAATGAATAAACAAATATGAACTAATTTATTCTATTACATGTGGACACTTGGAGCTGTGTCTTTGGCTATTATGCGAAGTCCACTGTGTACAGTCTTGTCCACGTTTTCTGGTTCTTTATATATAGTGTTTCTTTATACATAGGACCAGAACCACTGTGCTATGGGACACTCACACATCATGCCAAATTGACTTTATATGTACACATACATGAAAATGCTTGACTATGTCAATTTCATATTCCTCTTTATGTGACCTCCCAGAAGAAAGACCCCAATTTACCTTAGCAAGAGTTCTATTGACAGGAACTGCTGTTATATCAAAACGAAGGTCATTAGTCAAATTCAGTCCAAAACTCCAACCTCCGTATCTACATAGAATGATAAAATTTATGTTTGTTTTACTGGTTAAATCTTTATACGTTGATCTAAAACACTTAAGAAGAAACTATTTTTTTTTCTTTCCATTCAAAAAACATCTACAGTATGAAATAGATACAACTTGACAAATATTTTACATTTCACTGATTCCTCTTATTTTAGTCTCAAGGGTCTATTACAGTTAAAGGCAAGAAATTCATGTAAACAGATGCATTAGCTAGTTGTGGTGGCTCACAACTGTAATTTCAGGACCCAAGAAGTAGAGGAAGGGGGACTGCTGTAAGTTCAAGTCAACCTTGGCTATACAAGGAGTTCCAAGCCATACTGAGCTACAATGCGAGATCCTCTCTAAAAATATATTTCAAAAGAAACTCTACATTTAACAATTTCACATGTGCAGTAATCATTATAAAAATGAGTGACACAAAATCTAATTATCTTTTCCACTTTAATTTTACCATGAACTATCTCAAAATGCAACATTATGGTGCTTAAATATTCTCTTTAGGTAATTAATATCAGAATCATTTAGTTTCTTATTTTTTTCATATGACTCAATTTCCTGTCGATCCCATTTTCCCCCATAGCTTGCTGGCTGGTGCTATATTTTTTTTCTCTTGAATGCTCGAGGCAAGTTTGACATGTCAGTTTATGGTCCTTTAAAAATAAATGATTTTTTAAAATCCAAGTAATAATTTCCAGAATAGATTAATTTAGATACCCACCAAATTAGAGTCAGCTTAAATAATGGTAGAGTGTGATTTATACTTCAATTATCTCATTCTAAATGTGATGCTTTAGAGCTATAGCTTTTAACATGCAAATGACATTATAGTGTATTTTAAAGGCAGATTTTTAGGACAGTTTGCTCATAGTAAGCCCTTTTATTTATAATAAAATATTATTCATCACTTGCCAAAAGTTCCTTAGGTTGGGTTGGGATTTCTTACCCACTCCTCCATGTCTATGCTGGGACTTTTGTCTGGTTAGAGATTGCATACAACTCATGCATGCCATCACCATTGCTGTGAGTTCAGATGGGTAACTACCACCTGTCAGGAAAACTCTGTTTCCTTGTGGTCATCCACCAGCTCTGACTGTTAGTCTTCCCCGATACCTCTTCCCTGAGCCTCAGGAAGCAGAGGTTTGAAATCGGTGTTCTTTTTTTTCATTTTTAGTATTCTATTGAGTTTTTGTTCATTTCATATAATAGTTTTTATCAAATTCAGACCCCTCACCGTCCACACCTTCCTATAGGCCCCTGGGAAATTTCTTACCATATGTGAAATATGGATCATTGTCTTTTTGAAACAGGGTCTCCCTGTAGCCCCAGCTGGTCTGGCACTCTCTATGTAGACTAGGCTGGCCTCAATCTCATAGAGATCTACCTGCCTCTGCCTTGAGAGTGCCAAGATCAAAGGCATGCTCCATCACACCTGACCCTAAATATGGATCTTTATATTTACAGACAAGTGTTCCATATACCACTCATCAAAGAAGCTTCTTTTTACAACAGATGGAGCATATTACAGAGTTCTACAGCTGGTCACACACAGAGAATATATGTCTGACAGATTCCCAACCCTAGGTGACACATCTGCAGTGGAACCTCTAATCCTAAGGCTCACGGAACATAGTGGAACAGGGGCTGGAGAGAATACTAGTGCAAGTTTCAGGTCTCACCAGCGAAGCTTCCTTGTACAACAGAGTGAGATGCACACAGAAGACCACAACTAGGTAAGTTTTCAAGAATAAGAGACTGCAAAGTCCATGTTCCTATATAAGACTCCTATATTAAATGTCACCCACGCATGGCTCAGGGGTCATTGAAGAAGAGGGGGTGGAAAGATTGTAAAAGTTCATGAACCTACGGGAGAGGATTTTAGACCACTGGAAGTTTGTTCATGTGAACTTGCAGCAATGGTGACAGCATACACAAGACTCATGTGGACTCAACAAGACAAGGGTCCAGTGTGGAGCAAGGGAAATGGGCTGCGGGCTGACCCTAGCCTTGGAAGGGTTGGCAACCGATTACTGCTGGGTGATGGAGAGTAGATCTTCTTTAAGATCTCTAGATAGGTTGACTAGACTCCAGTGGATGAACTTGCACTGAAGGACATCTGGGTACAAATCCTTAAAAATATTTTAGAGTGAATGTAAATCATTTATGTATGTTTAGAAATGAAGGAGGGAAGAGGTGGGGGAGAAAAGACAGCAATGACTGTGAGTTCCAGAACTTTACATCATGGTAAATGTGCAGGGGACTCAGGCACATGGCCTTGCCACACAGGGGGGTATCTAATCTACATTTTGAGATATTATTGCCACTCAGGACAATTGTCACAAAAACTCATGTTTGAAACTCTCCAAGGAGGTATAACCCAGTGAATAGCTCCTCTTTTTCTTCAAGGAAAAATAAGTTCAACACTACTTTTTTGGGAGGAGGGTTGTACATTTTTTATTGAATTTTTGTGTATTTCATATAGAACATCTTAAGCATCTTTATATCCCCCTCCCCACTGGTACCCTCCCATAGCGCCCCCCAATTGGATTTCATGCATTTTGTCATTTGTTTTAAGGAATATTGAGACAAGTTAGTGTTCCCAGATCCCTCAGTGCAAGTTCGTCCACTGGGGTCTACTCAACCTATCTAGAGACCCTCCCTTTAGATCAGCTCCTCTTAACCCATCATTAATCAGCTGCCAACAGTTCTTCAGCTAAGACTGGGGCCTGCTGCCCATTTCCACAGTTCTATGCTGGGTTTTTGTCTG
>NW_008360326.1:985352-1009925 GCF_000622305.1 Nannospalax galili
GATAGATAGATAGATGATAGATAGATAGATAGATGATAGATAGATAGATAGATAGATAGATAGATAGATAGATAGATAGATAGATAAAATAAATAGGAGTCCTGTCCAAGGACCCACACTCTGTAGACTTTTATTCTCTACACTTTGACCATTTGTGTCCTTTAGTGTTCATGGCCCTCTGTTGTATGTGGGAGCTTCATTGGATAAGAATTGAGATGCTTTAGTATTCTCTCTACCCCTTATTCCACTATATTCTATGAGCCTTAGCTGTAGAGGTTCCATTGTAGCTGTGTCACTTAGAGTTGGCTAATTCTTTTTTTTTTTTTTTTTTTTTTTTTTTGGTCTTTTTGAGACAGGGTCTTCCTGTAGTCACAGATGGCCTGGAACTAACTATGTAAACCAGGCTGACCTTGGTCTCACAGAGATCCTCCTGCCACTGCCTCCTAGGTAAATCCTGGGATTAAAGGCATGCACCACCACTCTGGGCCATTCAACAATACATTATAAGACTCCAAAATCCAATGTGTTTTAGTTTCCACACTTGAATCTTGATTTACTGTCATTACCTAAATTCAACACATAGGCTCTTTATATAAAATGAAGACTCTAACCATATAAACAAACACATCAGTGATCCAATCAATTATAAATTTAACTATATAAATTACGTTGCCTCTACTATTTCAAATTTAGGAGCCAGTTACCATAAAACTCAGAAAGTCATTAAATATGTTATAAACAGTATTTCACCTTTTTTGCACAAAATGATTTGCAGTTGATATAAGATAATTTTCCATGTGGGTCCCAGTGAGGTTATAAATAACTTGGGAAGAATAAGTTCTTCTATGAGGCGGAGAATAGTTAATGTTATGACAGTCCTGGAAAATAAAAGTAGAAATGAAGTTTTTCCACCTATACTATGTAAATTAAACAGACAATAAGAAGAAATTTCTGTATTGTTGTTAGTTTATTACTACAATGGCTAGAATACAAGAAAACTCCTTTGACTTTGGGAACTTTAAACAAAAAGTTAACTTGCCTATTGTTAAGAAATTAGAACAGTTATTATTTGAAGAATACAAATATGTGTTCAGGACTAACTTATAGCCAAGAATAGCACAAGCTAAAAAATGTATGATCCTTCTTTTACTGTCCTGACAAGGTAATATTTTTAAAGAATAATATGAACATAGAGAAACTTCAAAGTTCCCTCAAGAATTTTTAGTGAATGAAAAAAAGTCTTCCTAAATTAAAAAGATAACATTATGAGAAATAACTTCTCAGTGAATTGGAAGTTAACAACCCATTAGTTTTAGCTATCTAATCTAGGAGTAAGAACTTCATTAAATATACTGGTTTACATATACATTTCACATATTAGTTATATATGTACACTTATTTATTGAGGAACTTCTTTTAGGCTTACAGAAAAGTCACAAATATAGTACCAAGAGTGCCTGCATCCCCTCGCGCATGGTACTCCACAGCGAGCATCTTAGTACTACCATGGACATTTTCTTGGTGCTTATGTTTTTATTTACTTCTTAATTTGCAGTTTTAAGACAAGATTTCATGTAGCCCATGGTGACCTTGAACTTACTATGCAGTTGAGAATTCCCTTGAACTTCTGATCCTCCTGCCTCCACCTCCTGTGCTGAGATTCTACATGTGTGCCACCACTCCCAGCTTTACAGCTTACTTTATACACTTACTTTTACATTTATAGCTTTCTACATTTATGACAATTGTTTCTCATTTAGCTTTTGAAGCTTCGTTGCCATGATATTTAATCTGGAGAAAGTCTAACATCACTAGCTCTTCCTTTTATCACTCACACTGTTCCAGAGCCAGAGGCTAGCACCACACGTCTGCTATAGAAAGTTGCAGGTTGCTTGGAAATGTCAAGGCTGGATTTCACCTACATCAAGCTGCATCAACGTAAAGATCAAACTTCAGAACAGCATTGCCTTCCCAAAAATTGGAGGAAGGTACCTTCATGTAGACAGTATAATTCTGAAGCTTAGCTTCTTATCAAATTATATAGACATAGCTAGAAACACATGCATTATGAAGGTACTGCTTGAGGAATCTTGACAAACTGAACACATCTATGTAACTAGCAGCTAAACAGAAGACAGAACCACATCAGTTTGAAAACCTCCACCTCACATTACTTTCAAATCAGGACTATCTGCAAAGGAACACAGAGGAGTTTTTAATACAGGTATACATCTGGATTCTGCATATGAGAGAAAACACCAACATTTGTCTTTCTGAGTCTGGCTTATTTTGCTTAACATGATGATTTCCAGATCCATCTATTTTAAATATTTTATATAAATTGAAAAATGTCAGTTTTATTTTTTTTGTCTGATGTTTTGAGTTTTTTTTCCTGCACATGATATGTATAGTTGTAGATCAGTCATTCCCATTTTCTGTATTATACTGAGGAAATTATATTTGATTTATCTGTTGACTGTTGGTGGACATTTGGGTGACTAGCATCTTGATATTTTGAGTGTTCCAATATTTGCTTCTTGGGGAAGCTAGTCACGTTTGCAAAGGGTAGGTATGAAACAGGAACGGAATTGCAAGTCCCACAGCACATATTTATTTTCAGCCGTATTATATGCTACTATACCACCAAATATAGTAATATATATCATATGCCAATTTTAAACCTTGACCACAATAAATTCTTATCAACATAACACAGCAATTATGGCTCCTACACATCTTTGGCAACACTTGAAATTTTCCTCCTTCATTTTAGCCATTCTGGTGAATGTACGGTGGTAGTGGTTTGTGACTTTAGTTTGTGGCAAGTGATGACTACCCTTCCCCATATTTTAAAATATATTTTAAATTGAATTTTTGTGTATTTCATACACAACATCTTATTCCTCTTTATACCGTTTTCCCCCTTGGTACCCTCCTATAACCTCCCCCCACGAGTCAAGTTAGTGTCCCCTGATGTCCCTCAGTGCAAGTTCATCCACTGGGGTCTAGTAAGCCTAAAGAGAATATTAATGCATCTCTCAACTCTTATCGATGAATCTCCTTCATGCAACAGAGGGCAATGAACCCAGGGTTCAGGGACCATTGCAGAAGAGGGTGTAAAAAGACTGTAAGAGCTGGGGGAGAAGGTCCATAATTCTTTCACATGTTTATTGACCACTGGATATTGTCTTTATGAAAGGGTCCTTCATGTGTCTTGCTATTTTTTTTTCTACTGGGATATCTATGTTTTTCTTGCCAATTAACAAGAGTTATTTACATATACTCTGTAATACGTCCTTTATTGAATATTGTGAATATCACCTTCCACTTTTGGAATTTCCTTTTTACTTTCTTAATTGTGTTTTTGATGTATATACCTGTTTTCCTCCAAAATCTTAGAGCTTTACTTTACACAGCATATGTCTGACATACGCAGCATCAATTATGCAAAGTGACTTATGATTATTAAATAATTGGAAATCAATTGACAGAAAAATTAAAATTTTTCATGGTTTTTGGATTAATAAAAATTATTTAGCTTCCAATTTTAACTATTAAGTTAGTTGATCTTGAGAACTAAATAAAATATAAGAATTTTTTTTTAAATTGCTAAAGAAGGAGAAAACTCTAAGTACTAGATAAGACTAATTTTTAAAAATTAAAGGATTCCAAAAGATCTTTCTGGAATCTAGTTCTTATTGTTAGTAACTATCTTTCATGAAACAGTAAAATGGATGTGTTCACCAAAACTATTTTCATTCTAAAAGATTGTACTAAGGTCAGGGTACAATCATATGACACTTCAAAGAAAATATTGCTAGATTCTTCCAGTACGAGAAAATAAGTTGATTTAGTGATGCTGAGAAGATAATAGCGACTTTACTTCACTTCAATATTTTAATTTAAAAATGTAAGTTGTTCCGCTTAATTATATAAATTTATGTGATATAATGGTTATAATTTTTATTTAAATTCTGACAATGTCATCTCTCCTCTAGAATGCTCTGTTTAGATATATGTCATGTACAAGGTACACATAAGTGATCCAATCAGGAATTTTGAACTTGTCCAGTTAATTTAGATCTCCTAAGAGTTTGAGTTGAAAAGCTTAGAACTCTAAGATGTGTATTTATAGAACATAGAAAGAGTGGCTATTGGATGTTTAAAATTTCTTTCAGGAAATAATTTTTCCTGAAAGAAATACCTTCAGCTGCTGTTTGGAAACATGCAATTCCTGTCTAGCCTGGCCTGTGCCTGATGCTCCAGCTGACTGCTATAATGGCAGTGCCACTATACCCTCAAGTACAACAGTTATGGTCACTTTTTGTCCCGTGAAACAGAGCTTTCTAGCTAGAACTGAACCAAGATCAAAAATTCATTTTGAGATGGTTTCCACAAAGATCATCACCTGCCTTTGGATATTTGTCCCGAGTTGGACTTAAAACAGTGACCTGAAGTTCAAGGTCAATATTTTTGAGCTGTCCAGGTCCATAACTCTGAGCTACTGTCTTCAATAAAATGGAATTTTACTGACTCTTTGGTAATCTGGACAAATCTTCCAAGTTTAATAGTTATTCTCTGATTTTTCCTGCTTTACTGAACTGACTTCTCTTTTACCTGGATGTTATTTGAGCAGGAGCAAACATCAAAATTGCTGGTAGGTTCTCCACTGGTGTTCCATTTTCCCAGTTCATCTTGTCTTAAACATTGCCTGCAAATGAAAATAATATTGGAATGAAGTTTGTGTGTGTGTGTGTGTGCGTGTGTGTACATGTGCACATGGTCTCATCTTTGTGTAGGAGCATATAAATAAATATTTGTTGTTAAATTCAGGTGCATAAAGCTAGGTACAATTGATATTCTGTAACTTAGATATGCATTGACATTTTGGTGGGGGGATTGCGGGAGAGCATCTATTAGCTCTGAACTGTCTTGCTGGAGCAGGACAGGGATTACATTCCTCATGCTCTCTTTGTTCGTCCCATCCTCTCTGCTAACAGGAAGGGGAGGCTTTGTCATAATAATATACCAAGATCAGATTAATATATATTATGTACTATCTTGAATGTTTAAATAAGTTACACCACATAGTACAAAAACACTGGAATTGGAGTTAGAAAACTTGGATCTCAGGTTATCTTCACATCTTACAATCTAGACTTCCTAAAACAAATAACTTAGTCTTTTAGTTTCTTTGTCTGTAAAATGGGATTAATGGAGCTAGAGAGATGGCTCAGTGCTTTTGCAGAGGACCTGGGTTTGGATCTTGGCACCCATATATTGGCCCATAGTTGCCTATAACTCCAGTTCCAGGGGATCTAACATACATGTAGAAACTCACATATATACATAAAATAAAAATAAATAAATCCTTAAAAATGAAATGGACTAATCATTCACAAGGTTGTGATTGTAAAATATAAGTATGTATACAAAAGAGATGTATAAATATAAGAACCCTAGTGTTCACTATTATGGTATAGCATGGCCAGGGAAGGTCTAAAAGAACTGTACAAAAATCTGTTAGACACAGATTGTCTATCAGAGTGTTACCCTTTTCCAGCCAAATAGCACACATGCACCTCAAGCGCTCCCACACACTCACACAAACGGGAATGTTGAAAAGAAGTGAAAACAAAGATCAATAGCCACTCACGAATCACTAGTGTTCAGACACATGTTGTCAATGCCAGGGAAGTTCCATAGTGCCGAGACCAGCCTGTTTGTGCTTGGATCAAAATTCCTGAAATATTAAGCAACACAGACTCCTCACTAGTAACTTGAACACATGAAATTATGCCATCCATATGGCTTTTTCCCTTCCCTTCCTCCCTTCCTCTGTTCCTGCTTCCCCTCTCTCCCTTTCTCTTCTATTGGGGTTTGAACCAGATCCACATATATTCTAGGCAAGAGCTTTCGCATGGAGGATTATTTTCTTAAAAATCTATGAATGATGCAGCCTTTGCTGCCTTGATATTCTCCCACGACATGCATTTAGTGATCACATATTGCATATATCTCATTATTTTACACAGAAATCTAATACTGCTAGTCAGTATTTGCCAGGCAAACAAAACATTATTTTCCATATATTAAAATAAATTGGAAAGCAAAACATAACTTGGCTTTCTTAATTAAAATCTAGTCATTAAAAATAAATACGCACCCTATTTGTGGATGAATGTAAACATGCTTTAGAAGTTACTTGTTGGGGATAGAAGTAGCTTTTCAGTAGACTAAACTGTCACTCCCTTAGCAGAATTCTAAGCTCTGCATTCCTCTCTATCCCATGCCCTTCATTCAGGTGCAGACACACCTGTCAAAGCCCCATGGAAACAATCTTAGTTATTTGAAAACAACTCACGCATAGAAGGCTGTCTGTTCAGAGGTCCCATAAATGGATGGAGAGATCTGGATCTCAGGATAACTGTTGCTAGAATCTCTCAGTGTGCCAAGGCCCATGGCAGTGGTCACGAAGACAATGGGGAGGATGACCTGAGCAATGAGACCTTTCCAGTTCCTGCGGGTGTGGTGGAACCTCTTGATGAGAATAGCCATTATCTTCTTCAGTAATAGTCCAAAGCCATCCAGCTTCTCGCTTCTTGTCAGGACCTTGTCTGAGGAAGGAGGAGAGATTTGATATGGTTCTGGGAAATCAATATAAACCAAGTTGTATTACAACGTCACAAAGCATGAATGTGTGGTATCATGTGGTAGGATGGGAAAAGCTTCTATTTTCAATATTCAGAGTGGGGGCTTGGTAAATCCATTTCTCAGTGTTGCCCCAAATTGGGACCACAATATGTACCTCATATATAGATGTATATAAAGTGCTTTGAAAATTATAACTTACTGGCACAAAATATTATTATACATCTATATGCTAATTTTACATGGAAAAGTTAAATATATTCAGAAGTTTATAAATGAACTTTTTCCCCCACTCCAAAGTCTCAATGCAGAGCAGGTATGTAATTACTAAGTATGAATACACAGGAAATAGTTTTGTCAAGATTGAATTCAAGTATTATCAATAGAAACTAAAACATCAACCTAGGGTAAGAACTCATTTCCATTATAACTCGGATGGTTAGTCTAGTTGTTGATGCTCCAACATGCATTCCAACGAATTCACTCTAGGTGTTGGAAAAGTGACTCTTCTTCGAGGTGTAATTCTCATTCAACACTCTTCAGAAATTTGGAATGATTATAACCTTTCAAAACTTCACTTTTACCACTAGTGTCTCCAAAAAGGACTCATTGCAAATATGTCTGGCTCCCACCCTGACTTTGACATGCTCTCCAAAGGCTAAAAAATATCTACATTGCTATTGAGAACCAGGGGAGCTAAGGTAACTGCTGGTGGAGCCCTTGGGGCTAATAACTTCAGCAGCTTTCTCCAGTGTAGGTTCATATATAGCATTCTTTCCAAAGGCTTGCCACCACACATGTTTCACACATGATAAGACGATGGTATTCATCAACTCTGTGTACATTTAAAAATTTCCATCACAAATTATGCAGCACAGAAAATCATGATCTTCATTTAGCTGATAAGGAAAAATACAAAGCTGCTTAATTTAAAATGAATTCCAATTAAACAGAGTGAACAAGTTTAAATGCAAACTCATATCCCTGCAAAAGGGAATTGTACGAGGAGCTGAATATTTTGAGTTAATTAGTATGCTTTTCTGTTTCTTGAGAAATTACATGTGGATGACTTACAGGTGTATCAAAATGGAGTAAATGTGCTTTCTCAAAGATAATGTCAATGAGGGGAACATTTGGAATGAAGAATAGTTTCGAATTGTGAGGAAAATGCAGGGGCAAATACACAGCATTTGCTTCCTGAGGCGGATGACCACCTTCTAATCAAAGCTCTCAATTCCTCGGACTCTGCAATTATAACCCGCAACAGATGATAAACGAGGAATGTGGCAGAGGACAGATGAGACTCAGATTCCAGAATTAACCAAACATCAGAGCTGGGCTTTTCTGAGTTTTAGAGACAGGCAAATGTTTAATTAAAAGTTCTGTTCCTAGAGATGTTTCCCAATTTAAGCAAACTGTTGAAATGTCTGCTCTACAATTCATATGTCATCTTATTGCATGCTTCCTCAAGTACATAGTGTTTCCAGAAGTCTAAATTAACTGTTAGAAAGAGACTAAATGACAATAAAAGCCATTTTTTCAAAGAGCTGAACCCCTCAAATTCGTGTCAAAAAACATGAGTTTTTAAACATATCCCATGTGAAAAGTTAAAGAGGAAACATTTATTTATCTGTTTGTTTTTATTTGAGTATTTTGTCTGTATGGAAGTACACCTATGCATGGAATGCCCACAGAGGCCAGAAAGACATTGAGAGCCCCTGGATTGGAGTTGCAGATGGTCAGCTGCCATGTGGGTGCTGGTAGCAAAACCTGGGTCCTCTGCAAGAACAGCCAGTGCTCTAAACAGCTGAGCTATTTCTTCAACCCCCCAAAACCTTTTGATACAGATACTGATACAAGTCAAACATCTTGCCCCAAATAAAGCTTTTTCTTTTTTTAATTATCTTTATTAATTATTTTCATTTTATGTGTATGAGTATATTGCCTGCATGTATGTGAGTGCACCCATGTCGTGCAATGCTGTGGAGGTCAGAAGAGGGTGTCAGATTCCCCTGGAACTGGAGTTAAGGATGGTTTGTAGCCGCATGTGCGTGCTGAGAATCGAACCTGGGTCCTCTGCAAGAGCAGTCAGTGCTTTTAACCACTGAGCCATCTCTCCAGCCCCAACAAAGCATTTTCTTGCCCCCCCCCCCCCCCAAGTGATTCAGAGTTGGGAAGAAGCTAGATGTCTTCTCTAGTGAGGTACCTTAAAAAGGGTGACTCCTTTTTTCACTTTTATAAAAATGACTTTGCTTTTGGGGCTGGAGAGATGGCTCAGCAGTTCAAAGTATTCGCTGCTCTTGCAGAGGATGTGGGTTCAATTCCCAGCATCCACATGGCAGATAACAACTGTCTGTAACTACAGTTCCAGGGGATCTGATGCCCTCTTCTGACCTCTTGCAGCCATTGCATGACATGGGTGCACTTTCGTACATGTAAACAATACACTTATACACATAAAATAAAAATAAAAAATAAAATATATTTTTTAAAATGACTTTGGTTTCCCTTGTGCTGGCCTAATAATAGAAGTGCACTACCTCAGGAGACACTTTTGCCCTCTGCTGGACAGCACCAATTGTAGGAAGAATCAACTTGTTAAGCACATCTGAAATTATAGAAAATTACATGCAGAAAACTGCTTTTGGGGAGTTGAGGGAGCATTTCTCAGCAACATCCAGGGTATTTTCCATGTTCACTTTGCTTTCATTGTCTTATGGTCTGTGATAATGAATATTTTGTATATTGAAAGGATACTTTCATGTCTCAGAATTTTAAAACAAATTTCAAAGTTGAATTCTAAAAAAAATGAAAATCTGCTATTTTTCTCACTATGTGATTTACAAAAATTAAGCAAAATATACAGGTTAGATCTGTACCATCTCTGTCTGTAAAGTTGCTGCTGCTCACAGATAAATCGTCAGGAGTCGAGGTGCCATTGATAGTGGAATTCCCAACTTTCCTCTGTGTTAAGTGCTCAAGACTCATATTACCACTTTTTTGTGATTCCTTTGTCAAGTTCAAAAAGACCTAGAAAGAAAAGTCAGACTATTTCATTAACAAGAGTACATGTCTCTTTTCATTTTGACCTCAATTTTAATTCTGAATTATTATCACATTTATTAAGACAATATTTACCATCTGACTTCAAGAAAATATCTTTACATATAAAAGATAGTTGTTGTCATCTTTGGGATAAAATAACGTTGAAAAAAAATTTTATTCTCAGAAGTCAGTATTCTGTTAGAATGGTACTGAGATTTTTAAGATTTTCTGATTTTTGTAACATTTATTTTAAAGTACTTCATTTTTTAGAAAAAAATCCTTTATTTTAAGGGCATAACAAATCATATCAACATCAAAGAAAATAAAGTAGTAGGGGACTAGGGATGCAGTTCAGGCAGTAAAGTGCCATAAGGACTTGAGTTTAACCCCAGGATTCCACGTTTAAAAAGCTCAATGTCACGGTGCACATGTACAATGCCAGCACCAGGGAGGTGGAGCTATGCGGATCCTTGGGACGCACTAGCTGGCCAGTCTAGCATGCATGGTGAGGTCCAGGCTAGTGGGAGACCTTGTCTCAGAAACAAGGTGGACATTTGAGAAATGATACCCAAGATTGTCTTCTGGCCTCCACACACATGCACACACAAGTGTATGTGCACACAGACACACAGACACACATAGTGGGGATAAAGTCTAGAGATACAGCATTTGCCTGTGCTCATAGTGCTGGCTTCTCTTCCTAGCACTTCAAATACATACATGCATGCAGACATACATATATACATACACACATCATACATACATACATGCATACATACATATACACACAATAAAGAAATGTCCATGTACCTCTTCAACAGTAGTGTCTGAAATGCCATAGCAGCCAATGTTGAGTTGACCCATGTCCTTGTCCAGTGCTCTCAGGAGTGACAGGTAGGCTCCTGATACTTTAGTGCTGAATGGAGGGAGCACATACACAAGCTCTCCCCCAATATCCTCCTTGAGGTAGGCTTCGGGGAGGTGTGACTGGATCATGGATGTCACAGCCATCGTGTCACATATTGCATTTGAATCTAGATTTGGACTCTACAGACAAAATGGAAAGTTAAGCAAGCTTTCCTCTATACACTGTAGAGCCCAAGGGAAATAATCCCAGGGGTCATTTCAGCCTGGAGTCAGATCACATATCATCCCACTAGTGTTCCCTGTCCCACGTGGGGACCCTATGGTCACCTATAAGTCATTATTTCCATCCCTTCTCCCACTCCACCTTCATCACCCTTACTGCCCACCCTCCCTTCTCCTCCTTGCTTTACTCTAGTGTCAGCTCTCTGTCTCTTGTTGCTAGGGTATATCAGGCTCAGGCACATGCTGTCTTCAAAGTCTTTGTTTCCAGACAGTAACATGCCCCACGCTCTCACTCACTCCAACTCATGGCTAAACTAGAACTTCCTCCCACAACTTAAAAACTACACTACCAATCATTCCTTCTTTCCTACTCCTGGTCTATTTCTGCCTACATTTAAAAACACATATACTGGTTTACTATTTATTAATTGCTAATGCATGAAACAATTCACGTATTGACTGTAACATCTGAATTTTTTACATTTCATCATTACAAAGTTGGTCAGAATATGAAGTTCATAGCACCACTTCACTGATTCAGCCTCAATGCCTAGACTAATAATTGAGTATGTCATTCAATATATTTTCCCAATGCATGGATTTCTTAATAAAATGATGAATCACTTTTTATATTTTGGAAGTCATGTCAAGATAAGTTACATATGGAATGAATGATTTGAGACCTTCCTAATATATACATCTTTTAAAGTCACATGCTCTTCTAGGAGGTTCTTTTGTCATTTAGATGGTGACCTCAACCACAGACTCCGCTTCGCATTCATGCACTCCTCATAACCAAGCCAACATGACTTCATCCATTCTTTTCGTCTGCTCTCCGCAAGTGAGAAAACTTAAATTTAGCCGCATAGACTAAAGAGTTAGGAAAACTAAACGGCTGACTGTTTACCAGTAACCTTTAGATGGACATCATTTTGTGCAGAGCCCAGCAGCATTGGTAACACATGGAAACTCACTAGAAACTGAGCAGATTCCAGAGATCTAACCCAGATCTACTGAATCAGACACTGTTAGGAAGGGAGCAATAATCTGAGTGCTTTACCAAGATGCTTGCTGAGGTTTAAAAACCGTTTAAGCTGTCATATTGATGAATTTTATCAATGAATTAAATTGGGGAAAATGTGTTTCCATTTTATAAAAGCAATGAACTTATAAGCCCACAATCTGCGCGTTTCCTCTCCTACCAACCTTCTTCTTGGTGAGTGTGAGGTGGTACCCATCCCCAAAGGCTTCCTTGAGGTAAAACGGGGATCCACAGCACCGGAGCCCACCTTGCTCCAGGAAGGCAATGCGGTCACTCAGCACTTCAGCCTCATCCAAGTGGTGTGTTGACAAAATGATTGTTCTGGCTTGAAAATACAGTTGAAAACGACAGACCATGAAAACCGGAAATACAGCCCCCAAGAGTAAATAAATGATGTCAGTCAAAAACCTCCCTAATATAACACATGCATCTTTTAAAGTCACACGCTCTGTGACTTTAGAGTAAATCCAGTGCCCTATGAGAACGAGAGTGACATTTTATGAGCTGATTGGGAAGAATAAACACTGTACAGAGGAACGTCTAAAACGATCAAAGGGAATTCAGAAGGGGACTCAAATATATAGGGGGGTGTTTATGTATAATTGGCAGTAAGCGTTCACTCTGCTCTACTGCTGATGAACATCATTTGCTTTGGTGGCTCTTTCTCATCTGTTAGAATTTTGCTCCCAAAACTTCAGCTTGCACTCTCTCTCTCTCTTTCTCCCTCATTTGTCTCACTCTCTCACTCTCTCACATGCTCTCTTTCTCCCCCTTCCCTCACTATGAAAAAGCAATGATTTTAAAGACTTTTTAAATATTCCTCTCTGAGTAGTCTGCTCCACTGTACCTTGGCCTCACGTCCTGTTAGCACTTATTTAGTCTGTTTTCAGCTTACTTTCACCTGTGTACATTTCGTATCTCTAATTATATTGCATGCTTCTCTAGGCAAACTTTGAGGCATCTGTTGGGTCTACATACTCTCAGAAATACCTGTCTGTGGTGTAATAGTGGTGTGTATATTATGGGAGTAACTGATTGCTTTCTAATTGGATTTAAGGTCTGTTTCATAAGACAGAGTCTATACCTGGCACTGATATCAGGCCTAAGAACATGTGGTTAGATAGGACACAAGCCATAGGGGAAAGCCTAATACAACTATTCTGCCATATATATATAAATATATATATATATATATCTGCCATATATAATATATATATTATTAAAGTGACTTCTAATAATTTATTATTATACCCATACATTAATGTATCTCTCAGCTCTCACCAAAGAAATTTCCTTATGCTGTAGATGGTGATTAGCACAGAAACCCTCGAGTGGACAATGTGCAGAGAATAAGAGACTACAGAGTAATTATCTTGAACTGGATACTGTACCCAACTTCTACCTCCCAAGGCTCAGGGATCATTGTGGTAGAGGTGGTGAGAAAATTGTAAGAGCCAGAGGGGGTGGATGACCACAAAGAAACAGAGTTTACCAGACATTTGGAAAATTATTTATATGAATTCATAGCAATGATCACAGCATGCACAAGTCCCAACTCACAGTAAATCCTGGACAGGTATTTCAATGAATTGACCCAGTAATTTACCTTAGAGAAGAGAAATCTGGGAAAAGAAAGAACCTATCTCACACATTTAAAGGCTATTATAAACAGAAAAGGCTTCAGATTGCTTTTGTGTAACCCAGAGGGTAGGTTATGACTGTTCAGTGGAGAAGTTAGGAAAACATATCATACCTGTTTTGTTTTTGGATATAACATCCCATATACTTCGACGAGAACATGGGTCAACTCCAGTGGATGGTTCATCCAAAATTACTACCCTTGATCCACCAATGAGAGCTATGGATATAGACAATTTCCTCTTCATTCCTCCTGACAATGTTCCAACTCTCTTATGACGATGGCTATACAGTCCAGTATCTTTTAAAGTCCTTCAAAAAATAATGAATGATGGCTATTGGATTCCTTAAACAATGTACATGTTTTCAATAAGGTATAATACAGTACTGAGAATACAAAATAGTTCATTACCATTTATCATCTAATTACTGGCATAAAATTAATGCTAAGAGAAACATAAGAGAACATATATAGTTCACTCATTTGACAAATGGTTAGAACATCTGACTATTTTGTGCCAGATCATGTCATAGGTCCTGGAGAAAAGTAATGAGCAAATCAAAATTCCTACTCATAAGGTGATTATGTTTCAATATACATGTGCATGTGTCAGGAATATGAGGAAAATCCAGTAGATAAACACAATCTCAAGCAAGTTACAATATGCCTGGTGGTAATCAGCACAAAATAAAGAGACTGTATGAGGAAGAGTGCCTCGGTTGTGCTCCTTTAGACTTCTATTTTATATATAGCAGACACTGTCAGAGAAGGAGAGATCAGGAAAAGGTCATTTGGCCTGTGGTAGGTGAAATGGCTGAGAAGGGTGTGGTATGTTAAGTGAAGAGTAGATAGAAAGGCTTGTGGCAGGAGCCAGTTGTGTGTAGTCAAGTGTATATGAAGGCTAATGTGGCCAGAGCAGAGTGCCTGGAGAGAGTGAAAGGCAATAGTCAGATGTGAGATGGACAGGTCATGGAGGATATGAGGGCCTTGATAATGGCATTACGGAGTGTTATGCTGAGTGTGGCAAAAGCCACTTGAGGCAATGCAGAAATTACGTGGTCTAATTTGCAACTGACAAAGATCATGCTCTCAGCTCTTTAATAAAAATGGATAAAATGAGGGAGCTGGGAGTCCAGTTAACAGGCTTGGACCAGTGTTCATCCATGTAGAAATGAAAGAGAGGATTGGATTAGGGCCAGCATTAAGAGCCACAAAGAAGAGTTGGCAAATTCCTGGGTGACTAACTGGAGAGAATGATGACATTAAATACATATGTTACTGAGAAGTAGGTAAAAACAAAACAAAATGCTTGTGGGGAGATGCTTCTTTCCTGTTGGAATTATTATCAGAGATTGGCCAATAAGCTATGTGGCTTTGGGACAGGTTAGCAACTCATGTACTTCTTCCTGCCTTAACTCACCTTTTCACCTCTTCATGGAGCTGCTTTTTGGTCCAGTGAGGAACTTTGATGGAGCCGTATAAGAGAAGATGCTCCTTTGTGGTGAGGTAACTGAATAAGACATCATGCTGCATGCAGACTCCCATGTTCTTCCGAACTGTGTTCAGGTCTGTTTTAATATCTTTTCCATACACAAAAATGGTACCTGCTGAGGCACCAAACAGCCCAGTCAGCATGGAGCTGGAAATAAAGACACGGTAAATTAGGTATGGACCGATCATGTGAACTGAAGAGTAAGACTAAACAAATCTCATGTGTTAGAAAAAAAAATAAGAATGTTACACTATATCTCTATAAGCAAGATCAAGCTACAAAATAAGAGGGTATTGAGTGGAGAGAAAGTAGAAATGACTTTTAAGTGTCTAATCCTCTAGAGTGCTGTGTAAATACTACATGATGGTGGCTGTGGTGGTACTAATAATGATAAAATTGAAGGTGCTTTTTAATTGAAAGAACACACTCTCTTTGAGAAAATTCAGATGCTTCCTTGTAATTCTATACTATAAGCTGAAAAGTATCCAGTTTTTATCTCTAGACCAGATCCCACCACTCCATCCCAGGCTTGTCCTATCAGCCCAACAAATGATGCTACTTCTTTATGAGATGCCTTACATGGTCCTCGTACTCAGTACGATACACCCAAAATTCCATATCTTTTTACTGCTCACGTTAGGTGAAATAAATGCGCAAACTGGTTGCACAAAACTCCAATTCAGAAAGAAGTCACTTTTGCACCTTTGTGTATTGGTCTCCTGACCCTGACATTTCTCCATTTTCACAGCTACCACCAGGGGCAGCATCCATCACCACTTGCAGAGCCCACATCTGGAAGAGCCTACTTCTTCCAAAATACTCTGGTCATCTCTGGTGCCCTTCTCTCTATTGTGACTGGAGTATTTTCACCTAGATAAACCCCCATCACTTTCAAGTGCTTAGGGCACACATTTAATAATTACCTCTACTCTTCATTATAATATAAACTTCATGAGGACTGGGAAAGGGCCTGATTTTTCACCAATCTGTCATAGTACTAAATAACGAATCATTATAATACACAATTTTCTCATAAAATCCACTGAAGTACAAGTAGCATCTTCCTTTTTATATTTAAAGGTTTACATCTAGACTGATAAAATAAAGCATTCTCTGCTAAAATTATAAGCTCTTCAAACACCTTCTCTATCCCTTTTCTCCACTGGTCTCTTATCTTCTATTAGAAATCTCACTTTTAAAGTGTTGTATTCTCCCTAGAAAGTCAACTCTGGCTTTCAACGGTTCACACAAATAAGAGACTGTACTATATGCTCACTCATGTCATGACCTTCGTTTGTCTCCATTTATTTTTTTTGCAAAATATTAATTTCAACATTTGAGCGATCACCGAACCTACTCAAGATGATTCAAAATGGAATGACTAGAGCTAAACAGCATCTTAACACTGATGCCAAGTAAGCAAGGTGAAACATTGGGGGCAAATCATCAAAAAATGATAATAAAATAATGTAAGGGAGAACATCAATCGATGCTTCAATTCTAGCTTTAAGACTTAATAATCACATCAGTGATGAGCACAGCAAACAACATTGGTGCAGTAGTGGCACTTTTATCTTGGGGGTTAATCAACAGCTATCTAATTGGACTTAAACCCCATTCAATGGGGAAACTCATGTATGGTACTGTAAACATAGCGAAATACACATGGCTAGAGAGGTCATAGATCTTAGAGAAAAACCCCAAGGCTGTCTCATCCCTATACAAATGTAATTTCTTACTATGTGTAAGATATGGATCCTTATATTTACAGACAAGTATCCCAGGCACCACTCATCAAAGAAGCTTCTTTTTCAATAGACAGAGATTACAGAGTTCCACAGCTGGTCATACACAGAGACTGTCTGTGAATTGCCCAAGTTAAGCGGCATATCAACAATGCAACCTCTACACTTAAGGCATGGGGTAAAGAGAACACTAATGTATCTCTCATCCCTCACCAATGAAGCTCCCTCACGCAACAGACCCAGGAACACAAAAGGTCACAAATGACCAAAGCATAGTGAATAAAAGCCTGCAAGTGTGGATCCTTGGACAGGACTCCTGTATTAAACTCCAGGCAACCCAGGGCTCAGGGACCACTGTGGAAGAGTGGGTAGGAAGATTGTAAGAAGCAGGGAGGAGGTGCACAGGCATAAGGAGATGGAGTTCTTTAGGCTCCTGGGACCTTGCTCATATGAACCTACAGCAATGGTGTCAAGACTCATGCAAACTCAAGCAGAGAAAAGTCCAACACAGAAATGTGGAAATGGGCAGCAGGCCCCAATCTTAGCTGAGGAACTACTGGCAGCTTTTTACTCCTGGGTGATGAAGAACTGATCATTTTAAAGGGAAAGACTCTAGACAGACTTACTAGATGTCACTGGATGAACTTGCACTGAGGGAATGTGGACATGGAAACGACACAAATGACAGAATGCATGAATTTCAGTGGGGGGAGCATATGAGAGGTGCCACTGGGGACGGGGGTACAGAGATAATTAAGATGTTCTTTATGAAATACACAAAAACGCAATTAAAAATTTACAAAATAAAAAAAAATATTGGAATTCTTATCTTTTTTGACACAGGAAAGTCAGGAAAGAGAAAGAAAGAAAGAAAGAAAGAAAGAAAGAAAGAAAGAAAGAAAGAAAACCCCATATACTGGTCTTGATCTTGACCTATGTATGGTGATGCTGGTAATTCTTCTGTTTCCTCATGAATCAAGGCAAAAGTTTCTTGTGATGGAGCAACTAAGGCTATGTGTGCTAATACCAGATGTGAAAACTTGGACTTATACATGACCTGGATAGAAATGCAAAGAAATGAGACAGACTGACAGACGTAGCAGTACAGATCATATACTGGTCTTGATCTTGACCTATGTATGGTGATGCTGGTAATTCTTCTGTTTCCTCATGAATCAAGGCAAAAGTTTCTTGTGATGGAGCAACTAAGGCTATGTGTGCTAATACCAGATGTGAAAACTTGGACTTATACATGACCTGGATAGAAATGCAAAGAAATGAGACAGACTGACAGACGTAGCAGTACAGATCAATGACCAGGGATGATCCAGAGAGTTCATGTGATTGAACAGAAAATCCTTAATGAGCCCAACCAACAACAATCCATGCCTCAACATTCTATGTTCCAGAACTTCCTACTTTAAGTCATGCCAAGAATATTGACCATTATTAGGAATTCGCACTGAATTAAACATTTTAAGGCACACTGGGTAGGCCACCATTAAGTGGAGCAGATAAACATCCCCTCTGGTGGCCCAAGATGGCCTTAGAGCTCACCGTTTGGGCCCTCTGATTTCATTCTATAATGTACAAGTTGAACCATCTCATTCAATCAAGAGAATATCATGGCTGTACTTTTTTTAAATATAAAAGCTTAGTTGATATAAATCTGTTTAATAATTTCCTTCATTGACATTAAGTTGAACATAACATACATGGTTGTTGTTTTGCCAGCTCCATTTGGCCCTAGAAGTGATGTAATATGTCCTTCGTAAAAGTTCAGGTTGAGGTTATTAACAGCGACTTTGGAGCCATAGATCTTTGTGACCCCATGAAGGGCAACTCCAACCTGGAGATCTTTGGGTTCAGGTTCAATGTTGGAGGGAAACAGACACTCAGGACCTGGAGAGAAACCAAGAGAAGAGTTGTAAGACCACAGATAAATAGAGCTAGAGTTAATTTTCTTCAAAACTGAATATTACATGGATATAATTATGTTTAAAAATAGTTCAGAAACAACCGATTTGTTATGGTCCTCAGTTTCTGTCTTACTTGCTCATGGAATGAATGAACAGACTCATTCTCTAGGGTTTGTTATGTCAGACTTCTCTGTTGGACAAGTCAGTTCCAGAATACAGTATCATAGTTTTTCTCTTTTATTCAACATATCTTAAATATTCAGAAGATAAGCCTGAAGCTGTGTTGTCCGATTGGGCAGGATGACACCAGCTATGGAATGAATGTCTGCAAGTTGAGATTTTTACGGTGGCAAGGCCAGCTCAGCTCTGTGGTTTACAGAACCCAGTTCATTTCCTTATCTGTCCTTCCTCTAGGCATCACCCAAGGGCCACTTACACAGGGCATCCTTACTTCATGGAGATGACAGTACTCACCCAGTGTCAGTGAGGCCTGACTTTTGCAGTATTTTTCTACCATTAGTTACGGGTTATGCTAAATTACCCCTATTCGTTCCTTGGTTACTTGTTATGACTGGAAGCAGATGGCTGGAGTAAGGGGAGCGGATTGTGGCCAAAGAACAAAATTTTTCTCTGTGTGAATCAAACTAGACCACAAAAGGATCCACAGCCTTGGCCTAATTAGCACCATATGCTAACCTACTGAGCTAATGAGCCCAGAATAAGGCACAATTCAATCCCCGTAAGAGTGCAAAGACATATGTGTAGACATACTCATCCATGACTAAAGGGATGATAATTTAGGCATTTAGAAAAATGTAATTAAACCACTAGTCATGCATTTTTTATGTCATTTCTCTTAAAATGATACATGCTATCGACCTACTCGTCCTACTGGCAGATGGGTTGGTGTTCTGCATCATGATATTGGTGAACATGAGGCCGTTGCTTTTCTCATGCTTCACCTCCATGCATCCAAATCGTTCCTTCCAATAGGAAGGAAGGATTGGAAAATACCATGGAGCTGCCATGCCATATGTCCCTGTAATGAGAATAGATGAGGAAGAGTGATTATTAATTGATTTTCAACATTAAACATCAGAAATTAAATAATGGAATACTGTAAATGATTCAGAAAAGAGCTTTGTTTTAAAAAAATTATACAAACTAAACAGGTGGTTTTGGTTTTGAACCCAAAAAAGATAACTTTTATTTTTGAAAATACAGCTTCATTTAAGTATAAATATATACTATATATTTATGTACTTAAGTGTATAGTTAAATGAATTTTAGTTCATTTATGAATTCAGGAATTACCATAATCCAGTGTTAGAATAATTCTACAAACCCACAGAGTTTTATCATGATCCATTTGCAATAATCTCTGTTCCTACTCCAAGTCCCAGGTAAACAGAGATATGCCCTCTGGCTCCACACAACCACCTTTTAAATCACTTTATTCAAGTACAATCATGTCATTTTATTCATTTATTCATCAAAGATTTATACATGTAAATAAAGCTTAGTGGAAAAACACATAAACACATATAACTGCTTGAGGTCCAGTCTGCCTTCTAGAATGTAGTCAGTTCTCCATTAAATTAAGAGACCTGGGTTTTGCCTTATAATATAGCATGTTTCTATGTGGAAAGACTAGGATATCTAAGTTGACACTATGCCATGATTTTTTTTTATTTGCTCCATTTGTAAAAGGACTATTAGAGATAGAATGCAGCAGTGGATTTGATCCAAAATTTTTGATAAATTTAGGGATTTTAGTATATCTTTCTGAAGATTACGTACAAAAGCCAAATATTACAGCACATACATTTGTTGACTTACAGTGATGACAACCATAGGAAGCATCTATTTATGGGATGGAAGTTCATACCTGGGAAGACATTCCTGACGTACCAAGCAATAAAGAAATATATGAAAGAATCTGCTAGAATTAGACAGCACAGCCAGCCAAATGAGGTGGTATCATCCTGAACAGGGGATTTGTACATATTTTCCCACTGAAGACCTAAAAATTGAACACAGATGCTTATTCTTGTGTGACACACATCACAGTTAAAGATAGAACATTTTAAAGAATGCGCACTCACCAACACCTTGTTCTTCATACCGGGCAATGTACTGGCTTGCGTAGCTGAATGCTGTTGGGGACAGCAGGCTCTGGGAAGAAATTAACAGTGACGGTTCTAGAAAATTCATACATTTCACACAGAGGGATCGATCTCAAGATGCTTAAACTGTTGTTGGATATATAGAAAAAAAATGATGCTCATTCTGTAATATATTTTAAGATACTAAGGTCCCAGAGGTGTGCATGGTGGCACATGTCTTTAATCACAGTACTCAGGAGGCAGAGACAGGCAGATCTCTGTGAGATTGAGGTCAGTGTGGTCTACATAGTGAGTTCTGGGACTGCTGGGGTTACAGGGAGACCCTGTCTCAAAAAAGTACTAAGGACCTTTACTAAGCATGTTACAACTCTGCACGAAGGAGAGAGAGAGAGAGAGAGAGAGAGAGACAGAGACAGAGAGAGAGAGACAGAGACAGAGACAGAGACAGAGAGAAACAGAGAGAATCAAAAAGAGTAAAGAGGTAGAGATGTAGAAAACTTATACTAGAAACTTATGACTTGGAAAGATACATGTTTAGATATATGCCTGTAAAAGATATATGCTTAAACTCAGTAATGTTGCTCAGCAATTTATAAGAAATTACAGAATAATAGTCTCAAATTAAATGATAACATTAGGGACCAGAAAATGTTTATAAATTTATTTCAGGTAATAAAATAATTATGAATGAAAATATATTCAGGTATTAATTGGTTAAATATTGAAAATTGCCACAAATAAGTTTAAGTTTTGTTTAAGCCCAGAGTAGTCAGTGCTGAATTAAAGGTACTCCTCAAGGTGGGCTGGAGAGATGGCTCAGCAGTTAAGAGCAGCAGTTGCTCTTGCAGGCTACCCAGGTTCGAGTCCCAGTACCCACATGGTGGCTAACAACCATCGTCCAGTTCCAGGGGATCCTCTTAACTGCTGAGCCATCTCTCCAGCCTCATTAAGGAACCGCATTTCTTAATTTAGTGATTTTAAACAAAAAAGCAGAAAATAATGCAAATTCGAGTATATTCTGCCAGTTTCTTCATCATCTTTGCTGTAAGATTTGCTTTAACTCATGAAAACCGTGTGCATTATTCATACATGAAAATAGTTCCAACACTAGAGGTTCTAAGATGTTTAAGGATTTGAACGACAGAGGGGTCAGAATTTTTTCTCTTTTTCTCTTTCTTTCTTTTTTCAGACAGGGTCTCCATGTAGCCCCAGCTGACCTGGAACTCACTATATTTACCAAGCTGGCCTCGATCTCACAGAGATCCATCTACCTCTACCTCCTCAGTGCTATGATTAAAGGCAAGTGCTACCACTGCCTGGCGAAGTCAGAATTCTTGACGGTCCTAAAACACTGTAGGTTATATTTTAGCCGTTCAGGAACGATATCTTAATAGCATTTACTTTCATAGTATACAACAATCAGATAAAATCTATCATTAGGACAGTTGTTTATTTTGCTTTCACTAAATTTCTTAATTATATAGTACCTTCAGCTTGAGACGCTATTAGAAAACTAAAGGGGCCTTTACATCACATCGGGCACTCTAACAGTTGACTCACCATGAATACTTTTATAACATAACTCAACTCATCCTCCACAGTAACCAGAACAATAAATGGGAAAAATGCAATGACATAGATGAGGCTTCCAATCAGAGCTGCAATGTTGGTGTTGTTGAAGAAGACGCTGATCAGGTAGCTCATGGCAATCACTGAGAAACTGTAGTCCGAAAAGTATAGGAACAAAATGAACCCATTGGTCTTAGGAAGAATATTGCCAAACTTGAGGATAATGATGAGGATCATGATGGTCACCAGCAAAAACCCAACACTCTCTATAAGCCAGGCAAAAAAATGGCTGCACGAGTTCACGCCCATCATCTTCATGTACTGCAAGAAGGAGGAAGTGTTAGATGCTTCTTCAGCTGTTACAGTCCTATGGAGCAGCTACTTTTGTATCATGACAAATGTCTCCTTATAAATGGAACTACACATTCCTGTCTTTTGGCTGTGAGCCCCTCTAATGGCTGCGTCATCTCTCCGGCCAGAACTACACATCTAATGATTAAGTGTTCAAGCTTGGAATGTGAAATATAACTTTCTATACTAGCCCCTGTTAGATTACATGCTTCCAGAGTGACACTCCAACACAGAATGATTTTGATGAAGAAGGCCTTTTGTAAAAACAGAAACATACATTTCTAGGGCTGATGAGATAGCTCAGTGAGCAGAAGCACTTGCATGCGGGTCTGATAACCTGACTTTGATACTTGGATCTCAGAGATGGCAAGAGGAAGATTGATTCTGGATAGCTATCTTCTAGAATCAACACGTACACCAGGGCACATGTTTTCTCTCTGTCTGTCTGTCTGTCTCTCTCTGTCTCTCTCTCTCTCTCATACACAAAAGAAAATAAGTTAAAAAAATGAAAAATTTTAAAGATCAGCCAGCATCTTATTAAAAAAACAACAATATGTATTTCCAGGACTGGGATTATAGCTCAGTGGTAGAGCACTTGTTAGCATCTTGAGGTCCTGAGTTTAATCTCCACACCACATGCAGACAGAGATGCACAGACACAGACACAGACACACAGACACAGGCACACACACACACACACACACACACACACACACACAGAACTCTTTTCTGTACATTACAGTTCTACTTTGAAACTGGTATCTAGCTGACATCTTTAGATTAAAGTGATTTAGAATAGAACATCAAAATCAGGGGTTCTCCTACACAGGTTTGCAACATGAGCTTGACATTTGCAGGAACATAAATATTTTAATTTGGTGAAAAACCACAAGCAGTTTAACTTCAAGTTCAGTATAGAGATTGAAATAATAAAAATCCATATATTTTTAAGAACCTTTAACAAGCAACACAATCATTGTTCATGTTTCAAGAGAGAAATAGAATAGATAAGGGTTCATTTAAAGCATGGAAACATGAAGGGAGACCTGCAGCCTTTTGCCATGACTTCATCATTCTTCCATTCTAAGAGTCTGTGTCCATCACGCCATCTTGTTTTACAAAAAGGCATTTATATCCCCAGAATGAATTCAGGTATCTGAGATGCTATATGCCTGTCTCTCAACTGATACTCTTCTATGACTCAGTGACAGCCATAGGGGACAAGACATTCCACCAAGTTAAGAAGACCCAGCAGCAAGATCTGTCTGGGCATTAACACAAAAAGAGTCTGCTGACATCAACCCCTCTGAACATGGACCGGTAAAAATGATGCTTTGGAAGTACCTAGATACATATGATTTCATATTAAGCTTATGAATCTAATGTTGCATTTTAAAAAAGAATAGAAGAAATGCTTCACTAACAGTTGTATAGTCCAGTATGTTTTACAGAACAAATCTTTTTAATGTCTCGCTTAAATCTGTTGATGAAACCAACAACCGCCATAACAGTAATGAATGTACTGGATATTTTATTCTGAGTCAAAATAGCAGATTTCACTTTACGTTTTTTGCAACATATCACATTAAATAACGCTGCTACTCTTGTTACCATAGAGACAGCTTCCTGACTGCCAACAGTCTGAGCTATGGGCCTTGAGCTGATCACCACTGAGGAAAAGCCGACGACTGTTCCTGCTAACTATGGCCTCTCCCTCACCTTCTCTCCCTCCTGCTCTTCTGTTTTTGGCCCTGCACCCTCCGTAGTGAAGACTCAAGTTAAGTTTCCATAGGAATGGGAGCACGAGTCAAAGTGAAAAACTTGCGCAGAGCAAAAATTCACTACAGAATGTTCCCCTACTTGCAGGTCTTATTATCATTAGGGAAAAAAAAGACATTTTGGTTT
>NW_008360326.1:1010226-1012885 GCF_000622305.1 Nannospalax galili
AATTATTATGTCACTTTTCATAACCACACTTCAGAGCTATTTATCAATTCCGGTATCATTCTGACATGGAAGTTCCTTTTTTTTTGCCCTTGGCGCTATTTGCATTTTGAGAATTTTTAACTAAATTTATAGAAGCTTGATGGTAATTAACTGGGGAAGGTATGGAATCCATACAACTAAACTACTTAATTTTATGTGGCCTGTAAAAAAACTTCCTCCAACTCTAGTGTATATCAGTAAGAAACAATACCAGTATATTATACAAGGTGAATATTATACATATCTAAGTTCTATCAAAATATGAAATAAAGTATATATTGGGTATTTAAACATGGCTTTCTTCCCTGATGACCAGCAGTACCAGTAAAATACCTTCATCTCTCTAGAATATTCTCTATCTTAGACTTATTAAAAGATCATTTGGCAAGCCTAACTAAGGCTAAAGGTGCCTACTAGAGTAATTTGAAACATTTTGAACTCAATATGGGATTCCTATTTCTAAGAGCTTTGTTAAAAGTTTGAGCCTAATTGTTTTGTTTTGCACTGAAATAAGCTGAGTTGGGTACTCCCGGAAGTATTCACTATGGAAAACTCAAGCATGAAAGTTCAGGGCTAAACTTCAGGGTTTTATGCCGTGAGGACAGCTGTGTTCATAAAGAGAAAGCAACAAGAGCACATAAGTCATCCATAAACGATCGGGGGTTGCTGCCAACTTCATGAGAACAAATAAGAGCAAACTTGCTGACGGACGGTGGCCCACAGGGGATGGCTGGCTGCACTTTCCCAGATGCCATTAGTTCCTCCTCACAGTGGCAGATGTCAGGTGCCAGCTTTCTAATCAAAGAGTCACTTGTCCCAAGCCTCCCTAACCTGCCAGAGCAATTCATCAATATCTGATAACCGGAAAAGCCTGGGTGTGCAGTGGTCAAAGTTGGCTCCTGTTTATAGCAGAAAGCAATGAGAAAGACATTCCACAAGATTTTGATGAACAGGATGCTACACTCCTAAGAGGCTTGTGCACAGAAGTGGACATTAATGCAGAAATCGTAAATATTCATTCATTTGCTTGACAATGATGTCATCCAATTCAACAACTAAGCCAAGCGCCATTCATTAGAAATAATGATACCTTGTATTTCAGGTTTTAAAATTTAAAGCTATAGATTATTTTAGTGTTTTTTTATTTTATTTTTTAAGATAAAAAGGATGTTGTGATTATTATTGGGAATGTTCCAAATTCTTGCTAGTGGTAGACAGTGTGTGTCAGGAAAGCATTAAAATTGTGTTTAATGCAAAGCCCCAGGGCCTGGCAATTCTTGCATTATTCCTGGTAACAACTCACAGATATCGTAGGTTACCTGACCAGACTGAGAGAACAACTCCAATACTCTGTGTCCAACCAAATAGAAGTCCCAAGACTGATCAAACAGATGCAACGAGCTCATCGATCATGACCAAATAACAATAAAACACTCTTCTCTATGTGTCATAGCATCAGTATTTTATAGCTGTAACATTTTAATTGTTAAAAGTAAGGAATCTAGAGGAAAACTCAAGTGAAAGGGCATTATAAAAATAGTTGTTTTTTTTTTTTTAATTACAGGCTTACTTTCTAAAATAGACTTATTGGTTATTAATATCTGTGTTACCTTCAAAGGTAAAGAGATGCATCAGATGCATGCCATAACAAGTCAAACATTAATGGCTTCATTAGAATAGCAGCTAAGCAAGTTTTCTTGCCCCTATTTTAGAAAACAAGAAGTAAATACCAATTTTTCTTCACTTTTGTATTTTCATTTGAATGAGAGATCAAGGAGATCGGCAGTTTTATATCTCAACTGAATATGAAATGATGGTATTCAAAAAGTAATTTCAAGCCTCTGGCAACCTAAGAGATTAACTGTAATCATTCTCAAAAGTTCTTTAAAGTCTGTGTTATTAAAAGGAAGCAGCTATGGTATAGAAAAGGGTTGGACCAAGGCCATGATGCTCATGTTCAAGACCCTGGTAATTAACTAGGTCCATGGTCTTCAGCCTTCTCATCTTTGGAAAGGAGGAAGCTGTGAACCATGGGCAGTGGGAAGAGGTGGAACTGGAGCCACTTAGAGATGTTTCATTCGTGTCACTCCCACTTCCACTAACTTTTCACCAGTAAGCTACATTCCTTTGAGTTTGGGACATAATTGATTTTGAGATGCGACTTAGTCTTCATTGCCACCAGAAAAGAAAAATTTCTGCCAAATGAATCATGGCACCATATCAAATGCATCCTAACTTCAGAGGCTTTAAAAAAAAGAAGAAAATCAATATCTTAGAATTGATAAGATAGAGATAACATAGGTAACTAAGAGCCTCCTTTGTTCTGGGCCATCTCCATTCTATAAATACAGTGCTGAGTAAAGTCTAGACTCAAAGGGTCAGAGTTTAAGGACTGGGCTCAGGGGATACTACAAGATGGAAAGCCTGAAACTCTTATTACATGTTCAGTGACTTTTTTTTTCACTAGATGACTTTAACCCTAAAGTCATACTTAAAAATTAAAAGTGGGCCGGCATGGTGGCGCACGCCTTTAATCCCAGCACTCAGGAGGCAGAGGCAGGCAGATCTCTATGAGTTCAAGGCCAGCCTGGTCTACATAGTGAGTTCCAGGACAACTGGG
>NW_008360326.1:1013085-1030094 GCF_000622305.1 Nannospalax galili
TAAATGAAGTCCGGGCATGGTGGTGCACACCTTTAATCCCAGCACTCAGGAGGCAGAGGCAGGCGGATCTCTGTGAGTTCAAGGCCAGTGGGCTACAGGGAGACCCTGTCTCAAAAAAAGACCAAAAAAAGACAAAAAAAAAAAATTAAAAGTGGATGTCTACTGAACAAAGGCACAGAGCTACCACACAGAACAGGTTCACTGCTTTAAAAAGAGGCATCTTTCATATCTTTAGTTGAGAAAGGACTACATTAGGTGCTGATATCTTTGTTAGAGTACATAGATGCATTCAAAGAGCATTATGTTCTAACACAAAATAATGAGATGTATATGGGATACATATTTGTATGTGCATGTACATGCACAAGTATATAAAGATTCACATGCATACTTATGCTTCTTCTTTCCATCACAAGTAGTATATTTAAAGTTAATGTCTGTTTTGAGGTAGAAAATAGCTAGGTTCCTATTACAGTTTTCTTCCTCAAAGTTGTCTTTTGGAAAGATTCACTTCTGAAGGCCAAGAATCTGAGCAATAGAAGGTAGGAAAGAGCAGGCAACAGAATTACAGCCCAAAGTATGAATTCAAGCTTTCAGGTTGCAGTTAGGAAACTGTCGCAGATAGTATGGAATAAAACACAGTTCAGATCAGTTGATATTTACCAAATTGTCACTGAAATATAAAAACCTAAGCAGGATTCAAATAGAAAAGATAAAGAACCTAAGTTCAGATGCAGAGACAGCCCTGCAAGCCTGAGGCTAAACTAACATGAAAGGGCAACTCATATCACAGGGAGAAATAACCAGTTGTCCCAGAAGCCTTGGCAAGGAATGTCTGAAAAGTACCGGGAGACTAAGAGGTGATGCTAACCTCATTATTCCAGATTTGCAGCCAGGTCTTGTAATAATTATTATGCCCCAGTTTTGGAACATTTCAGTTTTCTTCACCAATGAGTAGAAGTCAAGTTTTCATTGCATGATGGGCAGATAAAATAATTTCTATTCAAATGCAATCTAATGACTACACAATGCCTTATCAGAAATTCTAAAGAAAAGTAAGATATTTTGGATGTGGGGTTCATAGTAATGTGCCTAAGAAGGGAGCATGCTTCTGTCCTCCTGTCTTATCCTCACCCTTATAACATTAATCCAGTCACCAGCAGAATCCAAAATTTTTCCTTTTCAGAAAATAAAATCCTTGGGAAATGGAAGGGAAGATAATTGAAGGAGACAAGGTAGCTGGAAAGAGAATTTTCTTCTTGAAAAGTAAAATAAGCCACATGTCTACATGTATGTCTAGACCTATATCTACAATGAACTTGCTTAGTTTCCATGCTGACCATCTTTCTGCCTCAGTATTTTATTAGTATTTAAACTTGGTTAGATCCTACATCCTTTAGGTAATTACTTAGGGGAAAAAATTCTGTATCATAATTATACTCATATTTCATTCATAATTATTCTGATTTTATCTTCTCAGAAGTACTTATTAACTGTCTTTTGTGTCACTTTTTGAGAAAACAAAATAAAGCCACCTTTGTGATCTGTAAAATGTTTGCCTTCTCAGTTCACAAAATGTGAGTTACGCTGGCTGAGTCTGGATAGGTATGACTAAATCACAGTAATTAACTGTTTCATGAACAGGACTTATTCATAATAAAAAAAGATTCTCAACATACCTCATGGAGCCGGAGGTCCTTCTCATAAACAAGCTTTTTTACGAAAGCTGCTATAAATACAATCCAAGCCACCATGAGCACAATCGGAAGGGAGTAAGAGACACTGGTGAGGAAGCTGTGGAGGGAAAACAAAAGAATCCAGTGACTGAAAGACCATAGTCTTTGCATATTGTAATGTGGTGGGGAGCACACCCCTCTGGTGTGGAAATTACATTCCCATTAGGAAATGAAACTAACCATTAACGCAGCCCCATTATTTATGCGAGGGGAAGCTGGCTTAACAGCTTGCTTCCCATCTTGTGGGGATGCTACAAAACTGAAAACACAGGGCTGGAGAGATGGCTCAGTGGCTAAGAGCACGGACTGCTCTTGCAGAGGACCTGGGTTTGATCCCCAGCACCCACATGGCGGCTACAAACTGTCCTTAACTCCAGTTCCAGGGGACTCTGAAGTCCTGTTCTGACTGCTACAGTGTTGTACGACACAGGTGCACCTATAAACATGCAAACAATACCCTCATACACAGAAAATAATAATAAAATATTTTTTTTTAAAGTGAAAACACAGTTCTGGGTGTAAATATTCGTGGAACACCAGGCCACCATAATTCATCAGTTCACTGTGTAGGAATGTGTCACTATCAGAAGGATGGGTGTGTCTGAGACGAGTTGCACTATTTTTTTTTTTTTTTTTGTTTTTGCTTCCAGGGGTAGACATTTGTAGAACATTTGTTCAATGAATTTCATCTTGGACCAGGCCCACTCTTAATGTAGTTTCTAGCTCTAGAATTGAACAAAGGCTTCTATTCACTAATAACAAGACTCTTGTATTGTTTCTGACAAGCAATGGTGTGTTTTAGGTTTGGAATAGTACTGAGAAAATGCTAACCTTATCATTGGAAGGCCCAGGGCAGGGTCAACTATATATCTGAGTCAAATTACTCAAGCTTTCTGAATTTTAGTTTCATTTGAAAATATGACAGTGAGACTGCTTCTATTGAACCTGCAGGGGTTTTGGGGGCAGAACAAATAACATATAGAGGTTTTTTTATATGAGTTTAAATTTATACCTTGGTCTTACTCCCCTTAAAAAAATGAAGGTTTTATTAGCTTCATTCTTTAAAGAAACTTCAAGGCACGCCCCTTTTTAGGCCCTAAGCAAACAGCAGAGTAGTGGTGAATATCTTCCATTCCGTTTGATATGTCTGAAGCTATGAGCAGAAGGGATTCTCAAAACTGGCTGATCACGAGCCAGTCCTGCAAGTATGGAGACTTACTTGTCTTTCATGAAGCAGGGATAAGGAACTGCTTGAACCTGAACTGCGATTTCCTGTGAGTTCCTTCCTGTTTGCAATTCAACGATTGCTCTCTCAATACTATCCTGTAAATAAATGAAAGCTCGACCATAGATCTGGTTGTGGGATGGAGAATTGTGCGGCCCTGGGGCCCAGATCTTGGTTCTTATGCTTCTTGTGGTCTGTGCTGTCTTCAGACTCATGCGGATGGTGTATTTTATGACAGGAGGAAGAGAGATGTTTTCAGAGTTGTAGCGTCTGTGTGAGCTTCTGTTAGATGAAAGCTTAAAGATAACGCCTAAAAATAAAACAGCAATAACAGCAGAAAGGTTACTTTGTGGGTGGTATTACTCACTGTTCAGAGGGTACTTAGAGGGCAGCCAAGTAGTCAATTGAGTTAGTAACGGGACAGTGGATTCAGGCTCCTGATTTAGAAGGATGGTTAATAAGAGGTGCCAACCTCAAGGGTTCAAAGCTAGAGTTTAAAAATATAATCACAAACTAAGTAGTTACATTAAATATATCACTCTAAGCCACTTAATAAAATTATAAAAACACCATCCTACTTTTAAATGAATGAACTTGACTGATGATGCAGATGGACTCAGCTTCACCCTATAAAGACATAATGCTTTCCATTCTTAATTTTAACTGTACCAGTAAAATAAGACCTATATTGAAGGTTTATCTTACTTAGACAGTATCGTTGGCTGACTTCATGAAAGGGTCTCATTTGTACCAACATCACAAAGGGTCGTGACCTTCAGACTACTTTTTTGAGTTCTAGATGAAAGAGGTAAGGAAAAAATTTGACCAATTTTACTACAAAGAGAAACTCAAATCCTAATGGAACTGCACTTACTTCCAAAGAGTTCGTTGCTTTTGTAGAGCTTTTGAGCCTCGGTCTCCATCTCCTCTATGGTTTTTGATGCCTGAATACGGTCATATAATACACAGGAGGAAATGTTTACTGTCAGGGAAGACAGTGTGTTAAGCTGATCAATAATGTCGATGTTGTTCTCTAGCTTAACCCTGAGACTGTCTAAAGAAGCAAGGCAAAAGAGATTAAAAAAATATATTATCAACTTTATTCTAAAAGCAGTAAGACAAAATGCTGATATTTTGGCACATGTTAAACATTAAACTAGATTATAAACAATGAGATGCTGTAGAATTTACTTTAAAAACATCTAGTATTCTACACCCAGGAAAACGAGTCCAGTCTACAGATAAATGTTAAGCCAGTCAGAAATATAGCTAACCCAGGTTCAAGAAAGAAAGACAAGATAATGCAAAAGTACATTCTGCCACAATTTAAATAATAAAAGACTAAGGATGTATACATCTGAAACATTGTATTCATATAATGACTGGGGAGATGGCTCAGTGGGTAAAGTACTTGTTAGGAAAGCATGTAGACCTGAGTTTGGATCCCCAGCACTCATGAAAAAGCCAGACATGGCAGCATGTACACTGGCTTGGGGGGAATGGAGACAGGGGAGGTAGGTGGTTCCCTGGAACTTTGCAGGCCAGTCAGTCTAGCTCAATTGGCAAACTCCAAGTTCAGTGATGGACCATGCCACAAAGACATAAGGTGGAGAGCAATATAGGAGTACACCCAATATCTATTTCTACTTCCATATGCATACTCATGTACACACACACACACACACACATCTTATATGCATATACCACACACACAAAATAAATATATAGATAAATGTATGTAGACATGTAGTAATAAAGACTATGGGCTAAATATTACAGTTTTAAATAAAACAAAAATGCCTCCTTTGGATAAGGAATGTGATAATGTGATTGCACAAACTGAAACCAAGGGAAGTCTATGCAGAATAAGAAAAAGAATTTCAGGGCATCCACTCGTCCCCGTTAAGCTGGGCTACAGAAACATTTAAGATGCCTGAAGAGCTGTGCTGAATATTAAAACTTTATTACACTGTGGTAGGAAATCTCACATAGACTAAGAGTACAGCTCAGTGATACAGCACTTGCCTAGCATGCACAAGGTCCTGGATTTGATCTCTGGCACCATCATCATAAATAAACAATGATACCTTACATGACTCATCTCTATTGATAACTGAATTAATCTAGACAAAATGTTCAAGATTTAATTTTAAGTAATTACTCTGGAAGAAAGAGGATTTAATTGCTCTTCAATTTCATGATTCCTTGTGAGAAAATCAACAGGGACGAAGGGTAAACATGAAATTACAAGTTAACAAATCATTTGATCGATTAAATTTTTACTAACTTGATCATCATGAAGACTGAGCTGTGACCATCATAAATTTTTCCTCTCATAACCAAAATAAGACTTGTTACTTGTAGAGGGGCAACTTTTGAAATGCACTGCTTTTTACAATTTACAGGGAAATGTTTTATTTCATGGAGACGCTGGTGGGGGAGGGGTACATTGCTATTGAAGAGTTTGGCCTCCAGTGGACACAGGAAATCAACAAAACACTGAAGGATTCTGTAGGCATGCTGGTAGACAGAATCAAAGAAATGCTTGCGAGGGGCAGCAGTGCCCCCAATTTGAACTCTATAACCTCTTATAGAGTAAGTTGTATATCTAATTATAATACAAGTCTCATTGACGTGTGTGTGTGTGTGTGTGTGTATGTGTGTGTATACATATGTGCATGTGTATTCAGTTTTGAACATCAAACCCAGGGCTTTAAGTATGCCAGGCATGCTATATTTATTTTAATCTGATTTTAAATTTTAAAACTTATCTCCTATTTTAAAAGTTATGAATGATAAATTTATTCAAGAACTTTACAGTTTATCCCCGACACTTTTGTCAAATGATTTCTTACCATTTACTTTTAGAAAATAAATCTCCTAATACCTTTCTTTAACCAAATTGGGTTGATTATCATAAATGCATGCAATTATATATCATACAGCTCTCTACAAGTATAGAAATACCACCCGCCACCACCAGCTCACTTCCTAAGTCATTTATGCCCCAGAGGTGCTGGGAAGGAAGGGTATTTGCTCTGTTACTGCCAAATTCTGGTGCTCCCAATCCCTTTCTCATCTCTGTGGTTGCATAGCAACAGTGAGTCAGCCACAGCTGGAATTAGATGTCTTGCATCCTTTTGGTTGAAGGTAGGGACTTGGCCACAGGAATGCAGAGGTTCAGACAGCTTCCTTTGACCTTCTGTGGTCTGTTCCCTTTATATGATCATGAGAAGAATACCTTGAATACTGACTTAAGCTTAGTTTCTTTTGAGTCTCCACATTTGCCTTTGTTTTGCTTTTACTAACTTTTCCAATTACATTTCGGGTTAGTCAAGTGATACTAAGGTCAGTGGAGATCAAATGTTAAATGCTGCCAGAAAGCATTTTATCTTCCTGCCAGTGTAAGGACTTACTTCTTGTCTAGTTCTCAAGGAAGAAAAAAAAAAGTTCAAAATGTACTGCCTTGCTGCTCACTGCCTGCTTAGGATTGCAAGGAAGGCTGCATTTACACCACCTAACCCTGCTGTAAAATTATTGAAACCAACTGTGATTAGGGAATGTGCAAATAAATAATCACTACTACTTCTAATTAACCAAGAATATGGATGGACATGTCTAGGTTCTCACTTTTCTTCCAATAACTAGCAAGAAATTAATACAGACAAAAAGGGAAAGAAGTTCTCACCCAGGCCCGTGGGTTTTATTTGTTTTATTTTGGATGAACCTGCAAATGAAAGTTCCACGTGACTGAACTCACCAAGGTCGTCTATCTGCTTCAGAAGTTCAACAGCATCCAGTCCCACGGAGAACTTTACAAAAACTTGCACAAAAGGGTTCCTTAGAGTATTCTAAAAAACAATAATAGGAGTCAGTTTCACTGCAAGAAGAAAACGTGTTCAATGGTTGTCACTCTAAACACAATCTTGGAACAAAGAATTAACCACCACTGAGTATTATCAATATACCCACTTGGGAAGGCTCGCATAAAATGGCTTAAAAGACTGGGCTTTTGTCTTTAATGTAAATTGGTCAAATTTCTAAAAATGTCCTGAGGATCATAATTTTCAACATCAGAAAATTATACTCAATTTAATAGAATTTTTGAGCTATTACATAATTTTTTAAAATATATATACTATATGTTTATATTATATGGTTCAAGGATATCATTCATTCAAATAAGACAAATATAAGCAACTATTGACATTCACAAGGTCTGCAAGGCCTGTGATTTATGACTGAATCCCAGCTATGCCTTTCCATATATGAGGCTTTGTACCCAGTTCTTCCCAGCCTCAGGTTATCTTTCTGTGAAGTGGGGATAAATACTCATGGGAAAAGTCAGTGTCCACTATTATAATACTATATGGAAAAAGAACAACTAGATGAACTTGGAAAAATAAATTGAAAGACCTCTGTGTCTCTATCCATAGATCAATGATAATTTAAAAAATTGCCTTAAAATTCAAATGCTTTTATTGTTTTTTTCCAACCTCAGAGACATAACTTTTACCCTTTAGTACGTGCTAGCCCATTTTACTATGTGCTAGGTTCTGTTATGTAGATTTTTGCTTGTTTTCCATTTATTTTTCAACCATGCCTAAAGTATGTACTATCATTACCCTTTTTCTATATCTTCTGAATACTTTTTGTGCTGGTGATTGAACCCAGGGCTTCAGTGGGTGTTAAGCAAGTCTTGTGCCAGCATGATATATCTTGGGTTAATGCTTCAAATATCAAACTCTGTACATTTACAACACTAGGTTTTTCCTCAATAATTGAGAATTGTCCTGTTCTAGAATAAAGATCCTTTCATTGGATGATGAACCCCCTGTGAACACAGTCACAGAGGTGCTACTAAACACTGCCCTTTGGAGCTATTGTGATTGTCCTTTTTTAACTAAGCACTTTAGCTAGTAAAAATTTCCCTAATAAAATGTGTTCAGGTTTTTCTTTTCCTCTTCACAGGTAAAAGGAGAAAAGAGTAGTCTTCCGCTTAGGGGAATACATATAACAAATTCTATTCAAGAAGCCTTTGTTATCTGAGATGCATTAGAAAAATCCACTCAAATGAGTGTGCTTAAACTTAGAACCAAAATTGAATAGTCAGATGAAAAGTTTACTTTGCTTTATAGTTATTAGATGTATTAATGCTTTTTATATTTATTTAATTATTTATTTTCTAATCCAGGTTGTAATTGTAGCTATGTATCCATTGTTGGTCAAAGCTGAAGAAAGCTGCTTCGGGGTATAATTTTCCTGACAAACGTGTATGAAATGAATCATTCATTCTCTGTTCAAATTCCTTATCATGACAGCAAAGAAGAGAATGTGGGGGCGGGGGCAAGAACATTCTCAGGTTACATCAGTTTTCTAAGGCTGTCTCTGCCATGCAAGCCCTTCTCTCATGGATCGCCTTGATTACATCATTCTGGCCAATTTTCTTTTCTCCAAGTGATAATAGGCCAGCCCTGCTGTGTGAGCTTTACTTGTCAAAAGCTCTGTTTGTGATTGGAACATTTCCCTACACTATTCACAGCATCTTTAGAAAAGCCTGCATCTTTTTACAAGAATTGCAAATTATAGTTTTCAAACCAATGTGCATTGTATTGGAGTTGCAATGTCAAATCCTTACACTAGACTGGACATCAGGAGGAGCTGAGTGAAGACTCAGTTCTGAAGGGGCTAATTTATTAAAACATGTCTTTTTTTCCTGGTAAATGTTTTTCTTCTTTACATGAACTTTAATTTAAGACACTTACCTAACTCCCTTAATGAGCACACCTTGTGTACAATATGTCAAAATGAATTTGGAATTTGGTAATATGTATGTTACATGTTCTGACAAAATAAGTCCACAAATTTAATGTTTTACAGACTATTAAAACTTTAGAAATTCTAATTCAGTTAAAACATCAAAATGTAATTTAACAAGCGTATTTTATAGCATCTTGTTTTTGAATAGCTGATTATATCAGTATTTACACCAATGTGTAAGACATTTTATCTCTGAAGCAGAGAGGAGGGGCAGAACCAGGAGAAAAGGTGGTTATAAATGTGACCAAGTCTGTTGTGCCATTTCAGATCCTGCCTCTGGATGGGGAGCAGGTCATTATAATCTCTTGAATATGAATGTTAAGTTACTAGCTTCACATAATAAAGGTAATTAAAACCTCAAAGAGTTATAATTCCCACTAAGGTGAATGACAGAGTGGTCTGTACCTGGAGCATTGGAATCGTCTGGTTTAGCAGGTGGAAGGAATTCATGAAGATTGGTGACTTATCCATCCACTCTTGAGATTTTTCTCTTAATTCTGCCAGCTGCCTCAGAGTTACATTGGACTTAATAAAAAAGAAAGAAAAGAGATCAGGTTCATTATCATGTTTTATTATTTCAAATTGTATCTTAAAATTGTTTTGTTTAGAAAGTAGCAAAAGGTAGAGTTAGAAAAGAAGTATTGTCAGACATTTTCAATGTGTTCAAAAGCTTTAAGTGGCAAATTTTATAAGAATCAAGATCATTTATAAAAATTCTGGAAAACTTATAACTTGCTTCATGTCCAAGGTGAATTTACAGTCAAAATGGAAGTTTCCCTAGAGTTTTCAGTAAGTTTTTATTTTTACCCATGATAAACTTCACTTTACTATTTAAGAACATCCAAGTTCAGGAATATAGGAATAACATTCTTTTTAAGTTAAAGCTTTTAAGTTATAATACAAAGTGGGAAGGATATCCTTGCATGTTGTTGCTGGGAAGAAGTATGTTGCTGGGAATAGGTATGTTGCTGGGAACAATCTCATAAGAGCTATTAAAATAAAGTACAGTCAGGCATGGTGGTGCATGTATATAATTCCAGCACATGGGAAGCCAAAGCAGGAGGACCTTAAGAGTTCAAGGCCAGCCTGTGTTACACAGGGAAGAGCCTATATCAAGTAAAATAAAATTAAGATTAAATAATATAAAGTAATAAAATATCCTCCAGTCTCCCTATCTTAGACATCAATCTCACTGCAATATAAATACCATTACCTCATCAGCATATACACAAGGTTTTTGGTGGCCACATTGTTTACACTAGCCCAAGAACATACACTGGAAACAAGATGAATGCCCAACACCTGAGAATCGGATAAACAAATTTCATGGCACGAAAAAAATTACAGTCTTTGAAAAGAAAAAGCTAAGCTATCTTTATTGAGTTGGAAGAATTTTCACCGTGTATTCCTATGTGGGAAAGCAACATGTAGGAAGAAAGTTACTGTAATGTAATCACATTTTAATAAAGCAAATGACGACCAAAGAACTCTGAATAGGAATGTGTACAGAACATTGTAATCTAGAAAGAATGAGAGAAATCTGTACAGAGTATGGAAAGACATGTGAATGTTGAATGCCAACATGTATGAGCGCAGCTGAGGACAAGAGTAAGATAAAGCAAGGAGAATGAGGGGAGATGAGAGCCAAACACAGTCAAGGCAAGCAAGTATTAAATGTCAACATTCAAAGAAAAAGCCACTCAGTTGTTTCTTCTGGTTCTTTTTTCACAGTCCTAAAGGTAATGTTAGATTCACATAGACTATAGTTTAATGACTAGGTAATATTGAAACAGAGTGTTCCACCCTTCATCCTGTAGTTTTTAAAGGAGTAAGTTTATAATTCAAATCATTAAAGCTCCATTTTTTTTTTGAAAGAGGGTCTCACTCTGTAGGCTAGTCTCGAACTCACAATCCTCCTGCCTCAGCCTCCTGAGTGCTAGGACTACAGACATGCTCCGTATGCCTGACCTGAAGCCAACTTTACTAACTGCTTTTTTATTTCCAGTGCTGGAGATTGAACTGAGGGTCCTTGTGCAGGGCAGGCACATACTCTGCCAAGGACCACTATTCCTACTGTTAAAATCAACTTTACAAATGAGATGCTATTGTGGTTAACTGAGGCAGGTGGTAAGCACAGTTTTCATAATACTGTTTTTCTCAACATGTATCTTTGACATCAATATGCAATGCTAAATTATACAATCAAATATGGAGCCAAGAATCTATGCTTTCAGAATTATTTTTGTTTAAACAACTATATAATTACCCAATGTTTTTTCTAGTATACTTTTTTTAATGTTCTTTCAAAGTCAGACACCAATTGAAAACTTTTTGAGACAAATTGAAAAGTCTAAGGCCTTGCTTTATCCAACTTCATTCTCAAGTGTCAAGATGGTTCATTTCTCCAGGAGTTACCACCTAATATAATTCATCTACATCCTTTCCCAGCCATACAGCTCTAGAACCAAAGTAAAAAATTAAGTGTCTCCAAAACTCAAGGGCAACAATAATGGTAGAGAGACAAAAAAGGATCAGAATCAGCTAAAATGAATGTAGAAGTTGACTAAGACAAAAGCACTCAAAAAAGAAACATTGAGCTATCACAGTCGAACCTTTTCCATAATGGCCTTTGTAACTGGGTTATACGGTGCATATAAAATCTTTCCCAACAACATTGGTTTCAAGAAAGCCCAAATCACAGGTCCAGCAGGCATGTTAATGATGTCTTTATAAAGGGAGAAGCAAAATGGTGCTGGAAATAAAAGTAAAGCAAAATAATTTAATAAACATATTAATAGGTATAATTAATATGCATCAATGATTATAACCTAAAAGAAAGCAAAAAATCATTAGTAGGGACATTCCAAATCTATTTCTTCATAACAAACTGGTACTGAATATTATTATAGTGCCTCAAAATATATATCTTAGCACTTCTTACTCTGTTAACAGATGTGAGGCATCTGGCATCCAAGTAAGAAAGCATAATAACGAATCTTTTTAGGTGAAGAAATTTAACCCAATAAGCAAACCCAAAATAAACGATTACATTTTGCCAAGAGGAGATATAAAGATTGCAAACCATATTTCAGAATTGCTTCCAACAGATCTATTTTACCAGCACTTAATTTTCTAAAAATACACAAAATCCTTCTATTGAGATTGTACCAGATATACAAGAGCTATCCAATAGGTGTTTGTTGAATGAATAAAAGATGAATGAACGAGTCAACCCGATTGCTATACTAAACATCCATATATTATTTGGAAGAGCTCCACTGATCACATTTTGCATCTTAAAGTTTATAGATCAAGTAAACGACTTTGATGCACCACTAAATGTTTATTGCTCTGTTGCATGCATCTGCAATACTATATGTGATATAAATGTCTAATGCTAGAAACTTAGGGAGAAATACTGACCCAAACATATTTAAGGCAAGCTTTCATATTATCTACTGACAAGGAAGTCACTGTTATGATGGATAGATGCTAACCACAGACCTTTTCTTCATGACAATGATTTGGTCAGCGATGGACTGCATATATGACAGGGGTCCTCTATAGTTATGTCACCTGTTGCTGTTGTGGCAATCTAGTTTACACATAGATGTACTCTATGATGTTCATACAATGAATGAGGCACCTAATGACATATTTCTCAGAATGTATCTCTATTACTTAAAGTGATCCATGACTATACAGTGTGTAATTTACAGCATCCAAGACCTCTGAGTCTTCCAAGTTCAGTGACCTTGGCTAGGTGATATAGTCTTTGTGGCCCTCTTGTGCTCACTAAAATGGAATAGGGTCAGTGTTAACTCATAGCACTGTTGTGTTGAGGGCATGAGTTAACATGCAGAGCATGTGGCAAGTCTGAATAAGTGGTTGCTGTTTTTACTCAGAGGTAAAATTAATACTTCATGTATCACAAAAAGCTATGATGAATGGGCAATACTCTCAATTGTCATGAAGAATAATTATCATGTTTGTTTTGAGGTACACTCACTGGCATTTAAGGGAATCCCATATTTTGCAGCAACTTGCTCTTTAGTTAATTTATAAGTTAAAAAATCCTTGGTGTGGTTGCCTTTTGGCTTCTGAGATGCAGGCAGCATGGAAGTTAAGTACTCAGTGGTTATTCCTTGGGAGCACAGTGCTTGAGAGATGGTACTGAACGATCCTGCTGGTGAGTTTATCCGGGTGCTGCTGTACATTGCCTATGAGACAAAACCCCAAGACTTACTAATGTTACCTGAGCTACAGAAAACAAAATAGAAGGAAAAAATGATAACATTTAGAGTATCCACAATTTCCATAATTCCTTTAAAGTAAGAATACAAAATATAAATACAGAATGATAAACCACCAATTTTAGTGCTTTAGGAGAGTTTTCTTCTAGTAACTTTTTTTCTTTAATGTACTACATTGGTAGCTGAATTTATTGCACCCAATCTTAAATAAAAGCCAGTATGACAGGAAGAATTTTTCAGCAGGAACATTACTGAGTGACTTTTCTACCTGTGTTAATGGAACACTTCTGGGCAGGTGCATTTGTTTCAGGGATCTGATTTTATCTAGCAGTGGATGTGTGCCGGAAGCCAACTGATTGAGAATCTCTTTCAGCCTTACGAAGAGTTCTATCATCTTTTCGACTGGCTTTTGATCTTTCCTAGGGAAAAACACCTAATGGAAAGAGAATAAAAATGAATGATTTATGCGGAGGCACTGGAACCTCGTGGCGTGTTAAGAATATAAAACAGCACAACCACTTTGGAAAATGTTTTTGAATGTCTACTAAACAGTTAAACATAGATTTGCCATATAACCCAGCAATTCCATTTCTAGGTATGGACCTCAGCAAAGGGAAATCATAAGCTCACAGCAAATGTCGGTACATGAACATTCACTAGAGCTTCATTTACAACAGCCAAAGAGTAGAAACAATCCAGGTGAAAAAATAAACAAAATATATCTTTAGGGGCTAGAGAGATGGTTCGGCAGTTTAGATTGTATTGCTTTTTCAGAGGATGTGAGTAGAAAAAGTAAAGTAACTGCAGTTAACTGAAGATTTCAAAATGGCTAGTAGAGGGATTTTGAATCTTTCCAAAACAAGTGATGAATATCATTGACTGAATAGTATAGGCCTGCGTTAAAATGCCTCGGGAATCCCATAAATATGTGCAGTTAGTATGTGAGAATTAAAATAAAAATATTTTTAAATCATTGAGTTGTATACAGAAAGTAAATTTTGTGATATATAAATTATACTTCAATAAGGTTGCAAAATTAAATAATTTTAAAAGGCTATTCTATTTATAATTATGTGTGTGTACGTGTGTCTCTGTTTGTGAGTGCAGTGCCTTTGGGAGCCAGAGTTGTTGGATTCCCCTGGAGCTAGAGTGACAAGCAGTTGTGAGCCTCCCCTCATAGGTGCCAGGAAATCAAACTTGGGCAACCACCAAGTCATCTTTCCAGCCCCAAAATATATTGCTTTAAAAGTTAGAAAGGCAAGTGCCGATTGTACAATCCCTCATGTAGATACACACAGATAAATAAATGTGATGATTAGTATAAGAATAAAAAACAAAGTTCTATGCAGAAGGGAAAATATGTGAGGTCTCTAAGGACAAAAAGCTCTTTGCAGTGTCCAAGGACATCAAAATTTACCATGACAAGCACAAGATTTTGCTGGAGACATGGCCAGGCATACACGCCTCTCTCTGGTAAGCAATGGGGATGAAAATGTACCTGTACCAGATACTGTTCTTGGCATTAGAAATGTTTTAGCAGGCAAGGAGGCCCCAATGGAATCTACATACTAAATACGGTAAGCTGAAAATAAATAAATAACAGGTGACAAATACAATAGACAACGTGGAAGTGTGACGGAAAACAGCGTGCAGGCCAGCGGACATGAATGTGCTGCAGGTTGGTGGTCTGGGTGAGGAGCCTTCAGATCCTGGGACCTATATCTCCTGGGGCAACACCACGCGGTACCCATAGCACAGGAGCAGCTAAGTTGGGGCTGCTGCTTTCTGGGTGGTGAGGCGGAAATCACTGGGAGATTGGAAGTAGAAGGGTGACGTGAATGTTGTTTTAAGAGGGTCACTCTGCTGCTTCGGAGGCAGTGGGGAGGACGTTGAGGAGTGCTACAGAGGCCACGGCAGGTGGCAGACAGACACAGTGGGAGACACCATGAGGTCTCAGAACAGGGTTATCTGTAACTAACCCCAAAACATCTTTATCCCCTTAGCGATGGTCGAGCAACAACATACATCAGCACTGTTGTCTCTGACTTTTTTTTAAGAAGGGGGAAAAAGCAGTTTTCAGTGTTTTTCAGAAAATATGAGTACTTTCAGCCCAAATATAGATTTGGGTGGACATACATATTTACTTTCCTATTTAGATTTTCCTTTCCAGTCTATCTTAAGTAGGCACTTACAGAACATCTGCTTAGTGCAGTGGCACTTTTGTTACCTCCTCTCTAATAATGATTGTAAGTGATGGCTGCTTCTAACTAAATCCATGAAAGAAATGCTAACATTTTATTTTTGAAAAACAACAAAAAATACCGTTTTGCTTTTGAAAAATATTTCTGTTAATTTTTATTTTTATCTTGTCAAACTGATGCTTCTTTATTGTAAAAATGATCATAGTTTATATCTTATTATATATTGATCTCAATTCCTGTTCTCAGATACACAGACTGAGATTAACAACACAGTAGCATTAGTTCCCTCATCTGTAAAATGTATGCACTTGCAATATATGGTCTCTAGCAGAAGTCTTGCTTGGCTCCAAAATAATGCCATAAATCCAGGTACTCTATGAATGGGGCTCATCCCTTATGGTATCAGGAAGCATTTGTGATTAAATTTTATTTATTTATTTTTATGTATATGAATGTTTTGCCTGCATGTATATGAGTGAACCATGCATGCAATGTCCATGGAGGACAGAAGACAGCATTGGAGCCTCTGAAACTGTTGTTAGGGAGGTTGCTAGCCATCATGTGGGTGCTGGGAACTGCATCCAGGTCCTCTGCAAGAGTAGTCAGCACTCTTAGCTACTGAGTCATCGCTCCAGCTCCTGTGAGTAAACATTTTTTACAGTAAACCAACATGTAAACATATTTACCAATAGCAACTTGCCTTGTATGTGAAATTGTAAATGTCCAAGTAATGCAGAAGAGTGAGTCCAATGAGGTAGGACTGGTGGGATCTCTCTGGGAGAGGCAGTCTGCAGAATTCCTTCATGGCATCTTCCAGTTTGGGGTTGGTGACATTGGCATCACAAGAATGCAACCAGAACACACGAGAAATTATCTGTAGGTGGGAGGAAGGAAAATAGTTATGAATCATCTGAATGTCTTCTGTCTGGTTTGAGAAGGCTTTTGTGTGCTCTGTATTTTCAAGTAAGACAAATAGTCCCCAGGAATGAAATAACCTTTTTAAAAAAATATTTTATTTATTATTTTTATTTTATGTGTATGAGTGTATTGTCTGCATGTATGTGAGTGCACCTGTGTCATGCAATGCTGCGGAGGTCAGTAGAGGGCTTCGGATTCCCCTGGAACTTGAATTAAGGACAGTTCATAGCCACCATGTGAGTGCTGGGAATCGAACCTAGTCTTTCTTTTCTTTCTCCATTTTCATATGTGTGTGTGTGTCTGTGTGTGTGTGTGTTTTGTGTGAGTATATATGTGCCTCTTTGCACATGGATGGTGGCATGTGCATGTATGGATGTACATGTATGTGAGTTCTCATGCATATGGAGGGCCAGGGTTTCAGGACTCATGCTGCATTGCTTTTCTACTTTATTCAATAATGCAGGGTCTCTCAGTCAAATCTAGAGCTCACTGGTCTGGGTGGTCTCACTAATCAGCTTGCTCTGGGGATCCCCTGCCTCTACCTTCTGAGGCTTGATTTATAGGAGAGCCACCACATCTGCTCGCAGATTTTGCTTAAACAACTGGGAACAAAATAACACTGGGAAAGTTTGGGAGTCTGTGTAAATGGCTAGTGATCCACATTTATTTTAAAGATTTACTCAATTTAAGTTGCATTTCATTCTGATGATCACTGAAAGTTATAGTTTCGCATCATATACTCTATGGCTTCAGAGATTTAAACTAAAGAAGGAGGAGGAGGAGGAGGAGGAGGAGTTTATCATAGTGACAGAAAGTGGATAACCCAAGAAGGAAGGCAATAAGAACCCAAATTCTA